>NC_140373.1:9962500-10080000 GCF_054491055.1 Hypomesus nipponensis | reverse complement strand
TGAGGGTCGGCCTCTACATGAGAACTCGGGCTCAGGTCCAATATGCTGTATTTGATGGTATTTGCAAATTACAAAATTGCTGTTCCCCTCTCTCTCCTCTCTCCCTCTCCCTTTCTCTCCCTCCCTCTCTCCTCTCCCCCTCTCCTCTCTCTCCCTCTCTCCCCCTTTCTCCTTTCCCTCTCTCCCTCTCTCCCTCTCTCTATCCCTCACTATCCCTCTCTCTCTCTCTCTCTCTCTCTCTCTCTCTCTCTCTCTCTCTCTCTCTCTCTCTCTCTCTCTCTCTCTCTCTCTCTCTCTCTCGTTTTCCTCTCTCTCTCTCCATCACCCCCTCTCTTCCCATCCCCCCACCCCCCTCTCAGTGGGTGGTAGCTTCCAGAGGTCAGGACAGCTAACAGGGGGTCCAGATCAGATGAGTGTGTGTGTGTTTAACTTCTCAGTGTCTTATCAGATCCCCCACAAGGCTAACCAGGACGTGAACGGATAAAGAGATAAGACCTTGGATTTTAGAACTGGCGTGTGTGTGCGTGCACGCGTGTGTGTGTGTGTGTTCATAGAAACAGCCATTGCATGAATGAAGCTTGCCAGATTGAATTAGTTTAATATGAAACATATTGAACGTAGGTCTCAGAGTAACACTTCTGCCCTGATGGGGAACATACCCTTCACTTCACCCAGGCTCTCCCCCAAATCTCATTTGCTACACGTTTGCCACAGAAGTGAACTCTAGACGGAGCTTTGTGGCCTACTTGTTGAAATACTGGACAGCGGGCATTTTACCGCCACTGAAGGGGGCTACGAGCACAAGAAGTCAGCTAAAAGAAACCATGTGTGCTTCTGGCCAAATGTATATCCACCAAAGCAGGTTGTGTTTAACTGTAGTGGGTCCACCGTGAAGCACACTAGTGGCTACCCAACACAGAGGGCTGGTCCGAGTCTGGTCTCTCAGTCTGGTCTCTCAGTCTGGTCTCTCAGTCTGGTCTCTCTGTCTGGTCTCTCAGTCTGGTCTCTCAGTCTGGTCTCTCAGTCTGGTCTCTCATGCTGGTCTCTCAGTCTGGTCTCTCAGCCTGGTCTCTCTGTCTGGTCTCTCAGTCTGGTCTCTCAGTCTGGTCTCTCAGTCTGGCTGGAATACCACTGACGATGACTCGGTTGGACGAAAGTTGGTTGTTGTGAAGACAACAAGCACACGCACAAACATACACTCACACACAAACACATACAGACTAACACACACATACAAGCACACACACACACACTCAGATTGACCCAAACACAGCTTTAACAGATGTCACATTAACACCGGGTCTGAAACCTGACACCCAGGAAGATGTACCTGCGACACCGAGGCAGGACTCGAGACAGGGGTCATAAGAGGGAGAGGTGACGTGAGAGGAACACACTTGTAAAAGCTCGCCCGCTCCTGCACACACACACACACACACACACACACACACACTCTCCTACCGTACATACTCAGGCGCTGGTCCTTGTTCCCTGACCTTACACACCCATGCCCGCTCACACTCTCACACACACTCACCGCGGACATAGGGGAATCTTTGCCCCCGCCCGCCATGTTTGGAATGTTGGGAAGATGTGGAACACATGTCAGACCCGGGGTCAGGCACAGTGCTCTCTGACAGAGCCTCAATCAGATCCAGAACGAGGATGCTGACTCTGCCAGTCAGACTGGGCCGGGCGGGACGAACGCTGACAACGCACAAGCCTTTCCTTCACAGGACTTCACAGGAACCGTGGCAGAACCCAGAACACCACACTGCTGTCGGGCGAGAGCAAAACTCCAGGTGTTCAAGTGACACGTTGACGAACGAACGAAAGAAAGAAAAAGTGGTTGTGGGTTTGGGCTAAACCACGTTTTAATTCAAGATAGACAGGCCTCAGGAAGAGCAAACAGGCAGGCAGACAGGCTGCAAACAGGCAGGCAGACAGGCTGCAAACAGGCAGGCAGACAGGCTGCAAACAGGCAGGCAGACAGACAGGCTGCAAACAGGCAGGCAGACAGACAGACAGACAGACAGGAAGGTAGACAGGCAGGCAGACAAACAGAAACAAACTGATCACTCTGTTTACTCCCTGTCTCCTTCTTCTATCTCTCTTCTTTCCTTACTCAACCCTCTGTGTTCCACTCGTCCATCCCCCCTCCTCCACTCTCCTCCTCCTCCTTCTCTCCTTTACTCCGCCCACCTTTTCTCCTCCTCTCCTCCTCTCCTCCTCTCCTCCTTTCCTCTCCTCCTCTCCTCCTCTCCTCCTCTCCTCCTTTCCTCCTCTCCTCCTCTCCTCCTTTCCTCCTTTTCTCCTCTCCTCCTCTCCTCCTCTCCTCCTCTCCTCCTTTCCTCCTCTCCTCCTCTCCTCCTCTCCTCCTTTCCTCCTCTCCTCCTCTCCTCCTTTCCTCCTCTCCTCCTCTCCTCCTCTCCTCCTTTCCTCCTCTCCTCCTCTCCTCCTCTCCTCCTCTCCTCCTCTCCTCCTCTCCTCCTCTCCTCCCTGGGCGTGGCTAACAGCCCCGGGCCAGAAGAGAAAACAGCGCGGAGGAAAGATCTTGCCTGTGCATTTAGTTGATGTCTTTGATTCATCCATGCGAGGGTGCATTCAAGGATCGGGCTCTGTTCATCAGACCGCCCTCCCCTCCTGCTCCCTGAGAGGCTGTACTGGGTCTCTGGCCTCATCTTTACTGGTCTGCTGCCACCGTCCTGCGCACGCTGCCGTCTGGCAGAGAGCCAGCACACACACTGCCATTACACCTCTGTGTTTTACTGCACCAGCCACCGCGTGTGAATGTGTGCGCGTGTGTTTGTGTGAGTCCATGTGGATGTGTGTGTAGTGTGTGTTTGTGTGCATACATGGGTGTGTGTTCTTACGTGTGTGCTCTTGTGTGTGTTTGTGTGTGAAGGCAAACTAGGATGTTTTTGTGTGCATCAGAGAACTTCCAAAGGCAGCTGCTGTTCCGGAGTGTTCCACTGAAGAGCAGCTCTGTTGATCTGTGTCTGGCCCAGCCCAGATAGACTCCACACACATTCTGGAGGTGCTAACACAGATTGACACTCCTGTGTGCATGTGTGTGTGTGTGTGTGTGTGTGTGTGTGTGTGTGTGTGTGTGTGTGTGAGTGTGCGCGGGTGTATGCGTGTGTGTGGTGTGTGTAGCCATGCGTCTAAGTGTGTGTGTGTTTTATGAATGGAGTAGATCAGTTCTACAGCTGGGGCTCTCATTAGACAACTTCTAAAACCTGACCCCTCTCTCTCTCTCTGCGGAGGGTTTGCACAACTCTGAGCCTCCAAGCGTGACGTCCATCTCCTTACCAGAGACCACTGACCCAGACCCCCAACCAGACCAGGACCAGATCAGACCACCAACGTCTCTTGTTTAAGTGGTGTCTGGTTACCTGGTTCTATATTGGTTGTCTTGTTACGCTGAAATATCAACTCAACTCCTCATGCTTGGACAAACAGTGCACTGTTGCTGTTTGTTTGCTCGGATAGAAAGAGAGAGAGAGAGAGAGAGAGAGAGAGAGAGAGAGAGAGAGAGAGAGAGAGAGAGAGAACAAAATGACCTTAAGGCAGAGAAACAGAAAAACAGCGGCAGAGAGAGTACAGTTTCATTGTGTGTTGAAAATATGTTCTCCAAGTATCTGGAGATTTGCTTCAAGGGGAGTAAAGTTTGATTTTGATCTAGGGCTATGGTTTGGCCTGGACAATAGAGGATCAAACGCAGACGCTCGTTTTCCCCCTCCTTTCTCTCCTAAGCTAAACCTCCTACATTACCCAGACTCCACTCACCAGGGACAGGGCTCCGTCCAGGAGTAGATACCATAGGTTAGGTTATTTATGACTTGATCAGACCAGCCCAGTCATAAAGCAGAGCGTTTTTAAAGTTCATGAAGTCTTCGGGCATAAATCTTCCGAGTGAGCAGAGATGGTGTGAGGTCCTGGACCTGCCTGGTCCAGCTTCTGCTTCACCTTCTGTTCCAACCTGTTTTCCAGACAGGACATTGTTGGATTGGGCTGCGGTGTCTCACACCTTCTGAGGAGGGTTGTGGAAGTCATAACCTCCTCTCCTCTCTCCTCCCTCCTCCCTCCTCTCCTCTCTCCTCTCTCCTCTCTCCTCTCTCCTCTCTCCTCTCTCCTCTCTCCTCTCTCCTCTCTCCTCTCTCCTCTCTCCTCTCCTCTCCTTCCCTCTCCTCTCTCCTTCTCTTCTCTTCGTTCCTCTCCATTCTCCTCCCTTCTTCTCGAGTCCTTTCCTCTCTCCTCTTTCCTGTTCTCTTCCCTCCTCCCCTTAACCTAGTTAGTATCAGATGACATGTAGGAGACTGAGTGTTTGTGAACAAGCTGACTGCTTCCAGGAACAGTGCTCTCCTTTGAAAACTGTTCACTTCCACGGAGAGAGCGAGAGAAAGAGAGAGAGACAGAGAGACAGAGAGAGAGGGAAACATGGAGGAAAGCAAGTTTGTGGACATTGTATCACCTCTCCTCTGACCCCCACATCCCTCCACACCCCCCCCCCCCACCCCCCCCACCCCAAGCCCTCCCTCTCCCCCCTTTCTCTCTTCCACTGACCCCCCACCACCTTGTGATGCCCGGCCAACACAAACACAGCCAGGCGTCAACGATCCGGTTACCATGGTGAGCGTTACGTTCACAGCAGGGGTCTTGAACAGTTCCGAGAGAGAGGTCATATTCTGTCCTGTTTGTGAGCCACTTTACCTGTTGGGGAGGGGGGGGGGGCGGGGAGGGGGGCTGCTGGAGGGGACCAACAGAAAACCCCTGTTAGCATCGAGGCGAGAAAGTGATGCTAACACATGGTGTCACCGAACGAGTCAGGCCAAACAAAGAGGTGTGTGTGTGTGGGTGTGTGTGTGTGTGGGGGTGTGCAAGGCCCATTACCAGTATGCTAAGGGGTAATGAGAAGGGATATTGCTTCAGGAGGTGTAATTACCTCAAACTAACATGGAGAAAAAGCCTTCTGGCGCCTGCAGGACAAATATGAAACATATAGATATGACTTTGTCCTCCTCTGCTGCGTGTGTGTGTGTGTGTGTGTGTGTGTGAGCGTGTGTGAAAGAGAGACCCAGAGAGAGAGACAGAGAGAGAGGCTGAGAAAAACAGTGGGTGTGCACTTATGGGACTTTTGTTTTGTGCTTAGTCCTGGCTCAAGAGTTGGTATCTCTTTCCTTAAACATACTCCGCCCCCGCTCTCTCTCCCCCAAACTGTCTCTCCCCCTCACTCTCTCTCCCTCTCCTCGTTCCCTCCCCTCCACTACTCAGTCTCCCCCCTCACTCCCTCTCCCCCCTCTTTCTCCCCGGTCACTATATCTCACTCCACAGGCTCTCTCTGGCCTTGAGAGCCAGACTTTTCTTTTTCATATCAAACTCTCTGTCCATCCCTCTATCACTACATCCATCCCTCTATCCTTCCTTCCATGCAGGGTTGGACTGGACAGCCCCTTACTATGGTTTCAATGAGAACATCTGTTGCATTTACTGTCCAATCCTTGGCTTTGAACCTCCCTATAAATCCCTTATCCCTAACTAGACTGGCCAGGTAGGGTCCCTGTGGGCCACAGTGGGTTGCCAACCCAGAAACATGGGGCCACTGGTCACCATGCCAACCTTTAGAGACAGCACAGCTGGCTCCCAGCGTTCGAGAACCCCGTGGCGCTGATGTAATTTCCACATTGGGGACAGTCTATCAGTCTATCACACCCATGAGCTTTTTGCAGGAGATGTATCAGGGGGCAGTATCGGGGAGCTGTGATTGGCTCATCAGTCCCTCAGAGAACATTCTGTCGTCACTTGTTGTCGCTCCGCCAAGCTTGAGTTACTTAACTGCTAACAGGGTGTTTGTGTGTGTGTGTGTGTATGTGTATGAACAGCTTGACTGGGCTAACAGGGTTTGGACCAGGAGGAAGGGGCAACAGAGAGAAGAAGGGAGGGAGAAGGATGAAGGGAGAGGAAGAAAGGGGGGGGGGGGTTAATGGAGAAGAATAAAAGGGGGGGGGGAGGGGTCAAAGGGAGAGGGGGAAATATGGAGCTCCCCACCCCCTCCTCGGGTTCTGGTTTATGGTCATCTCTGTTATGGTCATCATATCATGTCATCGTTGAGCCCCAACATGCTGAGGAGTTTACTGCCCGTCCTAGTCTGGCCTGTGAGCAACATTATGAGGTAGGCTGGAGCTGAGGTTGAGGCTAAGGTTGAGGCTGGGCTACAGTTGAGGCTGGGCTGGGGCTCAGGCTGGGGTTGGAGCAGAGACTGGGGCTGAAACTGAGAATGGGGTTGAAAGTCAAACCATCGACCCACGTATCTCTGGATCTTCTCAGGGCTGCTTCACTGTGTTCCTGGACAGCTGCCCTCCTCTGGCTTATCCCTCCGACCACGTGCCAGCTAACCCACAGATCATTAACCAGCTCAACTCAGAATCAGGTGCGTCTGATTGGGCCGGAGGGCACCTCAGAGGCAGTTGGCTCTCCCGCAGCAGGGTGGAGCTAGAAAAAGGGCAGCAGGGAGCCTGAGATGGCAGGGAGATGGAGAGCCTTGGACCTGGGTTACTGCTAACAATCATGCGGTGTGTAGAATGAAGCAGGATAGATGGAGAGCCCTCTCTCTGGAGCTACGTGGACCTGCATTAAGATGTTCTGGCGTCCTCCTGGCCTGGACTCTGGCCCTTAGACGTTGTTTTCTCTTTTCAGAAGGGAAGGTTGTTTGCCCACGGAGAAAGGTTCGCTGACTCGCCGACCCACTGTTTCCTGGGCAACCGTGTTTCCACAACCACCGTAGTTATTCATGTATGTGTGACCACTTGGACAAACACACGACCACAAAGCAGGCCCCCGGGCACATCACCTCTGGAATCAGTCAGTCAAACTTGACTGACTGAACTTGACTTAATATGCAGAGCAGGGTGTGCGAATAGTGTTTGCGCTGCCTTTCTTGCATGTCGAAATGTGAAAAGTCTTTTGAGACAGTTTGGACGTCTGTTTGTGTTGACGTCGTTGGAGATACAGAGCGAGTTGTGTGTCCCATCAGTTGCTAGGCTGGAGGATCCCAATAGGACCTGCAGCTGGCAGGGTGAGGGTTACATTTCAGGCAAGAACGATTGCAATGTCCGAGAAAAAAAGATCTGTGCTAAAGTAAGTACATTAGACTCTCTCTCCTTCTCCCCCCCCCTCTCTCTCGTTCTTGCATGCTCGCACACGCCAGGGGAAACTATTTTCCTTCAAATCCCCCTCTCTCCCTCTGGTCCTCCCCCTCTTTCCCTTTCCCTCTCTCCTTCCCCTCTGCAGACTCTGTCTATCATCTATCACTCACCTCATAAATACTGACAGGGGACCTGAACAAGGGACAAATTGCTGCACTGAGTTCTCCAGGGCCAATTAGGCAGAGCGTTAATTAGAAGGCTGACATCTACAGGCAGGGTAGAAGCACCTGTTAATGATGTCACAGTGTCCAACACAGCTACTGGGCCAATTATGGTCAACAGGACTGTTTTTTCTTGTTTTATAGAAGGAAGGACTGGAGACCCTAGATTGTTGCTCCTGGATTTCAGAATGTTTGTGTTCGATGAATAGCAATATGCTCTGCTGGACACATTAAGAGTCAAACTATCAGGAATCACTCCATACACACCACATACGCTAGCATTCACATGCACACACCGATACACACACACACCACACACATGCACACACACACATTGTTTTTATGTGGCCCCCAGGTTCACTTGCAGTTCATGGCCTGTTATCCGCAGATCAAGTGTTAAATAAAGTGCGATAATAACCTGGCCCTGGACTCCTTCTCCCTGCAGCCTTGGCACAGAGGGCAAACCAATAAATCAGGCCTCCATTTTGCGCAGTCATCAACGCTTTTAATCACTCCTATTAGTCGTCCAGTATCCTAAACGTCATCTAATCCACTAAAAAGGCCTGTGAAGGAAGGCTGGTCCTCACACCTAATGTTTCCCCAGTGAATTCCAGTGGGCGCCTGGACTCATTCAGACAGAAGCACGGGGGGACCATGAGAGAAGCCACTCATGAAGAAATGAGCCAGGGCACCATGGTTACTTTAGTGGTGGCACGGTGGCAGGGAGATTAACATGTCACAAAAGTGATTGTGTGTGTATGTATGTGTGGGTGTATTGCAGATAAGCTACCATGGCTATCACTTAGCACAACATGCCTGCTTCCTCCATCCCTCCATCCCTCCATCATCTCACCTCCACTGTTGTTCTAGGGAAATCATTAGAGTGGACAAAGGCGTTCCGACATAAGTCCTGCTTCACCCCTGAGGAAATCACAAAAATATTTCCCCCCGGCCATAGAGGCTGTTATATTGTGCTTGCTTGAGCCCTAATGTTCTTTATTTCTCTCTCCCTCTCTCTGTCTCTTTTCATCTCTCTATCCTACTCTCTTTCTTTCTCTCTTTCCGTGAACGTACAATCCTCTCTTGCACAATAACTCTGTATCCCCCCTCTTCCCCCCTCCACACACCCACACACACACACACGCACACACACTTGGGCTCCCAACAGTCAATTTGATTGGCCGAGTCCCTCCCACCATGACTTCCTGCTTCCTGGCCAACCAGAGGGTCCCATGCTGGGCCCAGGCAGTCTCTCAGCACGGGCGAGGTCTGATGACCTCATAATGTTGCTGGCCAGAGCTCCCCAGCAACTCATAATAAAGAGCCAACCATGGCTGAGGCCAGGGAGGCTGAGGCCCCAGAGGCTGAGGCCTGGCCTCCTCAATAGAGTCTGCTGCTTGTCAGCTATGGGATGTCTTTGTCTGTCTGGAGCTGCTAGTGATGTCTGGAGAAGAACACTCGCCCCCAGGAGTAGACTGTCCATAGATCAATATTTATGTATAAACCAAAGTGCTGTACAAGAGGTCAGATGTCACAGACAACAAAGCACACAACAACGGAGATGAAAGAGACATGAGACTAGAACTCAGACAGGGCTGATAAGCATTATGGGTTTTGATTCTTGATTCTTTACCTATATCCTCACCTCCCCAGGTCCAACACAGACCCAGTGTTCCTGCCCGCTGACCCGTCATCTCTCCCTGTGTTTGTCTAACTCTGTGGACCCGAGCCACAGTCTCCCCTACCGGGACCCTCCGGTCCCTGGTCCGGTCACGGTCCCTGGCAGGCCGGTGGTCTTCATTAAAGAGCCTGGGTGTTAAAGTAGCAGCATGACCCTCCTGAGCTAGCGATGATCACGCTTGAGCAGGGCTGGCCTGGCCTGGCCCGGGACCACACCCCCAGAAGCAGCAGGGTTTACAACCTGCTCACAGCACACTGCTCTCTGCTGAGACAGGGCACATGGAGACCAGAGCTGCTGCTGTTTAAAGGCGGTGTGTGTGTGTGTGTGCACTGCTTCTCGTGATCAACTTTTCTCTTTCTAACCGTATTTCATCAGTACAACAAGAGTGAGTATATTATTGACACAGTACAGTAAAGTACAGTACTAAAAGTATTAGTTTCTTCCCTAGCGAAGCCAGCTTTGTCCTCAGACAGGATATTAACATGAAATACAGAAACAAGAAAACCCTCTCTCACACACACACACACGCACACACATCTACACAAAGACAGAAAAGCTTGCTCTCCCATAAACCAGAGCTGGGTGCGAGGCTGACTGTCATCTTTATGACCTACAGCCTCCCTTTGAGGAGAGCTTTCACTCCGAGCGTGTAAATCACTCGATAAAGTGTTACTGGGTCACCATAGCGACAGGGGGAGAAGAAAGAGGGGAACATTAGAGGGATGTGAAGGGTTGAAAGCCCGGGGGGAGAGTGTTAAACGAGTGTCTGACCTGACCTGCGAGTAAGTGTACCACCCAGTCTACTGGTGAAGGGATGAGAGGAGAGGAGGATGAACGGACTGGGGGATGAATGGAGTGAGGGTTTAGGTTACTTGGAGAGCGTGAAAGAGAAAGAAGGACGGATGGAGAAGGAACGGATCAGGCGGACTTAGGAGAGTAGAATCATTCAGACACAGCATGACTTGGAGATTGGAGTGAAAGAGAGAGAGAGAGAGAGAGAGAGAGAGAGAGAGAGAGAGAGAGAGAGAGAGAGAGAGAGAGACAGAAAGTGAGAGAGAGACAGAAAGTGAGAGAGAGAAAGTGAGAGAGAGAAAGTGAGAGACAGAAAGTGAGAGACAGAGACAGAGAAATTAATGGACAGTCCCTAACAGTTGTTTGGTACATCGTGTTCTCTTCAAGGAAGTGCTGGCCCACACTCAATGTGATGCGTAGCCTACTGTGTCAATATGCAGCGACTGTGTCATTTACTGGAAAGCATATGTGTTTGAGAATGGAAGAAAAGACAGAAGAAGATGAAGAGAGAGAGAGACAGAGAGAGAGAGAGAGAGAGAGAGAAGACGACAGCAAGAGGAAGATTATGCTTCTGTACTCTGACAGAGACTAGACCAGTCTAGAACAAGGTGTCTAGAACAGCACAAGTCTAGAACAACAAATTGTCTAGAACACCCACCTTTTACACACAACCTCCGGGTGTTCGCCCCAAAATTCTGTTTACCTGGACGACCACGGCGGTTGCTAACGGTGTTGTCAAGGCGGGGAGGTGGTTGCCAACAGCAGTTAACGACGTCTGGGTCATCGAGTGTTTGAAAGGCCACTTTAGTCTCACTTCCTGATTGCAGTGACTTCATCCCTATTTCAATCAGCCCAACCAATCAAGAAGAAGCCTAATGAAAATCTATTTTCAATCTATATTTTTAGACGGGAAGTCACTTGGACGACTCTGCTCTTGCATCAGGGCCAGACAGGGCCCTATAAATCCACATAATAACTGGAGAACTCTGTGACTTAGTCTGACAGTGTAGCAGAAAGGGTGGGGAACATGACAGTCCTGGACTAATCGTACGTGATCTTGTTTCCAGAGCCTCCAGGTAACTTTTCCCATCTTTTCCCCTCTCTCCTCTTCTCTCTCTCTCTCTCTCTCTCTCTCTCTCTCTCGCTTGTTTTGGGGTTTGCGTCCATGTTTGCAAGGTTCGGTGATGGCTCAGTTGAGATGTGGTTTTGGGAAGTATTTCTCCTGCTCCTCTTCCAAGAGAACACATGATCTAAAATAGGAGGTTGGAGAGTCAGCAGGTCTATATTGAAGTGTAAGAATAATATACTGCAGCAGTCTGTAGTCAATTTGAGTAAACTGCTATGGATGTAGACATATCTCTCTTCCTGCCTCTTTCTCTTTTCTTTTGATCTCTCTTTGCCTCCTCCATCTCTCTCTCCTCTCCCCTCTCTCCTCTTTCCTACCCCTCTCACTCTCACTCTCTCTTTCTCCACTCCTCTGTCTCTCTTCTCTCTGTCTCTCTCTCTCTCTCTCTCTCTCTCTCTCTCTCTCTCTCTCTCTCTCTCTCTCTCTCTCTCTCCACAGAGAGACAGTCCTCCGTCGTTAAACCACTCTGTGAGTGTTTCTGTTGGCCAGCTGTACCAGTCACTTCCCATCTGTCTCATCTTCCTGGAACACGCAGCGCTCCATCACACCCTGTTTGGACAGTCACATGTCCTACTGCCTGTTTTCATAGCTGTGTGACTGTGTGTGTGTGTGTGTGCGAGTCTGTGTTTCCGTACACAGCCTATTTTGTGCGATAGTATGTGCGTGAGAGTGTGTGTGTGTCTGTGCCTACTTGCTGACACGCATGCCTCTGTGGATGCGTGTGTGTGTATGTGCGTGTGTGTGCTCAGTACACACATCGACAGTAGGATCCGTCCCTGCGCCACTACTGCAGGCCAGTGGTTCTGCATGTCCAGAAGGATGTTGATGGTATTATGGTACTGTAATGATGCCCAAGATAAACATTGTCTCGGAGCTTGTTGACTCAGACTGGCTAAGCGGATGGGTAGACCGGTCTGCGTCACCTTCCCTTTATTCCAGACGGGAATACGGAAGTCGAATGTGTCCTTATCCGATCCCTCACTCATCCAAATCTGTACCATCCTCCCCTCTCCTTTCTTCCCACTCTCTTCTCCCTTTGCTCAACTCTGTATCATTCACACCTCTCTCTCTCTCTCTCTCTCTCTCTCTCTCTTTCTCTCTCTCTCTCTCTCTCTCTCTCTCTCTCTCTCTCTCTCTCTCTCTCTCTCTCTCTCTCTCTCTCTCTCTCTTTCTTTCTCCACTTCTTTTTTCCACTTCTCTCCTGTTCTCCTCTCCTTTTCCTTACTGTTCTCTTTCTCTTTCCCCTTCTCCGTTTTCTCGACATCTCTCCACCTTACTCCTCTCCTCCTCTCCTCTCTCCTCTGGTCTCCACTTCTCTCCTGACTCCTCTGGTATCCACTTCTTTCCTTGCCTCTGCTCTCTCTCTCTAGTAGTCTTGGCAGTCTGTTAGAGTGATAACCATCACCTGGGACCATGACCAAGCACTCTCTGCTTACGTAAAAACTTAATGTGCCCCATTAAGACAAACAAATTACAGCCATTTTCTATTTATGTGTTGTTAGCATAATTCCTATATAAAAGGCACAGAATTAGATTTTGCTCTTTAGAGGCAGTTGGATCTCTAGTGTGGACTGAGGTCGGTGAAGAATGAGATTGAGGAATGAGAACAGTTGGAGTTTTTGGTGTTGGCCCTTACTGATGCAACATACTCTATTGCTGGTTTCTCTATGTCAGACAGATTATTCCCTTGTTGTTTGTGAGTGCATGTGTGTTGTGTGTTGTGTGTGTGTGTGTCATTCCTGTGTTTTAGGTCTTCTCCAATCAGAAACCCAGAGTGGAAAGTCCCTTGAAGTAGACTGACGGCTTTGGTGCTACCGGGCCTTCAAACACACCCACCCACACAAAAACACACACACGTACACACACAAACACACGCTAAACAGTGAATTCCATTTGGTAGTGGAGAAGTCAATCCTGTAATTAGCACAGACAGTCCAGGAAGTTTGTACAGGTGAGCAGACCTCAGGGGAGGAGATGGATAGGACAGGACAGGCAGGGAAGGGCAGGCTAGGACACACACACACACCCACACTCACACGCAGAGGCAAACACACACACTATTGCACGCACAAACAAACATACATTATCAAACGGTACGTGGGAAGGGCAATGAATGAACTCAAGAATGACATGATGCAAAGAAAAAATGGGCTAAACTAGAACGTTTGAATTGATTTGAAAAAGACAATCAATCCATCTGTGATACTTGCTATAACCCTATGATCCACTCTCAGAGATCCTATACACTGTCCTGTATGACTTCTGCACGACACAACTGTCGGTTTGATATTCTCACAGGGAAGTCTTCATCAACTAGAGGTTCAGAACAACACACCACTTTCATGACCTTGTGATGTCATCATAGTGGAGTGGGTCTCATTGGTGGAGGTGATGGGTGGGACCTGTGCCTCTCTATCGGCATGCATGTGGCAGTGAGCTGTAAACACAGAAGAACACTGTGCTTCTTGACCAAGCAGAGTTCACTACCAGGGAAACAGTGAAACACACACACATGCCCACTCACACAGTCAGTGCAACACATGGGCCAGCAGCAGGTCCAGATGACAAGCAGGAATAAAGAGAGAGATAAACAGATAGAAAACAGAGCATGGGAAGAAGAAGGATCTACACTGCTACATCATCCTAAAAAGACCAAAACAGCAAAGCTCCCTGCTGCAGCGTTGTCCTGCACTTGTTATTGAGTATTGACTGGTTGCCATGGTTTTAGTCAAACCCCCGTGTGATGCGGTGGACACCTGTGTTGCCGAGCCACCTGTGGCGGACAGAGATGTGTGTGTGTGTGTGTGTGTGTGTGTGGGGGGGGGGGGTGACAGCTGGATAACAGGGTTAGGTGATGACAGGGTACACAGCCCTAATTAGAAGAGTCCGTCTGGGGTAAAGAGCTGATGTCAGAAAACAAGGTTACAGTGACACTGCAGCTGCTGCAGCGGTCACACACACACACACACACACAAACACACACACACACACATGGAAGAGTGTAGAGGAGTTGCGAGAGAGAGAAAGAGAAAGAAAGAGAGCGTAAGAGAGAGAGAGAAAGAGAGAGAGAGAGAGAGAGAGAGAGAGAGAGAGAGAGAGAGAGAGAAAGCGCCTGCTCAGCCTCTGGGGAGGACACCTGGCCAGGTGTGGGAGGAGCTGAGGTGTCAGTCAGCTGGCGAGGGAGAGTACCTGCTGACTAGACACATCACCTGACAACTGTTATTACTGCTGCTCCCTGGGGATCCCCTGCCACCAGGTCACCTGCCTGGATACAGACACACACACAGCGTACACAGTACACACACGCCGTACACACACCCTACACACACACACACAGTAATATCATTACCAGGGCTACTGACAGAGAGAAGATCCTGGTGCTCCTGGCCAGCAGCCTCGTATCACCGTACCTGGTGACGTATCGTCTGACTGGTCAACACGTTTATTTTTCGACATTCCTGACATCTCCACTCTTTCCTCCTGGGCCCAGTGAACTATTATGGGATATAGTCTGTCTGAAGAAGTATCTGGGCAGCATTTCGAAGTCCACCCACACACCAGGTTTTCTAGACCTAGACACACACACACACGCACTAATAATAACAATAATACCAAACCCTGGCGATTATTTGGTCTGAACTTGATAAACAAGCACAAAGGCTTCATAATCTGCCCATGTATCTGTCTGGGACTAAGTGTTTTCAGTATTTAGACTGGCTCTCAGTCCCAGGCCCTTGGTTGGCCCACCTCCCACTCCCACCCCGACCACACCAAACTGAGGCTGAGATCACCCAAGAGCCGGAGCACAGCAAATCAGCTTTCCTCCAAAAAGGGCCTAATCGTTTTTCTCCTGCAGATACAAGCCGTAAAACACACAACCGGTGTTTATTTAAAGACTGCTTATCACCCCCTCCGCTGCCCACTTCACTGACCTCACACTCCCTGAGGGAGGACGCTGACATCATCATACTGCGCCAGCACTGCCCGATAACCCTTGAACTTATGTCACCCACCACTCAATCGCAGCGGTGGTGGGGGTGGTGTGTGTGAAAGTATGTTTGTTTGATTGTGTGTGTATACTACGTGTGGGTGGGTGTGGGTGGGTGTATATGAGTGTGGGTTTGTGTGCATGCGTGAATGTTGGTGCTTTTGCTCGTGCAGGTGTATGTGTGCGTGTGCTTTTGTGTATGCGTGTGTGTGTGTATCTTAGAGGGAGAGGAACTCTCAAATGTTTGAACTGATAATGGGAAATGGACTGAAGCAGATTCCCCACACACCTACAGATTAGCTTCTAGCAGCTGCACCTTCCAAACACACACACAGCAGCACAGAACCACCAACCATGCCGAACCGACACACCTCTGCACCCTAGTGAAGTTAAAGACACCTGCTCTCCTCTTCCTCCAAAACTTTATCCCTTCATTTGAAAGTAATAAAAGCAGTTTAATATGAGAGCATATGGCACCTGTACCCACAGTCTTCCACAAACTTCCCCAAACTTGGCATGTGTTTCAAAACATGCTTCCTACACGATGGTTGGTTCATGCGTGTGGTTACTCGTTCTGTGGGTTGAGCAGTCTGTTAATCCTTTCATGATTACTTTTCCAGCTTGAGATGTCCTCTAGGGGAGGGGGGGGGGGGGAGAGGACACAAGACAAGTACACACACACACACACACAAACACACATACAGGTACACATAATACAGACCATGTCTTTAATTGTTATTGGTCCTTTTACTAGTTTAAAATGTTTCTCTGTCCTCTTCCTTTTTCCTCCTCTCCCTTCTGTCCTTGTTGTTCTTTCTATTCCTTTCTTCCTCTCTATCTCTCCCTGTCTGTCTCTGCATGTGTGCCTGTGTGCCTGTGTGCATGTGTGTGAGCGGGTTGGTCTGTGTGTTTGTGTGTGTGTGTGTGTGTGTGTGTGTGTTTGCGGTTGAGTGATTAGCTAGGAGGCGGCCTGTGTGTAATTATGGGCAGAGCACCTCAACACACCCTCTGAGCCCAGAGCAGAGCACATATGGTGTCAATGCCTTTTAATTACTCTCTCTAATTCTCCCTTTCCTGTGCTGTATGCGCTAAGACACACTTCCCCCAGTAGATTTATCACCGTCGAGGACAATGTCGGGCTAGTAGGTGGAGCTACAGTGCCCCCTTCAGGCTGAACCACGGACTGCATGACCAACCCAAACTCGAAACGTATTCTCAGAGAGACTTCTCCAAAAGATTGACTTTTTTTTTCTATGAGAGTCCTTTTTCTCTGTGAGTAGCAAAGCTCTTACAGCACGATCACGTGCTGTATGTTGGACATTCCGTGAGACTGGTCCTCTTCAGGTTCTGTGGTGTTGAAGTAGATGGGGAAGTATGCATATGACCGTCTCCTTGAGACTTAACAGCCTAACTTCCATCCACCTGACTTTCACACACCCACAGCCCCCTTTAAACAGAGCCGTTTAGAGAGAGAGAGAGAGAAAGAGAGAGAGAGAGAGAGAAAGAGAGAGAGAGAGATCAGATGTGTGTATTAACGACAGAACGAACCGGAAAACCCATCATCTTGGATGTGTTTTACGCGAGCTCTCATAGTCTGCGACCCCTTGACCCATTCAGACTGCTACGTCGAGTACATCACGGCTCCCTCCCACGTTTATAACGTCCTCGATGTCTCTGTTAAGAGCCAGTCCCTTTACTAGAGCTGAGGGTTAGCGTTAGCCACGTAGCGTTAGCCTCTAATGTCATCCACAGCTCCGCTCTGGGCGGAGGATCGACGTGTCGGCGATGTGAGCGGAGCCTGTAAAAAGAAGGGTGGATGGCCAGCACGACCAAGGAAATCGGAGACGGCTCTGTGTGCACTTGAGGCCCACTGACATGTCTCCGGTCTGCTTGGTGGCCAAGGGGCAGAGCCAGAGGCTGACGTGAGGCTAGACGCTGGGCGCAGGATAAAATGGCCGCCAGGCTGAGTGAGAGAAACAGGATCTGTGAGGAGGAAGATGGAGGTGAATGAAGGCATGGGGAAGAGGGGGAAGTAGGTGAAGGGAAAATTAATAATGAAAGATGAGAAGGACTGTCAGAGAGAGAGAGAGAGAGAGAGAGAGAGAGAGAGAGAGAGAGAGAGAGAGAGAGAGAGAGAGAGAGAGAGAGAGAGAGAGAGAGAGAGAGAGAGAGAGAGAGAGAGAGAGAGAGAGAGAGTCATGGGAATGATGTTTAGGACTTCTGCAGAGCTTGCTCTCTTTCTGATGAAAACCAGTTTTTCAGTAGTACACTGTACACACCAAGGGAACTAGTTAACGTTTGCAGTTCCGTCCCACCCAACAATATCCAAACTGAATGCTTAGTTACGTAGACAATGCAGGGATATGTAAATAGGACAGATTGTCACAGTGGACATTCAACTGCTACATGTGAAATGTAAAATGTAAACACACACACATACACACACACTGTCGTTTAGTGAACATGTATGAGGTTTCGCTCAACTAATTCCCAGGTCTGTCTGTGCAGAGGACAAGTTCAGCCACCAGGCACCATAAAGCACAGTCACGTCTCATTAAGACAAATTGCTGCAGTGTGTGTGTGTGTGTGTGTGTGTGTGTGTGTGTGTGTGTGGCTGATGGTAGGTTATGAAGGCCAGAGCGTTGCGGTGTCCAGATTCCCCAGTAATTGAGGTGAGCTTGTGTTTCTGTGAGGAGGAATGTGGTGTGAGCCTCCATCCAGCACCTCTGTATTACAAGGTGAAGCATTTGTCACGACACGGCACAGACCAGGCCCTCCACCGTACCAGAGCAATGAGTACAGCACACACGTGACTCAACACACACACACACAGGGATGTAGGCTTGCATGCACACAAACAGAAACACACACATACTCTCATGCAGTACATGCAAACAGAAACACACACATACTCTCATGCAGTACATGCAAACAGAAACACACACATACTCTCATGCAGTACATGCAAACAGAAACACACACATACTCTCACGCAGTACATGCAAACAGAAACACACACATACTCTCATGCAGTACATGCAAACAGAAACACACACATACTCTCATGCAGTACATGCAAACAGAAACACACACGCATTTGCTGACTCACTTATCTCCTCCTAATCATCTCTCTGTCCGGGTCCGAGAGTGGGGAGTGCATGGACGTTTTCCCCTCTCAGACTGACCCCTCCACACACACACACACACACACACACACACCCTCCTCGACCCCCAGCCAAGCATGGGTCTGTACAAACCTTCCTCTGGCTGAGAAAAGATTTGGGTATGATTGTTTTAGGAGCCTGACTGTGACGGGAATAACACCATGGACTTAGAACACTGTGTTGTAGCAACGGCGGGCAGGGGCAGCAGACAGGGGTGGGACTTCAACCCTCCTGTGGTAAAATAATTCGGCATGTTTGCATCAGGGCAGGTCATGCGAATCGTTTTGATAGAATTCAATGTAACAGTATTGCCGATACCACAGGAGTAAAACAGAGGACTCGGTTGCCAATTTCTGAGCATGGAGCCCATTGCCTCACATTCTTCGTACCAGACGTGACTAATGAATAAACATGTGCATTGTAAAAGTTTATTTTGATTTTCTCCATAAAACGTGACTCGTTTCAGATTATTGTTCTCCAACAGGAACAATGAAGCCAGCTAACAGCCTCGCAGATGAGTGTCGGCGATGTCTTTATTTACTCTGGGCAAGAGCTGAACAAAGAAAAAACTGAGCAGGAATGTCCGTCCTGCGTTGCGTCCAGCTCCGGCCTGTCCTGCCAGGGAAGCCTGAGCAGATGTCCCAGGCAGGAACAGCCTCCCTCTGCCAAGCCTCTGGGGGACTTCACCTTGAGGAGGATAAAGATGGAGGGAGAGGGGGGGGGAAGGGGGGGGGTAGACCGAAAAAGAAAAGCGAATGGAGAGGGGGACTGGGTAGAGAGGGTCGATAGAGAGAGGCAGGTAGGGAGATGGAAGAGAGGAGAGAAAGAGGGAGGAGGAGAGAGATGGCGGAGAGGGAAGTGAGAGAAGACGGGAGAGAGACGGAGAGAGAAAGAGAGAGAAAGGAAGGAAGGAAGAAAGAAAGTAGTTACTGCATCAGTGATGTCCTACGCAGCGACTGATAGACGAGCGCTTGGAGATGTGTATCTAGGTGAAAAATTTATGGCTTTGGAAATATCCTTCAATCTTTCCCACCCACATAATGACACGGCGAAAACCGCAAGTCTCATGAAAAACATCTCGACACGGCCAACTTCACAGCTCCCTGCCTGACAGCAGTGTTGATGATAAGTGTGTTAGCTTGTTGAACAACATTCATCACGTCTAAGATCTGTATATGATGTCTACCAGCCAAACTTTTCCCTCACAACACCAGCCAAGATGGCCCCTGACCATAACCCCCCCTCCTTCGTTCTTTTAAACAAACCTATATCATCCAATGACACGATCACCATTTTGTCACGGCCAAACCATCAAATTCTGGGATTGGTCGGAAGAGCTCAACCAAGCATGACTGACCTCACAGGATCCCATGCTGCTACCACAAACATGCTGTCACACTCTGTCACATGCTGTACCGTGACTCTCGTCTCTTATTGGGCAAAAGAATGGTTGTAGAACAGAACGCTACCTTAACCAGGGTGACGTCACTGGGCCATGGGACTGTTTACTGATACAGGGCCCTGTATTCTTTATATCTGTGTGGGGAGGGGGGATGGAGGGGTGAGAGAGGGTGAAAGAGAGTGTGTGTGTCTGAGAGAGAGATAAATAAACAGTGTGTGTGTGTGTGTGTGAGAGAGAGAGAGAGAGAGAGAGAGAGAGAGAGAGAGAGAGAGAGAGAGAGAGAGAGAGAGAGAGAAAGAATGGGAGAGAGAGAGAGAGAGAGAGAGAGAGAGAGAGAGAGAGAGAGAGAGAGAGAGAGCAAAATTAGATAAAATATTTATCCTCTTCCAACTCTCCCAGAGCCTGTTAAAGGCATATTAAACTAATCTTTACAGAAACAGACTCTCTGACTCGCTCACTGCATCCTGATGCCTTCCTCCTCCTCATCTCCTCCTCTCCTGGCATCGCTCCTCATCTCGCCTCCTCTCTTTCCTAATGATCCCCTCCTCCTCTCCCTCCTCCTCCTCGTTCCACAGCCACTCCTCCCCTGCTCCTCTCCCCTCCTCATCTCCCCCTCCTCCCCTCCGGCCCCTCTCTCCCTCCTCCTCTCCCCCCAACACCTTGCCATTCAGTGGGTTCTCAGAGAGCTCTGAAGCATTTGGCCTCTGTCACCAGAGAGGGATGATGAAGGAGGCAGCAGAGCCCACGGCCATGGCTGGGATGGGAGAGGGTCAGTAAAGTCATGATATAGTTCCTCAACTCTGACCACTGACATACTCTTTGAACTATGCACTTCTGGTCCTTGATCTTCTGCTGTGTGCACCACAGCAGAAGTGCACCATTTGTCCGTTGCATTGGATGAAAGTATCTGCTAAATGAATGAGATGTAACTCCAGAGTCCAGGGCCTTGTGCAGTCCGTTCCAAGCCGTCTCTACACATCTGTTGCTCTCTGCTGTTTGGATGTCATCCTCTCTCCTTCAGGGTACACGGCTGCCCGTTTGACTCGCTTCTGCCCACTCACACACCCACCCGAGGAGCTGTTTGCATTTGTTGTGGAGGCCGAGTCTGAGCGAGGGTCTCAGGTGGACAGTGGGGGTCGGTGGGTGGACGGGGAGTGAGCAGCGTTTAAGAAGTGAGCAGACGGGCAGGTGAACGTCCTCATGAGGACGGGTCAGTTCTTTCAGTCTGGTCTCCAGCCCGTAACTCATCCCTCCCCCTTTCAACGGTTGGATGATGAAGGACAACTGGAGACGTTCTCTGTTTGGTTCATCCTCTCCACACGGGCATCAAGTCGTACCTTAAAAGGCATCGCTGCAGGAGTGTTCTGGCGGGAAAACCATGACTCAGACGTGATCTGTTCTCCCATTGGCTGGCAGCGAGTTTGGTATAGAACACAACTTCTCCGCTGGGGTCGCGGGGGAAGCGCTCCTTAAAAGAACAACACCTCTTTTCGGCATTCTTAGGAACCGATTTCACATTGACGCTGTTGTTTCCAAATACAGAGAACATTGAGGTGCATCTCCTTGCTTTGCGCTACTGTTCACATAGAACCTCCACCCCCACCCAGCGTCTTTAACTATAAACACATCAGCACCCCCCCCCCCACTCACACACACACACACACACGCACACATATGCAGCCATCCCACAAGCACATGCAGAACAGCATGCTATAAAAGCTGTCATAAACAGCAGTGAGGTGGATGGTAGAATAACAGGTCAGAGGAACCCAGGCGTGACGCTCACACTGTCAGAGCCGGGCCCTGCTGTTTGTCTTGGACCGGCCCGCAGGAGCCACGCAACAAACCAACGACCCCTGTGAACTTACAGTCTACTGTACTCTCTGGGACAGGGGTAGGCCCTTGTGCATGTGTGTGTGTGTGTGTGCAGGGGAAAATGCCTTTACACAGACACACACCACACACCACACCACACACACACTTTATGCGGGCGGGAGGTGGTCACTGTCAAGCCTTACTAACGTTTACTGGGGTCTTTATGAGGCTGATAGAGGCTGGGACTCCTCCCGCTGCTGTCCCATGAGCCTCTGCAGGGACCGCAGGATGTTGCGACATCAGCACATACATACGCACCAACACAGTACACACGCACACGCAAACATACTGGGCACACACACACACCACACATATACAGTACCAGTCAAAAGTTTGGACGTGCAAACACATAAACAAACACATACTCTGTGTAAACACACACAAACGCACACATTTTGTATGTAAACACACACACACACACACACATTCTGTATGTAAACACACACACACACACCCACACACAACAGCAAGAGTTAAAGCTCAGGCGGACAGCTGTGAAATCGTCCATGTGGGAGACTGCAGAAGTCCTGGGGATGTGCTACAGTAAAATAGTTCCCCCGCTCCTCATGCTCTCACCTCAACATCCGTTCCCCCTGGAGACTCTTTACCAAATGAGGTGGAAACCTCCTCCCGGGTCACAGGCTCAGGTATCCATGGAGACGTTAGTGTACACATGCTTTACTGCTGTGAGGAGTTTAGAGGAAGGTGTCCTGTCAATAAACTGGCCCTATAAATTCTGTAATTTACTGACATTTTTCAGTTGGTTTCAAATATACTCTCTTCCAACCTTCTTAATGTTCCTCAAGGTAGTGTTTTGGTTTCATATCTTCCAGTCTCCAGCTTCTGCTTAGTAGTGGTTTAGGAATATTGTACGTACACGCACACACTCATGAACATACAGGGCAGAGGAGGATGAAGTCATATTGTGAGCATATTGTCCTGCAGGTGACAGGGCCTTCCCTCCATGCTAGTTTGAGATGACTTCCTATTAGGGTTAAGTCACCTCCTGAAGCATCTCTCTCTCTCCCTCCCTCTCTCTCTCTCTCTCTCTCTCTCCTCTCTCTCTCTCTCTCTCTCTCTCTCTCTCTCTCTCTCTCTCTCTCTCTCTCTCTCTCTCTCTCTTTCTCTCTCTGTCTCTCTGTGTCTCTCTCTGTCTCTCGTTCTCTCTCTCTCTCTCTCTCTCTCTCTCTCTCTCTCTCTCCCTGTCTCTCTCTCTCTCTCCCTCTCTCTCTCTCTCTCTCTCTCTCTCTCTCTCTCTCTCTCTGTTGTTTGCTCTCTCCCTCTCAGTTGCTCTTTTTTCTGACACTGTCTCCGTCTCTCTTTGTCTCTCTCTCTTTCTTTCTCTGTGTCACCCACCTACACACACACGCTCATGTGTGTGCAGCCTGCTCCGAGACTGTAAACATGTGTCTGCAGTGGAGGTCTTGCAGCAGTGTCTCGCAGGCCCCTGGAGGACAGGGTCCATGGATGCTAGATTAAACTAGATTTATGTCCCTCACCCCTCCCTGTACCTCAGCATCCTCCTCCCAGGCCCACTGAAACAGATTGTGGGTAGAAAACCATGGTAAGGTATCTCCCAAAGGAAATATTCTTAGAAATCCCTGCATATTGCTGTTCTCCACCCTTGACACACACACACACACACACTTTTACATAAACACACCCTCAGTCACACCGACACAGGTCAGAGAAAGGAAGAGTTGGCTGTTTTCTACATGTTTCTCAGAGGGGTAGCATCTCGTTGGGTCTCGTTCCTTGCCTCTCTCTTTTTCCCCTGTATTGCTCTCCATCCCTCCCACTCTCTCTCTCTCTCTCTCCCTCTCTCTCTGTCTCTCTCTCTTTCCACTGCCAATATCTAACTATCTTCCTCTCTCTCTTTCTCTCCCTCTCACTCTGTCATCATTTTAATTTCTTTTGGAACATAAGAAGCATGAGAGGAGATTTTCTTCTGATTGTGGGTTTGAGGTTGTTTTGATACAGAAAGAAGGAGCTGACATGAGCGAGGTCAGGCTGTTAGCTGATTGAGTCAAATTCTTAAGTTTGTCATTGTTTCATATGCTCAGGTTTGGCCTCTTCAACGGTCATTCATCAAATCTGTCCAGAGACAGTGGAATCTACTCAGAGTGGAGAGAGTGTTACACAACTCCAGATGAAATCAGACTCTTTTAGAAAACAAAACACGCAGAGAACCTGGAATTGTTCCTCCAGGTCATTGAACGGAGATCCTGAGAAGAGAGAGAGAGTGCCTGTCTGTCTCAGTCTAGCCCGCCCGGACTGACATGAGGTGAGGAGACGATTTAGTGTGTTTTCGGGAAGAAACATTCTTGTCAACATTCCTCAGCTCCTCACGAACACACACACGCAGCGATGACCTGACATGACATAGAGGGGGAAGTGTGGGGTGGCTAGGAGAGATAGATGGCTGAATGGAGGGCAGAGGGTTGATATGTGCTGGTGGTCAGATCTAGGAATGGAGTGGTGGAGGGATGGAGGGGTGAAGGGATGGAGGGGTGGAGGGATGGAGGGATGGAGGGATGGAGGGATGGAGGGATGTGTATAAGGATGCCAGAGTTGGAGGTGTCTGTCCAGTAAAAAAGGACAGTGTGTTTGTTTGTCCAGTCTGATTTACCGGGGTGCTGACAGGAACCCCTGGACTTCACGCCTCGCTCCCTAACCCTAAATCCATCAGCAACTCTTTACTGCCCATCCTCCCCCACTCCCCTCCTCACCCCACTCCTCCGTGTCCCAACCTGTTTATAGCACCAGCCGGGAGGGCTGGAGGGGGCCAGGGGTGGGGCTGGAGGGGGCCAGAGGTGAGCCTGGCCTCGCCTGTGATGACACATAAACACAAGTACACACACACACACCCACACACAGACATACACACACAGACATATTAGTGCTGTTGATGGCTCTATAAGTTCTCTGCATGTTGAAAAACCAACGAGACACAGAAATTGGGAGGAAAAGTCAAACAAACACTATGATCTCGTCTCCGTCTACCTCTCTCGGTCTGCCACCTCATTCTCTCGTTCTCTCTATCTATTCCCTAACTCGACCTTTCTTCCTCCATTTCTCCCTTTCTCTGCCTCTCTCTCTATCAGAGCCAGATTCAAACAGCGGGAGGCCTGTGTAAAACCGCCAAAGGCTGAAGACAGAAAAAAGGCAAGAAAGAAAGCCAAAACGAGATGATGAATATCAAATGTATCAATATCCATTACCCGGGTTTTATTTAATCAATGTAATGTGCCATTAGATCAGTGTAATACAGCTCAAATGTTTGAGGATGGGTGGTCCAAACGTGAGCATGGAGAACGACCAGGGCCATATCCTTGGTAGACCTTGACTGTAACCATGTTGACTGGTTTTACAAACTAGACGATGTTTACAAAATGATTTGTTACTGTTGTGTATTCAGCCTCACACACACACACACACACACACACACACAGACAGAGTTCCTGCTGTGATCTGCAGGGTAGCTTTTGCTGCGCTGATGTTGTGTTGAGATCACAACTGGCTTCACTGTTGGTCTTGGCAACGTCACTGGACCCCAAATTTCCCCGTATGAAATCAGCCAAGGTTACAACCTTCCCTCTCTCCTCCTCCCTCTCTCCTTCACCCTCTTCCGCTCCCCCTTCCTCCCCCCTCCTCCTCCCCCCTACGACAGCTCACTACTCCTTCCTCCACCCTCCTCCTCACAACCTCCCCCCTCTCCTCCTCTCTCTCTCCTTCACACGCATCCGCTCTCCTTCCTCTAACCTCCTCCCTACTCCTCCCTCGCATGTTCCCTCTCCTCCTCCCTCATCACTTAAACCAACCCTTGCTCCTTCCATCACCTTCCACCCGCTCTCCCTCCATCCAGCTCTAGATTTTCCCTCCTTCACCTCCTCTGCTTTTCACTCCCCTCACCTTTCTCCCTCCATCCCTGCCTCCTTTGGCTGACAAGTTAAAAACTACTGTTTGTTTTCAGGCCAGCTAATCCTTGGTGGTTGAATTCTTGTGTGAGAGGGTGGGGAGGGGGGAGTAACCTTTTTATCGTCATTACACACTGGTTACCATGGAAACCCTTTTTTTCATCCCCCAGTTTTTCTATTGAGTTGAACCAAAAATGCAGACCAGTTAATCAGTCAGCCATTCAGTCGGGAGTGAAAACAGTCAGGTCACAGCTAGTCAGACAGTCAGCCAAGCCAGCCAGCCAGCCATCTAATTAACCAGCCAGTCAAGCAGCCAACTAGTTATGAGGACTTCTCAGTGTCTGCCAGGTCAGTCAGGACTGATAACATACAGTCAAAATCCATCCAGCTAAGTAATCAGCCAGCCAACAAGACAGCCAGCACACGTACTGGTTTAAGTAAAGGTTTTTTTAGTTTTGGATCATTAATAAAAGATAATTGCAGCAACTGTTGCTGTTATCGACTACTACTAAAACAAGCTATGTGCTCTGAAACCAGAGATCCGCTCCATCTCAATTAGGCCTGTGATGGCCAAAGCCCAGTTTGTATTAACACTTTATAAATCCTGTCTGTGAAGCATACAGATCCTTAGAGTCTATCTCTGCGGCACGCAAAGGTAGGGCCCTGGCTCACACTGCAATAAGGCCTGTTGCCCCGGTTCACAGAGGAATTACAACTAACCACAATCCGCCCAGAAGAAAAGGAGGAAAGAGAGAGAGAGAGAAAAGAGAAAGGAGCCTGGATCATGATTTTTTGATTTGCCTTTAGGACTTATTGCCTTTGTCTGCTGTAAGAAAAATATACATGTTTCATTTGTGGGGGAAATCAGAGACAGAGCACTGGAAGAGCTGCCAAAGGAGAGGGAGGGAGGGTGGGAGGGAGGGAGGGAGGGAGGGAGGGAGGGAGGGAGGGAGGGAGGGAGGGAGGGAGGGAGGGAGGGAGGGAGGGAGGGAGGGAGGGAGGGAGGGAGGGAGGGAGGGAGGGAGGGAGGGAGGGAGGGAGGGAGGGAGGGAGGGAGGGAGGGAGGGAGGGAGGGAGGGAAACCACTGAAAATTGTTACTCAGCTTGGCAGGAAATTACAAATCCACCCTTCAGACAATTGTGTTTTACCTGTACATCACTCAGTACTGAGGACTGGAGACCGTAGAGAGAGAGAGAAGCAGAGGGAGAGAGTCAGACAGAGAGACAGAGAGAGGGGTGGAGAGAGGGATGTATATAGAGAGTGCCAGAGAGTTAGGGATGGAGAAAGAAAGAAAGAAAGAAAGATAGAAAAAAAGAAAGAAAAAATGAAAGAAAAAGAGCACAACTTATATAGCCATATGAAATCTTTGAGACAATGAGGTCTATTAAGATTTGAAGACTGATTCATTCCATCAGTGTCCTTGATATCTGTCTGTTTGTTGTTCTTCTTAACATTAACACACACGTCTTCGTGCAATCCATCATGAATGCACACACACATAAACCAGCTGGCTGAAAATGCAGAGAACGATTCACTACCCGTTTCTCATCCATGGGAGGTCGGGATGGAGGGACAGAGAGAGAGAGAGAGAGAGAGAGAGAGAGAGAGAGAGAGAGAGAGAGAGAGAGAGAGAGAGAGAGAGAGAGAGAGAGAGAGAGAAAGAGAGTTTGATGAGGATCCAAGTGAACAGAACACATGGCTTATAAACGTCTGTCCAGTCGACATGGGGCCCATTAGGACCTCAGCACTCCATACTGTCGGGGGAGGAGATGGGCGATGGGTCTTTATGGTGGATGTCTTCCATATGAGAGAGAGAGAGAGAGAGAGAGAGAGAGAGAGAGAGAGAGAGAGAGAGAGAGAGAGAGAGAGAGAGAGAGAGAGAGAGAGAGAGAGAGAGAGAGGGGGGGGGTGTTTGAAGTATTTATTCCATATGCAGGAAGACTCTCACCTTGGACCTCGGTGATCACTGTCAGAGACCTCCAGGGAGATAAGGGCCTTGCTTGGCTATTGGCCCACAACTAATGAGGTCATCTTGTAGGTGGAGTTTCAGAAATCCAGTAACATTAATGTAGAGTTATCAACAAATGCTGGAGTGATGAGGAGTAGAAAAAGTATTATTGAGAAGAAACTTGCCTTTCTCTCAACACAGTTTTTTTCCCACTGGGGGTTCAAATGTGTCACTTTCCAAACCTTCCAAATTTTAAGTAACATAAGAAAGAATGAAAAGGAATGAATAGGAGGTTGGGCTGAGTTCCAGCCATGCTCGCACCATTAGCGTAAAACCTAGTTCCAACTCATGACCAGTTTATATAAACAACCATTTGAGAAGTGACTAAAAGAGAGAGAGATATGTATTTAAGATAGCTTTCAGTGGAGGGACCTTTGAATAATAGGTTGGCAAAGTGAAATAGGTGCCAAAGGAAACACAAAGACACACTCACACACGTACGCAAACATGCGCACACAAACCTACAAACACACCCATACAATACACTCCACGCATTGTGCGAACAGAAACACACACCACCACACAGAAACACACACCGCATGCCTAACGTCCATACCAAGGACCCATAGCGGGTCACCAGTGTGTGTTCTGTAAGCGTGTGTGTGCGTTTGGCCCGGCCCGTTGGAGCCAGTGGACAGACAGAGAAAAACAAGCCCTCAGCAGCAGCCTGTTTGGCCAGTCCAGTCCAATCCTCGTCACCAGGGCTCTGCGCTGCCACGGGACAGGGCAGGGCACCGCCTGGATGCTGGCACAGCCCCTGGCAGAGGGGCGGGAGGCGAAGTGCGGGGAGTGAGGCAGAGTGGTGGGGTGAGAGGCAGTGGGGCGAGGGGTGCGAGCGGTGGGGAGCTGGTAGCTGGGGAGGGAGGGGCAAACGCTGCCGTTAGAAAAGGACCCCCACCTCCCTTTTCTATCCCTCCGCTCCTTCACCCCGTCCCCCCACTCCTCTGTGCCTCCATCCCTCCCTCCCTCCCTCCATCCTCCTCCTCTCTCCTTCACTATACCCACCCCTTCCCTATTCTCCTGTTCTCCATCCTCCCAACCCAAGCACTCAAGCACGCGCGCTCACTGTTGGCTGAACAGAGTCATTATGAGTGTAATTAGAAACAGGGAAATCTAATATGTTACCCTTCTGTTGCTGATATTGGAAAAAAAAACGAATAACACACACTCATACACATACACACACGCAGTGCAATGTTTCACCAATCGTAAAATATCATCTGAACCGTAACAACTTCCTAGATGAAGTAGTGTCTGGGCAGCTAGCTGGTGAAAAGGTGAGGGGCTGCTCTCTTATTTTGAGAAATGAGAAGGCGAATGTACAACAGGTTCTCTCCCTTACTCTCTCACCCCCCCCCCCACACACACACTCTCATGCTGATGCCAATTCAAAATGTCCACCGACTCGTTCAACTCGGACTACAAATTGAATACATGACAGATCAAACTCATATGGGAAGAGTCAACGGAGAGGGGTGTGTGTGAAGTACTAGGCCTGTGTGAAATACACACGAGCACAGGCCCCGGGGCTGACGGGGTGCTCAGCACCCAAACAAAACCACCCGGCCCCTTGTTTTGCTGCTTAAACACAGACAAATAAAGCGAGCGCTTGGTCAATCGGGTTATTTTGGTTTGTGAACTGCGTGGCAACTGCCAGGGGGATCCGAACTCAGAACCACGCGGGGGGTTTTGGTTCTGGTGCTCTTTCTGCAGCCTTCTCACACAGGCTTGTTTCTAAAGCTCTCACCATTCCACAGAGAACGAGACAGCATGATGAGATTATAATTGAGAGCAAATATTATTACCTGACACTTGATACAGTTTGGTGGGTGTGTGTATGAGCGTGCTTAAGTAGGAGGTATGGTGATCGAGGTGCTATACAGGGAAGCAATCAAAACACACACGTGCATATATACACACAGACTCTCTTTACCTCTCTTTTTCTGTCTTTCGTTCTCGCTTTCCCTCCCTCACCCTTCCTCAAACACGTCACACAAGTAAGAGGAGGATGTGAGATTATGAGAAACTTCCAGAACTGAGACCACACAGCTAAACCACACATGATCAAACACCATTTAATCCACTCTCTCTGTCTTCCTCTCTGTCTTCCTCCCTCCCTCCCTCCCTCCCTCTACCTCCGTTTGTCCCTGCCCTCTCTTTCTGGCTCCCGTCCCATCCTCGAAACCCTCTAAAGCCTCTCTAGCGCGGCCCGTGTACCTTTGTCGTGGTCATTTCAAGGTCAGACAGTAATACTAGACGGTAACAGCCAGTCCAGACAGGTTGTCCTGTCTGAGGCTTGCCTCAGCTCGGTCCCAGTGTCAGACCTGATCAGGAGATCTCGAGGTGGGTCTACCAAGGCTCCAGTCACTATTACACTCTGACGCTGCTGTGTTCCTGCCACGGAGGAGAAGAAATGGCGTCATGTTACGGCGTCTCTTCCCCTGTCGTCTTGCCGTTTTATTCCCCCCCCCCCATCTCCTCTACTCTCTCATCCCCTCTCTCCTTGCCTTTCCTCTTCCCCTTGTCGTCTTTCTGCACTCCCCTCCTCTCTTCTCCCAGCCTTAACCGTCACCCTGTCTCTCAGCCCGTTCCGTTCCTCCACTTGATCACTGTCTTCGCCCATGCCTCCCCCCTTTCCATCCACCCTTCCTCTGCCCCCCCCCCCCCCCGGCATGCCACTCACCGGTCAGTGCAGTCTGGCAGCAACTCCGCCCTGGTGTGTCAGCACCGCTCACTGAGTCTGTTCACACCGTGCCCGCCTGTCAATCAATGAGTGTGGAGGGGGGAGGGTGAGCGAGAGAGAGAGAGAGAGAGAGAGAGAGAGCGAGAGAGAGAGAGATAGAGAGAGAGAGAGAGAGAGAGAGAGAGAGAGAGAGAGAGAGAGAGAGAGAGAGTCTTTCCACTGTCTAAATATATAGAGGTGACAGGGCTGATCACTCTAAATGACCAGAGAGGAGAGTTTTTCTGGAGGGAGGCGGAGAAAGAGACAAAAGGATCAAGACAGATAAAGGAAACACAGATAAAGGGAAAAAGACTGAGATAGATCATGTAGAAGTCTGGTCTATGTGTCAGTTTTTCACCAGTCGGCATTCTCTTTTCCTGTGTCTGGTCAACTACTCTTTCAACTACTCCCTGCCCAGTCGTCCCACAGACTTGCGTTATCAAGATGAATGGAATATGACACAGAGGATAATTCTAGAACCAGAAGTTTAGTGTTTTAACTTCATATCAAAGCCATGCTGGAGTAACCAGTCCCTCGGTATGGAAACACAAGATGCAGCATTGCTTGTTATTCAATGCCAGTGACCAGTCAGACTTAGCTTAAATACTGTCTACATGTTTGAAGATGACTTGCTAAAAGCTTTCATATTACTGTGAGTTGAAGGAAGCTGATTGGTACTTGAATAGGAATCTACTCTCAGATGTAATGTATTCACTCCATTTAATGGGTTTTAATCATAGGGATTAGGAGAACACGATGGTTTGTTGGATACAGTTTTACATTAGTCAATGGCGCCATCTGCGGTAAGAAAGAGAGTATAGCCATTTTTATCCGTCAGACGACCTATGGTTAAAGTTTTTAAAAGATTTGATGCAGATGCAGTTATACTGTACAACTGTGTTCCACAAAACTTGACACATAAGTTACATTTTTGCGCCTAACATCAAGTCCTTACCGAGATTAACATGTCCATTAAGAGTAAATGTCTTTCCCCGACGATAGGGCGACTGTCAAACCGTGTCTCCCGCCCGGTCTATCTCCGCCCGGTCTATCTCAGATCGGCACATGGCTTATCCAAACATTTGAAGAGATCCCACACACTCGCTTTATAGAGTGCAAAGGGGGTTCCACGTAGACCTAGGTGTTGGGAGTGACGCACATATAAGACGTACCCATGGTTTCCATGGTCAATGTCACGTTGTTTTTGGGGGGGGGGGGGATTGCGCAATGAGGGGCACCTACGTTATTAAATGCAATCAGTGGTTATCTCCTCTTCTTTGTGCTGGTTTTTACGGCCCTAATAGACATATATCTACCTTCTGACAGCCAGCTGTGGGCCCGTGTCCAAGGTGACAAGAATGAGTGAGTAATTGATTCTTATTGAGGGGGGATTATCCTGTCGTTGGGGTTCAAGGGACATTAATTTAATTAACATGTTATAAGTGAAAGCTCCATTGATCAGTGGAACGATCTCAAGAATTTGATCCCTATTGTTAGTTTGATTGATCTGAGATCATCCGCGATTAATTTAAAAGACGAATAAACATCATCTGCGATTGTGGAGACACCCACGCTCTCTTAAACGATCATTCTGTGAGTCACTCTTCAAACAAGACCCAAACGGAGAGTTCCCAGCGTGCGGTGCCATGGACACAAGGACCAGCGCAGTTTTTTGAGGATTCAACATCAAGGAGGCCAAGCCTTAGTTTTCATTTGCGTCACAGGTGTGGTTATTCGTTTGCTCTTGTTCCTGTGATGGCCAACTGGCCTCATACAGATAACGGATAAACGGAATGGTGGAACACGCGAGGACAAACTCAGCAAAACATCCATCTTGGTGTTGCCAATTCATGGACGTCATCCATGCGCTTTCTCCTACGCGTGATCTATTCCTTGTTTTTGACGTGTTGACAGGGATATATTTGATAAGACAAAGGGGTCAGAAGAACCGCTGTGGGTTATGTGGGTCAACTGGAAATCATGCATATTAGACAAACTAAATTTGTATTGGCTATCTTTTTTCGTCTGTCACTCAAACCCTCTTCAAACGTTTAGGCTACTTGATTATAGATTTATAATGATCATCCAATGATCCCAACCAATCAGCTGTAAGCCCTTTGTATGCCTAAAACTGGGTGTCTCTCTCACGTATCAAAGGCAGTCATATTACTAATTACCAACTCAACAGATTAAGCTCAGTCGCTAGGATGATTATGAAGAGTCTATTCGTCTGGCTCATATTCACACTGCAGATGAGCCTCGTGTCTCTCGTCAGTATCTCTTATGATGGGGTGTCCAAAGAGGCTCCTCGTTCGACTGTAACCAAAACTATTAAGAAGCTGGAAGAGCTGTTCCACCGGAACAGTTTGCCTCAGAGTTATTCGGGGCCGCACAAGAAGGCGCCCAAGTTTATGTTGGACTTGTACGACGCCGTGGCAGACTCGTACGGAACACCCCGGAACCATGAGGTCTTGGAGGGGAACGTAGTCAGGAGCTTTGAGGATAAAGGTGGGTCACCTAGTGTGCGTAATTGCGCACATAATGTGCTTTGTCCTGCCTGTGTTAAAAACTTTCATGACCGTTCAAATGACAATTTGAGAAAGATTCTGAATGTTTTATGCAATGCTATGTATGTAAGTTTAATATTAGGTATGTTGGTTCTCAAAGGACACACAGGTGAAAGGTTTCACTTCTTCAACCTCTCATCTTTTGCACGAGATGAGAAGATGATCAAGGCGGAGTTCCGCTGGTTCAGGCACAAACAAAGACAGTTTGGAGGGATGTCCTATGGACCCCACTTCTACAAAGTAAGTTGAATGCAGATTCATTTATTGTAGTTCTCCACGTCATAGGTTGTAGGCTATGTTTGTAGAAATGTATGCCAATTTCCACTGAATATCTGACACTTTCTGCGCAGGTGGACTTGTATGAAGTGTTGGACAGCAGAGTTAAGCCTTGGAGAGGAAATTTGATCACATCCCGTCTGGTGCCAATACACACTCAGGGATGGGAGGTCTTCAATGTCACGCAAACGGTAAAAAAAAAAAAAAAGAAGAAAAACATACGCCTGACATAAGTTTTGATTAAAACTATTTACTTATAAAATTGTGATCGTTCATGACAGGTGTCAAAGTGGATCCGGAACAGCGAGGAGAACAATGGCGTTCTGGTAGTTACAACGCTGCCTTCAGGAGACTGGGTGGAATCTGTGGTTTCGTCGCTGGGGGAAGATAAGGACGCTTATCTGGTGATATTCTCAGACGACGGGAGACCGGGCACCACTAATCACCAATCACCGAAACTAGGTATTGTTTTCATGATGAGAAGGTTGTTATTAATGGGGTATATATGACGATGCACTTCATAGGCTAACGTTTTATTGTCGGTTATGTACCGTACGCTTGCAGGGCACGCCAACCATGTAGCAGAATCTGGAGATCAAGAGAACAACCGAGCGAGGCGGAGGCGCGAGGCAACTAGTTACCTCCGCAACCGTCCCTTGACGTGTCAGAGAGTACCTCTTTTCGTGGATTTCGAGGAGATAGGCTGGTCTGGCTGGATCATATCCCCGCGGGGATACAACACCTATCACTGCAAGGGTTCTTGTCCGTTCCCCCTTGGCGAGAGTCTCCGCGCCACCAACCACGCGACTGTGCAGTCCATCATGTATGCACTAAAGGTCTCCAACGAAGTGGATACACCGTGCTGCGTGCCTGACAAACTTCAGTCTATCAGTTTGCTTTATTTCGACGATGAGGAAAACGTAGTTCTGAAACAATACGATGACATGGTGGCAATTAGCTGTGGCTGTCATTGAATGAGTTGGCATCACACACGTTGTTGTGAATTTACAGCTTATATTTTCCTCGTATTCAAATTATGTACTGGGTACCCTGCAGGAAAATGAATGAAATGTACAAACTATGTTGCGCTTTTTTTGAGGAATAAACTATTTAAAAGATGGTTTATTTGTGCAAATGCTCGGTGCTGGCCATGGTGCTGATGCCGCGCGTTCCCGTGGGTGGGGATAATAGTTCTCCCGTCCATTACGGTATATGGATTTTTTCGATTGTTCTTCTTAGATATTATAGATACTTATTAGTTTATCAGCGATGTTGTAATATCACCCACAATTAAATCAAAGAGTAGGCCTTGTAATTGTTGCTATGCACAATTATTATAATTGCACAATGTGAATAAAATACATATATTTAAAAAATTATCGAAATTAAAAAGTTGTGAAACTGATGCCCAAATTGCTTGGACCTTCTTTTACGATAGTAATGTTCTCACACTTTATCCAATTTATGTTATTAAATAGATTTTATCTGTTTTCAGCGATTAAGCGAACTTCTTCGCACACTAGATGGCCCACTGATCTGCTGATTGAAATCACCTTCGTAAAGTAGCCTATATTCTGTGTTGCTTTAGACAGACATTTTGGGTGACATATTTAGGAAAATCTCGACCGTAGAAGGTATCAATGTATGGCTAGAATCAGTCTTTAACATAACATGTCTTTATTGGAATGGTTCACAGACAAAATACAGCCCTGCATTATGTAGACATTGGATGCAAAATACAACCAAAGTGCAAGACATGTCCACAGCTCCTGCATGTTATAAAATATATAAAGTATTGCCACTTGTGCCAATGCCATTCAAACTCGCAAGTATATTAGCATCAAACAAAACATTGTCTGACAGACTCACCACCAATTCCATCAATTGAAAACCATAGTTCCATCAATTGAAAACTTCTGCATGCAAGATATTCTTTATTATACTCGGCCTAATGGGCATTTTAATCAAGACTTACTGAAACGTAGATCGAAACGCGATGCAAATACTTGAAATCTAATCTCATTTTTATCAATCAATTAGATAAACTTCTAATTGTGAGATTTAACTGTTTGGTGAAAAAATAACTCGAAAAAGAAACAGAAACTTTACACAGCATTAAAATCAATTTAACAACATCAACAAAAAACTGAAATATAGAGACCACCACTTCAGTTGAACATATTAAACTCATTTTAAGATTTACAATCAATCTGCCTGTCTTTGTTTACATGTAAAATACATAACGTAGGTCTACATGGAACGTCCATGTTCTTTTCACACTGTTATACAGTATTTTGCCAAATTGTACAAACTGCAAATATTATACAAATCATTCACAAATCCCTGAAACCAGACACCTAAAACGCGATTTATCCTTGAGTTCCATTTCTTACAAATTAATTCAAGCTCTATCTCTCTTTCTCTCTCTCCCTCTCTTTCCTTTCTCTTTCCCCAGGTATAAGTCGTATCTGTCTTTGTACAGTGTGGAGGAGCTCCCTCAGGGTTCAGGATGGGAGCAGGGCCACAACCAGTCTGCCCCCTCACCCTTCCTCCTCTGAACCAGTCTGCCCCCTCACCCTTCCTCCTCTAAACCAGTCTGCCCCCTCACCCTTCCTCCTCTAAACCAGTCTGCCCCCTCACCCTTCCTCCTCTAAACCAGTCTGCCCCCTCACCCTTCCTCCTCTGAACCAGTCTGCCCCCTCACCCTTCCTCCTCTGAACCAGTCTGCCCCCTCACCCTTCCTCCTCTGAACCAATCATTTGTATAAAACAACAACAAAGAGGACTCAGAATCCGTGTCAAAAGCTATTTAAATCAGTTAGTCAGCACACACAGTCCACCACACATTGCCTTTACAGTGCCTCCCCCAGGTCTGCCTCAGGGCTGCTGTCACCCCCGGGTGAGTGGGTCCAGAAGGCCACCAGCAGAGCTATCTATCAGCTCATGCAGTCCAGTTCCTCTGTGCCCAGGAACTCCCCCAGCATGTGGTCTTGTGATCGGTACACCGGCTCCAGGTAGGGGTGTCCCTCCCTGCTGTGCTTCTGCCTCGCCATCTCCAGACGCTGCTCAAACTCCTGCTCCTGCTGGGAGACTTGGACCGCCGACGGCTGCGCCGTCACGGACGACACCGGCACCGGGACAAAGCCATGGTACAGCACCAGCGGGGTGTTCAGGACCTCCATGGTGGAGGCCTGGGGGACAGCGCCCTCTGGAGGCCGCACGGGCAGCTGAACATAATTCCCAGTCTCCGGGTCGAAGAAAGTCTTGGTCTTGACCTGGACAGGCATGTCTACAACAAAGTACTGGCCCGAGTCGGGGTCCTGGAGGAGCTTGCGCTGAGTCATGGGGAAGGACTGCGTGACGATGGTGTGTTCCATGCTGGACTGGCGGGAGAGCTGGCCGGTGTAGCTCGACTGGCGTGACAGGTTAGCGGGATTGGACGGAGCGTCGGCCGTCTCGCTGATGTAGGTGTCGATGCTGCGGCTCCTCTGGCCCTGCCTGTCTCTGGCGGGCTTGTCTCTGACCCTGCCTCTCTGCTGTAGCTCCATGATGGAGCGCTCGATTCGCTGAGTCCTCGGGTCGGCCCTGTCGCACGTCGGCTCCTCACTCGCCCTGAGCCTGTGTTCGGCCTTGTCAGAGACATACCTGTCAATACTCTTAGACCTTTGGAGCAGTTGGTTGTTTTCAGGGACAAGGTGTCTGTCGCCGGGCAGGGCTTTGTAGACCGGGACGTCGCTGATGATCCTGTCGGCGCTGTGGTACTTTTCGTGGCTGTGTTTGCTGGCACCGTGTCCGGGACGCTGTGAAGGCGAGGGACCCGGGTGAACCTTCTCCCCGGTCTCTCGGTTGTGGCCGCCGTGGTCGCCCCCTCCATGATGGTGCCTGTTGCCGTGGTTGCGGCGGCTGTGTTCCGCCCTCGGTTCTCGGCCGTGCTTTCCGTCGCCGTGGCTGCTGCGCTCCGTCGTGTCGCGGCGTTCACTGTGGCCGGGATGCTCCGCCCTGTCCCCATGGTGTTCCTCCGAACCCGGGTGCCTCTCCTCCACACTGCTACTCTTCTGCTCCGACTTCTCCCCTTTTCGCTTGTTGCTTCCATGTTTGCTGCTGCCACGACTCTTGTGGGATGGCTTACTCTTGGCCTCCTCCTTCTGGATCCTCCTGGTGGTCAGCTTCATGGCCCGCAGGAGGGCCTTCTCCGATTTGGGTGGGACCACGGGGGGCTTGCTGGGGCCTTGGGAGTCGTTCCCGCTGCAGACAGAGCCCGACCTCTCACTGGGGACCTTGGAGGCCTCTTCCTCCGTGTCCTCCAGGACGGCAGGGTTGGACAGAGTGTCCGTGTCCCCTGTGTCCGCTGTGCTGGCCGCCAGGCTCTCCCTGCCCTCAGATGAAGGGCTCAAGCCCAAGCCTCTGTCGTTCTCCTGGGGCACTGCGAGGAAAGACCCGTACTGGCTGGCCTTGAAGCTGTCGGGCGCCAGGTTTGAGGGGGACATGGGTGAACAGGAGGAGGGGGTGGCGTGCTCGGATGTTTCTGTCGTTTTGATGGAAGGTTTATCTGATTTGGTGGCAGAATATCCTGGCTGATAGGGGTCAACATTGTCTTTGGGATGTTGGTGATCCTCTTCCCCTCTCTCAGAAGCACTCAGACTCTCTCTGGGCAGCTGAGGTCGATCGACTGGGTCGTGGATGGGCAGTTGCAACACGGGCCGTTTGTGATTGAACTTGTTGTCCTTCACTTTGAATAAAGCTGTTTTCTCAATGGTGGGGGAGCAGACGTTGCTGCTGGCAGGTGACTGAGTGGTTGGTGATAGGTTATTGGTTGGTGAACAGACATGGTTATTGGGCGGTGACTGAGTGGTTGGTGATAGGTTCTTGGTTGGTGAACAGACATAGTTATTGGGTGGTGACTGAGTGATTGGTGATAGGTTATTGGTTGGTGAACAGACATTGCTGCTGGTGGATGACTGAGTGGTTGGTGATAGGTTATTGGTTGGTGAACAGACATTGCTATTGATCAGGGATTGAACAACCGGAGATAGGTTGTTGGTTGGAGAACACACATCACTGCTGGACGATGATTGCACAGTTGGTTCTTGGCCCTCATCATCATTCCTCTTCACCACATGCGACCATAATATTTTTCTCTTGACCTCAGGGTGAGGTATTTCCACCCCTTCTGGCTCAGCAGCAGACATCTCTGACATGTCCTCCACTTCCGCATCACTGTCATGGTCACTAACAGTGTAATACTTCACTTCTGTCTTCCCCAGATCCTCTCCGACATTCTCCTCCTCCTCCTCCACCTCATCCATCTCATCAATCAGGTTGTCCAGGGAGTGGTAGATGGCGGAGTCGGTATCTGTGTTTCTGTGCAGGGTGCTCTCTACGGAGAAGTAGGACGATTTGGAGGACTGACTGCTCCTGTCTGGCGGACTCTGGTTGGACGTGTGAACGTTATGGAGGGATGGGGAAACCGTCTCTCCATGGACATCCACATCATAAACAAGTCCATCTCCACCAGAAGAGATGTCCTGGTGAATTGTATTAGGTGTTTGGGGTTTTTCAGTAGATGGATTCTGCATGTCTCCCTCTTTGTGTGCTGGGCTTTTGTGTTCCTTAGTGTCCCTCTCGTCATCTGGTCGTAAAGGGGCCTTCCGCTTAATTTTAGGCTGTTCAAGTGGCTTGGTGTCGTTTTGTTCGGACTTGGGTTGTTCTTTGACAGTCTTTGTTCTGAGCGCATCCGTTTCAGTGTTTGCTGCAACCTTGAGCTTTTCAGTATTCCTCTCTAGACCTGAACTTAGACTCTGGGTGACTTCTTTCTCGGTTGCAGCCTCGCTGTCTTGGCCTGTGGGTTGACCTCTCTGTTTCAAGGCTTGGAACTCTTCGCTATCCTTCATGATGCTCTGCCAGATGTCCTCACACACACTTTCTGCGTCTTTCTCGCTGCTCCCATCTTTTCTACTCAATCCTTTCTTAACACGAGGAGGAACAGGTGGCACTTCGGACCTGCTGTCTCTCCTTTCCCTCATCTGACTTTCATTTGTTTCGACAGAAGTCTGTCGTGATACATTCGTAGAGCTCCCCTCACTGCTGTCTCTGTCGTCATTCACGTGGACTTGCTTTTTCTCGTTCAGCCTCCCTTCATTTTCACCACTACCATCACCGAGGGTCGTGTCTTGTTCTTCCTTGGACCAATTTATGATTCTGTGGAGTTCTGCGCCGACTCTTTCCATGCCAGGCTCATTGACCTTCGCTCCCGCCCGGTGATTGTCACCATGTTTGTTCTCCGTCTGGGAGAGAATCTGTTTTATGTGGTTGTGATCTCTCAGATCTCCCAGCCTCTCTCTCACTTCCTTCTCTCTCAGCGCCGATGCCTCCGCGCCATTTTGTTTGTCGTCCGCAGCTCTTTGGGCGTCTTTCCTGGCTTGTTTGCGATCGTGTACTCTGGCAACGTAGCTGTCCTCTTGCGCCTTCCCCTCAGGCACCGACTTCCCGTCTTCTTCCTGGTTGTTCGAGCCTTTATTCTTCAGCCTCTCCGTTATGACCTCCTCCAGCGCCATCTTGGCCTTGTCGTAGTTGTCGTTGATCAGCGATTTGTTGACGACGACGTTGCTGTCGATCTTTTCGAACGCCTCGCGCTTGCTCTGCTCTGGCTCTTTCTTGGCAAACGGCTCCCTTTTGGAGAAGGCGTTGCCTCTCATCGACAGCATGCCCCGTTTGATGTTCCTGAGCTCCCTCGAAATGAGGTCGTTTTTCACCTTGGCTTCCTCTTCCATGTGGCCCGACGTTTTATTCTTCACGTTCTCTCGCTCGCCTAGCCTTGCCCTTTCCAGCTCCTTCAACGCATGTAAATCACTAATGATATGTTCACTGTCTTTAATCTCTCTTGGCGCTATCGGCTCTGGATGTGTATCGTCTTTCTTTGAGTCCGTGCTCAATCCGTCCTCCTCTCTGGGCTCGAGGTCCTCCTCCTCTTCCTCTTCCTCTTCCTCTTCCTCTTCCTCGCCGCCGTCTGACACCGCGGATCTCTGGCTTTTGATGTAGTTGTTCTGTCTGGCTGAGAAGATGTGTTTCAACCGGCCTTGCTTTCTAACTGGCGCCGTTTCTTTTGGCACGGATACATCATTTCCTGTTTCCCCGTCGGTGAGTCCGTCCCTGGCCTGGTGCTTCTCAGGTGGTCTGGCGGCAGCTCGTCTAGGTACTGGAGGTGGCGCTCGTCGAGCACCACTGTTCCTAGACGCAGCTGTGGAATCCTGTGCTTCTGTCCTATCAGGGGCCTGATGTTGGTTGTCCTCAGGAGACCACACAGCGCCAGTGTTCCTGGTCAGCTCCTTGGTAGTCAGCGCCTGTTCACCCACATCCTTCTCCCTCGACTTTATCGCTTCTTTGGCTTGTTTCTTGGTGCTTTTTGGAGTTGATGCCATGGCTTTGTTTTTCGCGGCGCTTATGGCGTCCTTGGCAGCTCTGATAATGTCCATCGTAGTCACCGTTTTATCTTTGGCGTCTTTCATCTCGGTGGCGTCTCTGGTCGGCCTTGCCGTGCCGTCCGACAGGGGAGACACTCCTTTGGTGCTTTCCCATGCAGGGTTGTCGTTGGGAACCGAAAGGGTGTCTCTGTTTAGTGTTTTCACCTCTGTCTCAGGACTAGCTTTCTTATACAGGTTCAAGGAGGGATAGCTCTGTTTGTTGGCGAGTGGACTCTTGTTTGACTTGGAGTTTATGAAGGGGGAACCCCCATATGTGCCTGTGTTCTCCTGTGAGTCACTCAGACTCCTGCTGCCCGCCGCCTCTCTTCTGGTTTGCAATAGGTTTGATATCAAGTAATCGTCCGATATGGGCCTTTCAGCTTCAAGGTATTTCCGAAGTGAAACCGTCTGGCCGTTGGAGGACTCCAAGAGCGGACTGCGTATGGGCTGTCCATCCTTCAGAATGGCCGGCGTGCTGAAACCAGAAGCGGTGCCGTCCGATCCAGCGTAGGAATATTTGAAGAGAGTCGGATCCAACCTCGGAGACTGATTACTGCGGTCAGTCAGCTCGGACGTTTTGAACCTGGACGGGCTGTACCTGCTCTTGACCCTCTTCCTGTTGTCCTTCAGATTGAAGAGCAGACTCGAGGCAATGGACTTGTAGCTCTCCCGTTTGACTGGTGGTTCGGGGGTCACCTTGGCCTCGGAGCCGGGCCTCAGGGGCAAGTCCAAGGCTGAGGACGAGAACACCATCTGCAGGACCTCCGAGGTCTCGGTCGACTGTCTGGACGGGATGACCGGAGTCATCAGCTGGGAGATGTTGAAGGGAGTCGAGGGTACAGAGCCCGGCTCCTCCACCGCCTTCACCTCCACCTCTTTCTTACCCGGTGATGGACTGACGTCCGCCTGCTTGGAGGTGTCGTGGGGAGGGGAGAGCACACCGGGTTTGTTACCCAGGGCGGCACTTTTGGCTCTAGCTCGGTTTCGCCTCCAGGGGGCGCCAGCCTCCCCTCCTTCGGAGGAGCACCTCTTCTCAGCCAGGGAGATGAGGGGTTTGGGCAGGACCTTGGGTGGAACAGGGGGAGCAGGAGGTGGGGTGGGTTCCACAGGGGCAGAGTCCTGGAAGGTTTTTGTCTCCTCTGTGGGCAGAGTCTCTATCCGATGTGCCTCCGTCAGCTCTTTGTAAAGAAGCGAGTCATACCATTTTGGAAGGTTGTCCGAGGGGATAATGGAGGTGACAATGTCCCCCTGGCTGAATGGAAACCTATGTAAGTTCCTCCACGCCTGGAAGGGGCTGAACTCGCTGTGCAGAAAAAAGTTTTTGATGTTGAGTTTCCTCAGATTGCTGTTGTTGCTGGATTTCCCATTTTTGTTTTTGGATTGGGAACCGTCCCTGCCAGACTTCTTGGACGTCCCGTCCTTGGAATTCTTAGAATGGTTGAACTGTCCATCAGAAAGGATGCTATGGTAATCCGAGGAAAACTCTGACAGCTCCTGTTGGATGCTGAGGAGAGCCGACTTATCCCAGGAGTAACCGTTCTTAGTCAATGAAGCCTCGCCGCCATCCTCCGCAGTGCCGAAGGCCTTGAGGAGCGACGACACCGTGGACGACATCTCCTTCTTCTGTCTCCCGCTCTGAGGGCTGCTGCCTCCGTTGGTAAGTTGCTGCTGCTGCTGGAGCTGTTTCTTCAAGAAACCCTCTTTCAGAGTCTTTTTCGAGGCCATCTCCACCAGAGGCTTGTGGCAGCTGAAGGGAGAGTATCCGTAGGAGAAGTCATCGTTGTAGACAGCCTCGTCTCCGACGCAGAGGCTGCGGAAGGCGCGGTCGGTCAGGCTGCTGACCTCACGGTCCGTCTCATCCATGAAGACCTCGGTGAAGCCGTTGGGGAAGCGGTGGTGCAGCATGCCGACCCCTCCGGCGCGGTGGCCCAGCGGACGCTTCTCCACGCATGTCATGGCGGCAAAACGGGAAGTCCCGGTGAGGACGTCGCTGGTCGCACACCTCAGACCTCAGCAGGTTGTCTGGTGGTTTTGATCAGTTGGGACTCTGACAGGTCAGCTCACCATCCACAGTAGGGTCAAGCAGCCTGGAGAGGAGACAGAGATGAACAGAATTTGAATTACCGTCTAACTTTTGATTTTAGTGTACAGTATGCCTGCATGCACATATCAGAGAGATGAATGTGACTAAAATGTGGGAGTGAAAGACAAACAGGAGACAAATACAAATGGGATGAATTATTGTACTGAATGTACAAACATAGACTGAATGTTGACTATCATTAAAGCAGGCACAGTATTTTTCTGCCTTGAAACCAAGGGTTTAATCTTTCATTATGTACATTCATGTGTCACATTGTCAACCTTTTCCAGGCTTTGGGATGTTGATAATGTGACCCCTAACATAACATGCAAGCCCATGTTCAATTAAATAGCTTTATCATGCCTTTGAACCCCATAGATCCACCGATGACCTTAGTGTACATGACATGCCAAACCAAGGCTTCCTGTCGCAGTGTACAGCACATACAAACAGTCCGTATCGTGGCCAAGCTATTTTAGGGACCGAACGGTGTAGCTCTCCTTGTCCCCTCCTGAATATGAGCTATGACCATGGCAGTAAGTGGCCTGAAAATAGTCACTAGTGACCCTAGGGCCTCGTAAATATTCAATCTTTATGGAAGCCACCATAAAAACGTCTGTTCTTGTTGTCCCTTGTATAACCTACGATAGGCCACGGCATGGCTGTCTAAGTTTGCTGTAAATCCATGAAGGTGTGTCCAAAACAGATATCACTGGAATCCCATGTTATTTGTTGGACCGTTTGAGATTACCCAGTGTCAGCATAGCGCGTGCGCTTGTGCGCGTGTGCGTGCGGGTGTGTGTACGCAGCGCTGTGTTGAGAGAGTGGACCCGAACTCACCGCCCTGTGGTCACCTTCAAAAGATACAGTAAGACCTTAACATCTATTCCACCTGTGATTAACGAGTGAGGCTTACACAAGCCATGCCTACGGCACAGCTACTAAAAGCTGTAGATGGCGACTAAGTTTAAACTGAGCGTTGAGAATGCAAGTAAATCACAACATATCACTCCCGGTCCAACGTAGCAGCAGCTGTGTAGCTTAGTTTAGCTATCTGGGTGAGGGCCTAGAATAGCTCATTAACCCAGATATACAGTCTGACCCGAGAGCTTTACCATTGGCCTATAAATCACCTCTTATATGTTCCCTCAAAACCACTCCTTAAAAGTACCACCACTTCAGCAAGGCAGAGATAAACACAAACACAGATAAGCATGTTTGACATCATGTGTATGTGAAGAATTGCAGCTAAAGTGTTTCTGTTGAGAGAGTTTGTTTCTAAAACACCATGGGAAGTGGAGAACAGCCATGATCATGGTGGAAGATGGATTGACGTTTATCTCCGAACGGATATCATCTCAACTGATTCCCCCAAACAAAGACTGGAAGTCTGAGGAGTCCTTTTCCCTTTGATACAAAACACTAAACTGGATCCAGTACAAACTGATGATGGTAGGCTGGAGAATGCACTGGCTCTCCAGGAGAGTTTGGCTGTTGTGTAGTTATTTCCCAGAGTCTGATTATCTGATCCGTAGACCAGGGAACCTTCTCAGCACCTGCTGCTGTATTTATACCCAAGGGGGAACCACAGAAGAAGAAGCTCACTCACCAAGGAGCCTAAAGGAGCTCTAGATAAACCCATACAGTAGAGAGATAGGCCTGGTTTAGTGCCACACTGAGCATTTGGTGCATCAAGCGTACACTGTAGTATGCAGCATACTGTGGCATAACCTCAGTCCTCCCAAAGGTTCTGTCTATATGCTTGATTGAAAAAAAATCAAATGGAAATGATTTCTCATGTCAAATGATCATTCACTATTACCAAATAACATGTAGAAGTTGTCGTTCAAAACCTTTTTCCTGAGTATTCATGAAACACAACACATTGGCTAATCTATCCGTTTCCTCATGTCTCCAGGGAAAGGCAAACATTGACCAAATTCAAGTTCTAAAGCTTCCTCACCTTCCGATTGGGTATCCCATAGGGTCATAGGGTCAAAACAAGCCAGGAAAAAAGGTCATAAGAAAAAATCAGTAGAGTAAGATGAATCCACAACACCTGCTGAAAGAAAAAAAAGGGTTTGTAAGCAACTTTTTGACTGACAACCAAAAACCAGAAGCGAAAGAAAAAACAGCCAAAGGCAGCTAACGTAGCAGAATTCACTTCAAGTCTCCACACTTACATTGAAATGCGATGGGTGAACGGGACCCAGAGGTGAGCACCAAAGACTGGCTACCGAAATAGCCTCGGCGGCCAGCGTGGCCAAACTGAGCAGTAACCCTGGGAGCAGTTAGCTAGCCCGCATGTTGGAAGAAGCTCTGGGTGTCAAGTGGCAGCAGCCTGGCATTCAGATGGGATGGAAACGGTCACTGGCTATTTTTGTCGCCAGCAGAGCGTTGGTCCGAACCCTGAGCCTTCTTTACCTTTAAGTGCTTGTATGAGACTACACAGGCCATCCAATGTGAGGAGGTTGAGTGGAGCCTTCACTGGCCTAGCTGCTGGACACACAGGGGGGCTGGGTGTCAGAGGGGTGGGCTAGGTTAGCGGTTGGCTAACATTTAGCCCGTGACTCCATACAAACAACTTGTCAGATATAGAATATTGCATAATCTGGGCTGCATGAGTTCCACACACACTCACTGGCCGTGAAGAGGAGGCTGATGGGATTGGAGTATCTGATGACCCCTGAGGGGAAAGGTCTGGTTTCAACACTGCTGCTGCTCACCCAGGCTTTGTTTACCAAGCCAGCCCAGGCTGAACTGGTGGACAGGGTTGCACTGGGCGGGTCTATGCTTGGCTGGGCCAGGCTACACTAGGTGTGGCTGCTGGAGGGTAGGTGGTCTTGCTTTGTGACTGAAACATGTTCTTGCTGTGAATATCAGAGACATATAGATTGTTGGTGACTTTAGCTTAAAATTAGCCAATGGGAGAGGAGAAGAGTCCCATTTGAGACTGACTTTAAACATTCCATTGACATGAGTTTGAATCCATTAAAAGTCATGCAAACGCCACATGCTTGCTTTCCACCTCCCCAACTCTATACGACCCCCCATGGTTTTCCAAGTCCCTAAACGTCAATCACTGTGTGATGCCCATGTAGCCCTGTGTACAATACTGGAGGAAACTGCTCTATCTGACAGCTGGGCTATTTCGGTAGCCTTGTATTTCATACAGTAACCGCCTGTCTCTCATCTCGTCACACCTTCCACGTCCAAGCTAATCAGTCACATGTCAAAGTCACACCTGTTGGAGGCGGCCATGGCCAGCCTCGCTCCTGCAGGCGTCTGACACTGGCTGTGCTGAGTGGACAGACATACTGTGCAGACTGTTGGCTGAGGGGGTAGACACAAGGGGAACGGGTTTGTCTTTCAAGAGAGAGGGTAACAAGTTCACATTTGAAGTGAGAGATTGTCTTAGTTGCTCATACTCAGGGATTGTTTCACAGCCTGTTGGAAGATGCAGACTATCACTTTTTAGTGAAGTCAAAGTCTAACATTTAAGTTTCTTGAAAACATTTGAGGATTAAAAATGATCCAAGGGATGAAGATGTGATTCCTTATGGTAACTTTTTCTGACGAGGGAAAGTCCCTTCAGTGTTTGGGGGATATTTGGTTTCTGGCGCTGTCAGCACTGGGGCGACATTTTAGAGCAGTGCAATCTGAGTGCATTTCCCTTTACTATCTACAGTCCAACTATCTCTCTCTCTCTCTATTTTTCACTTGCTATCTGTAACCTCTCTCCCTATCCCCCATTGTCTTTACCTCCATTTCTCTCTCTCTCTCTCTCCCTCTCTCTCTCTCTCCGTCTCTCTCTCTCTCTCTCACTCTCTCTCTCTCTTTCTCTCTCTCTCTCTCTCTCTCTCTCTCTCTCTCTCTCTCTCTCTCTCTCTCTCTCTCTCTCTCTCTCTCTCTCTCTCTCTCTCTCTCTCTCTCTCTCTCTCTCTCTCTCTCTCTCTCTCTCTCTCTCTCTCTCTCTCGCTCTCTGTCTTTGATTTCCTCTGTTCTCAAGCACACTCTTCACACTCTACACACACTGTTTCTCACCTTCTGGACCACCATGATTTTTTTCTTAAATCCCCTCCTTCTCTCATACCCCGCCTAGCAACCCAGCCTCCAACCCCAGACCCAGACGGTCTCTTGTATCCGTTCCTCCAGTCAAACCCTCCTCCAGCCAGCCAATGCTATAATAGGAGATTGGAGCTGAGGACTCCTCTCTCTGGAGGATACCAGGCATGCAGGCTGGGCCTGTGTGACCATGTGATGGACAGCCACACATGGGTCTTGGAAAGGCAGTGCTCGGGATGTGGCTGGATGGCTGCCTGGATGCCTGGCTGGCTGGCAGAGCATCCACGGAGCAGTCACGCAGACACAAGTGTGGCTGACTAACTGTCATGGCTGCCCAGTAAAAGCAGGTATTTCTGTTTCACTGACCGCAGTATGTGGATGAGTGGCAGCTGGATGAATGCCCATAGTTCCTGTTTGCTGCTGAAAGCTAGCTAGCTGAACTGACTGGCTGGGGAAACCTGCCCTGTTGCTATGGTTCCTCCATATCACCAACCAGGTTCAAACCTTGGCCTGCAGAATATTTCTAAAATCAGCCAACCTGTAGAACAAATGCCTAGGCCTCTCAAGCCTTTGCTTCTCAGCCCAGTTTACCTATCATGCACCCAACCATCCTTCACACTTACTTAACCCCTGACCAGTGCAGGTGTCACAAGGGACTGGGTTCACCCGAAGAGGTGGAGAAAACAAACAAGGGTACCGCAGAGTCACAGGATCAGACAGACTGGAGGGAAATGGAGGACACCAACCAGACATTCTGACCCACAATTTCGGGGACACAGGCATCACTGTCATGCAGATGGAATGACTAAAACATCATTCCTTATCCATATCGGATTGGCTCCCTTCATAGTCAGGAACTAACCGAAACGGTATCGACAAACGCAAAATATTTATAAAAGGTTTTAAAAATAACCCTAACCCTACAACAGTGTTGTGTTTAAATACTATGTGAAGAATGCACTCAAAACGTTGGACGTTGGTCTGAAAATAGATGCATGCAACCAAAGTCTCTCTCAAATCCTATTGGTTGAAAAGGCAAGAAAGAGAAATGCTGGGAAAGATTCAGACATAACCCTTAACCCTTAAACACACAAGACATTTGCCAGACAATAAATGCATGTAACCAAAGTTAGCAATAAAGGATTATGGAAGACCATAGTGTGAGAAGGAGCCGGTCTTGATCTTGACCACAGCTCAACCCTCTAGTGGCCACAAGGAAACACAGGCGCCAGGATGGGGATGGGCAATAAACTGGTTGGAAGAGTCTGAGATGTATGACTCAGTATGAAGAGAAATAATAAAGAAAGATATCTTGCTTTTCTGAGCTCAAATCAAATTAATATGTTTGGATCTGTAAACCTCTCACAGTCGTGGGGAGCATTGTGATTGGATCAGATGGGAGCCAGAAACGCCTTAGCTTCAAACTTTCAAATCTGTGTCCTTATGATGGGATAATTGGGTTGGGTTGATGGTTCCAGCAGAATGCTGGAGGGTCTGGCCTTGATTACTTGAGCCTCTGGTTTACCCAGCCTGATCCCACCTCCCTCTCTCTGCCTGTTAGCTTCATCTAATTACAGAAATCCCTCAAAGCCTGATGTCACACACACATACACACACAATCACACTGCAAGCCATGTCTGTCTAACAACCTGCAAAGGCCCAGATCAGATGTTAATCTCAGTCACTTCCGTTATCTCACACACCTCTCTTCTAATCTACACGCGTACACACAGTATGTGTACAAAAGGGTGTGTCTGTGGAGGAGATTGCTAACGTTAGCAGCTGGTAGGCTGACGGTCTCTGGCTCTCAGTCCAGGCATGCCAGGCAGCTGACGGGGCAGGCCACTCCTGCTTCACATCTACACTCCTCCAACGATGAAGCCTTTCATTCAGGAGAGACATGAAGTGTGAAGGGCGAGATGGAGACGCTTCAAAGAGGGGAGGGTCAGGCTCAGGCGCAAACTGGCAGGGTACTCTTACAGTCGTCCCCTTGGAAGATCACATGGGGTCTCTGCAATACATACTGGAGGTTTGCTGTTTTTGTGGGACACGCAGCATTGTTGTAGCTGAAGTTCGGGAAGAACAAGAAGGTGTATAGGGAACTGTTTTTTGTTGAGAAATTAGGCATTTGGTGGTAGTCTTGTCTTTCGACCATGGGGATATCATCTTGGTCTTGTGGGAGATGCTTGGGGGTTATCTATCAACACCAATAATAGAGTATCAGCGTGTTTCTGAGCATATCCAAGTGTGTGGAGGATGGTTGTTCGCGTGAAATGGGTGTTGTCCAAAGGTATTCCAACCCCTCGCCAGGCGTGCTTCTCAGAGCTGGGAACCCTTTGGTATCATGTTTGTCTGTTGTGGTGGAACATGACTGTGCTTGTCTTTGGCCCAAATACCACATGCAGCGTTCACTGCTCAACAACAACCACCATATCACACATCCCATCCAACATTCCGCCACCCAACATTCCATCGCCCAACATTCTGCAGCGACTCAAGACAGATACAGTTACATGCGCTGATCCCGTTGTGTAAACAAAATATTTATTCTCGTGAAACATCAGCATGCAATAAACAGCCATCCCAGGTCACATGCAGTTAAGTGCCCTGCTTGTTAAATAGTAAGGCATGAAGACAAAGATGGTATCGATTTATCATGCCGTGTACTGTGACACACACTTAAACACTCTATTACAGTAAGTGTCCATACTGACTGTCATATGTCATGTCAGATAAGGACAGAGACTGAGGGACAGAGATACAGCAGAGACACAGAGAGAGAGATAGACATAAAGACAAAGAGAGAGACAGACAGAGAGACAGAGAGACAGACACACAGAGAGACAGAGAAAGACAGACAGAGACAGAGACAGAGACAGAGACAGAGACAGAGACAGAGACAGAGATACAGAGAGAGAGCCCGAGAGGGAGACAGAGATACAGAGAGAGATGGAGAGTGAGAGATAGAGAGAGAGACACAGAAGCGAAAGAGATGAACGCCAGTCAAGTTTCCGAGGCAGAAGACTGTTGAAGCTCGTGTGCCTTAGAGTGCTGGGTGCGGTGCTGGAGGCTGGACTCAAGGCTGCCGTCTTGGCGTTCTTTCATCGCATATAAAGCTTTTTTATGGGTCACACACAGGAAATGGTTTCATATCTGCGCTCACAGTACCTCCAGTAGTTTTGGCATAAACATTGAACCAAGAAAGGGAGTGAAAAGGACCGAACAAAGGAGAAGGACTGACAGAGAGAGGCATATCCAGATAAAGCAATGAAGATGCTTCAGAAGGTTGGCCGTTTTGCAGCTCTAGAAGTCGTCATAACTGGTAAGTGCTGAAAACCACCTATTTGGTTTGCCCTGCTAAATAGATATCCAGTAGCTTTCACATATTAGCTGAATCCTTATCAGAACTCCTTGGTGAATCATCGTGACTTGTAAATACACTCAATCCGAGGATGCTGGCAGTTTACCTGGGCCATGCTTACGACTGTACCTTGTGTAGACAGAGTGTAAACATGAGCGTGTGAGACACAGTGAGAACCCTCCCTGACGAGATGGACAGGCACATGATGGGTGCAAATCCTTGTTTAAATGCAAGGATACAACTGGTTATTCAGTTATACAAATAAACAATTGTCATTCAATGAGCCGTGGGGATTCTAGCCAGCCACTGTAACAGAAACAGGAAGTCCTGCTCCTTATCAGCCCTGAGACGGAGATCTCTTATCTCTTGCTTGTCAACCTGATTATTCGTGTCAACGTCTGTGTCAACGTCTGTGTCAACGTCTTATCTGTGTCAACCTGAGGAAGTGGTGACGACTGCCAAACTGCTAAGAAGGTGAGGGGTGTTGCATCACGGTGATCTTCTTTATGTTTCAGAGTCTGTGCTGCGATGTGTGACAGGAGACGGACTGGAAAGCGACAACGAGCCAGGTAAATTGTTTTCACTATGTATGTATCTATCTATCCAATGTGCTGATCACATGTTGAGTCATCTATTAAATCCCTTGTCCAAACATCGCTGAATCTGTCTGATGACAGCAATCAATCAAAGTGCCATTATTCAAAATCCCTGGGGGAGCTAAATAGTTAAAACACCCGTGTTTTTACTACACTGTAATGGAACTGGAACTGGAGACAAGACTGAGTTTCCAAATGAGTGCTCCAGTGAGGCAACAACAGCAGTCTGATACTAGCCCAGACCCAGAGGACAGAGATTGTGACTGAGATATCTCCCTCCCACTAAGTGAGGATAACGTAAACAAGTTGCAAAATCTATCATCGCTCACGTGGGGTCTGGCCTCACTTCCACTAAACAGGAACTGGATATGAGCAGTTGGTCAACCTGCAGCTGCTATCACAACATATTGTTTTTGACTTGGAACATGTGTGACACGTTACTCCCACAACCCCCCTTGTTGGTGTTTGTTTGTTTGTTTGTTTGTTACAGATGCCACATACGCTTGGATCGGAGCAGGGATCGGGCTCTTTTTGGCCATTTGTTTTTTGGCTTCCATGCTATACATGATGAAGAAACACATGCTTGACAGCAACCTCGAAGGTGATCCTACACTTGTAGGGAACACACATCACACTTCTGAACACTGAGCTCAAACAGCCATCAGCAGTTCACAGTGGCACAGATGAGGTGTTCCTAAACATGTGTTTATTTTGAATTCAGATGATATGAGAAGACCATCTATAAGGTGACGTGAACTTTCTGGAATTAAGGCTTAAGTTGTCATGATTCTCGTAAGAAGTTAAATAAAATGACTCTATTTAACAATAAACAGTTATCTAAATTAAATAGCTAAGTTGAAATGAACTGTGTCTTTCCTTCCTGTGGTTGACAGAACTGTGGACATGAAGTTTGAATACAAGAGGACCCTTTCAGAAGATACATGTTGAGTTTGTGTAATGTACTCTTATGCTGATACAGTATTGTGTGAATCATCTTTACAGCTGATACAGTATTGTGTGAGTGCATGTTAAGGCATTTTTATTGATGCATTTCCACCAGTATTCTTAGATTTTTCATTGAATGTGTAAATATCAAATCAAATTACTTTATACATTTGTGTAGATTATAAACCAATTTACAGTACAACCCTTGCCTGTAGTCATGGATACCCATTTAGATGAAGGCTCATGGGTTTACCCTGAACCTATTGTGTGCTCAGAGTTGCGGGTGCTGTTGTGGGGAGGGGAAGGGGGAACGGTACCATATTGCCTGTGTCTAGAATGCGCTGCACCACCAGCTGACCTTGGCCTTGCCTCAGACAGGCTCAGCCAATCAGCTGGGTGCAGCCCAGCTGTGAGCAGAGCTGGTTGGCAAGACCAGAACCCCCCAGAAGCTGCTCAGAGGTCAAAGGGCAACAAGTTTGTTCTTCCTTACATTCTCCTGCATGCCCCTCCTCCAGGGTAAACTCTGTGGGACTTAAACCAGCATGTTCACACTTAACAAGTGATCCTTTTACAGTTGCAGATGATCTTGATGGGAAATGAATAAACGTTTCTCATCGCAAGAATAATTCATTGTAATTTTGTTATCCTGTCAACTGTTTGAACCTGTTAAATGCCTATCAATTCATACTTGGCTTGTCATGATTTGAAGGAAGCTCTCTCTGTGACAAATAGTTTGTGGTCATAAGAGTTGCTTTTGACATGGAATTAGCAACTTGAGTCATGTAGGCTTGTTCCTCCTTGTTCCTTCCACGTCATGTAATGTGTTTGATGACCACGCGGTAACTTACTCATCGAAGCACCCTCATGATCATTCATGAAAGATAAGTGCCCAAACATGCTTTTCCGAGGCCAAAACATACGACATAAGCAGTGCTGTATCATTAGAATCAGCAAGTACGATTTGAAATAATCACGCAATTGCGATTTTTTCCACCAGAGGGCAGTGTTGTGCACTCATAACTGGACCCCTTCAGTCTACGACGTGCTTCACCCAGCCGACTCTCCTCTCACATCTGAGCTCCAGGCGAAGCTTGTAAACAAACACGTATACTGAAAACCCTCTCCCGCCACCACAGTTAGCATAGGCTTCACAGTGCTGCCAGACAGATGCCCTGCAGACCCAGACATGGAGATGATGAAGCTGCTGAGCTGGCTACTGGATGATGTCTCTGTCTGTCAAGGAGACACCAGACCCATATGAACACAACAGAGTACAACAGAAGTGAGCGTGCAGAAGCTGCACTTATTGTGTTTTTGGATTCACTAGAGGTTGGAATACCCTACCCGCTCGACAACTAACCCCCCCATCCCTTGTGTGTGTTGTCTTCTGTCTGTGTGTGTTCCCGGGCTCCTGCCAAGTGTTCTGGATGCTGCCTAGCTCAGCAGTCTTCTATGAAAACACAACCAGAATGATTACATTTCCAGTCTGAGGGACTGAGAAGGATTCACAGATCAGAGCCCAGAATCTCTTGAAACGGTGACAGGGAAATTAGCATATTTGTTGTTGTTTATGTTTTTGTTATCTGTGTTTCACACAACAGTGGAATAGTTACAATACAGTAACATTTCCTTCCTTGGGGTGGGACAGATTATAAACTCTGACCAACAACTTCATTCGAAATGAGAATTTTGCATAAAACTTTGTGCTTTTAAAAGGATTGACTGTGTGTCAACTGTTCTTTTGTCGAGCGGAAAGAAGAAAAGGAAGCCCTGTGTCCCCGATACAGAGCTCCTCTGAAACGACACAAGGATTCCCTGTGGGATCCAGTTTAGGCAGACAGAGACCCAGACTGGGCACTCTCTCCATCCTCTCTCATTATCAGTGAGTGTGTGTGTCTGTGTGTGTGTGTGGGAGGACAAATAAAACAGTAGTTAGAGTGTCTGCCTGTCTGGCTTTCTGCCTGTCTGTCTGGCTATCTCTCTGCCTGTCTGGCTTTCTGCCTGTCTGTCTTGTCTGCCTGCCTGGCTTTCTGCCTGTCTGTCTTGTCTGCCTGCCTGGCTTTCTGCCTGTCTGTCTTGTCTGCCTGCCTGGCTTTCTGCCTGTCTGTCTTGTCTGCCTGCCTGTCTTTCTGCCTGTCTGTCTTGTCTGCCTGCCTGGCTTTCTGCCTGTCTGTCTATCTGTCTGCCTGTCTGGCTTTCTGCCTGTCTGTCTATCTGTGTGTCTGTCTGGCTATCTGTCTGCCCAACTGTGTGTCCGACTGTCTGTAGTCCACAGCTGGAAGTGTGATTCTCTCTACGTCAACTTCCCAAACACACTCCATCCCCTCCAGTACAGGAAATTACATTTCCCACTTTTTTGCCAGTGAGTGTGTGTGTGTAGGGGGAGGGGCGTGGGTGGTTCTAAGCTGAAACAGAGTAACCCCTGTTTCATATTACACAGAAGAGCTGAGAGGAGGAGAGATCCTAAGGCTTCCTCGCTTTCTTCTGAGACATTTACCAGGCGTTTATGGAGCCTGCTGGTCTGGAAAATGAAGATCTTCTCCCTGGTCACAGTTCTCCTGACTAGAACCTTCTTTACAGGTAGGAACTTTCTTCAATTCTGTTGAAAACTGTAGAGTATAGCAAAGGAGAGTTTTTGAGGTACAGTCGCAGATATCAAACTGTCAACAGCTGAGGAATGTGTGTTGATGGAGGGATGAAGGGATGGAGGGATGAAGGGATGAATAGATGGAAAGAAAGAAAAACAAACCGCTTGACTACAGGTCAAAAATTGGAAATTTCTTTTGTTGGTGTTACTCTTCAAACAGTTCAAAATCAAATGGAGTAAGACTATGGGGTGTTTTTCAGCATGAAAGTTTAACTGACATAACAAAGCTTTGAAAGTGTCACCCTCTTTTAGTGTAGGCAACGTTTTGCTTTGAAACATTTGACTTTAATTTGATGTGACGTTTTCCTGTCACCCCTTGTCAACCACTCCTTGAGTTGAGGAATGTTATTCTGGGATGGTTGAAGCTGTTCCTGAGACAGAAATAGGCTCATTGTCTGTGAAAAGGAACCAAGGGTGAAAACACAGATGTTGCAACAAGTTAGCTCATAAAGTTTGTTCCTCAATAATTCACCCACTCGAGCTGGTTACATGCCAAAAATGCATGCAGTCCTTCCCTACAGAGTAGCTGGACAGAGAAAGACCTTCTTTCTAGGCTTTCTAGCAATTCTATGACCCCCACCTCACACATGTGTGACCCCCACCTTACATATAACCCTCATCATGTAGTACATACATATGACCCCCACCTCAACACCCACGACCCCAACGTACCCACCCTGACCCCGCCTGCATCTCATCCTCTCTGCCAGATGTCTGCTCTGCCATTAACGTCACGGTAAGCCCCGCCCCCTTCACGGTGGCCGAGGAGGGTGAGAACGTCACGCTGTCCTGCGTGGTCTCCCAGCGGCGCCGGGCCAGCTCCCTGCCTGTGGTCCGCTGGACCTTCCTCCCCGCCGGCGCCGACCGCGAGGACCAGGAGCTGCTGATCGCACGCGTCAACATGCGCAAGGCCCGTTTCTATGGCAACTACACCAAGAGCTTCCCATGGCCCAAGCTGCGTCTGACCGTGGTCAAGCAGGGCAAGATCTTCGAGCTGGTGATCCTCAACGTGTCCGAGCAAGACCGCGGGCTCTACATGTGCCGGGTCCAGGAGTTTAAGAAGCACGACACCCGCTGGAAGGCCTCCACCAACTCTACGGCCGCCACAGAGCTCAGAGGTAGGTCAACTCCGGTCTGGTTTGGACCTCAGCTCAGCTGGATGAAGGACCTCACCTCCTCCAGGTGCAGGACTTCACCTCCTCCAGGTGCAGGACCTCACCTCCTCCAGGTGCAGGACCTCACCTGCTGCAGGTGCAGGACCTCACCTCCTGCAGGTGCAGGACCTCACCTCCTCCAGGTGCAGGACCTCACCTCCTCCAGGTGCAGGACCTCACCTCCTGCAGGTGCAGGACCTCACCTCCTGCAGGTGCAGGACCTCACCTCCTGCAGGTGCAGGACCTCACCTCCTCCAGATGCAGAACTTTTGGTGACAGGAAAAAAGGTTTGCAGGGTTGCTGTGCTGCGGCAGCAGCAGTAGCAGCAGCAGCAGCAGCAGCAGTAGCAATAGCAATAGCAATAGCAATAGCAATAGCGGTAGCATTAGCAGTAGCAGTAGCAGTAGCAGGAGCAGCAGCGGTAGCAGTAGCAGTAGCAGTAAGAGTAACAGTTGCAGTAGCAGTGGACACAGAGACATAAAGACAGCAGCATTGGTTGAACCCAGTAAAAGGGACCCCAACTGTATGATCTAATTCACGTTGCATCTAGCATGCAGAAGATTCAATAATGCGTAATGGAAGGTCCTGGTTTTCATTAAGGAATGGTTTGTGGTTCTGGAATATCTAGAGTGAAAAGGATCCTTCATGGAAATAAGTTGCAGCATCCTGCCAAACAAAATACATCTTTAACTTCTAGAGAGTTTCAATTTGCAGGGCGTATTGTCATAGGTTGTTCATCTTGTGGGCTGGTCCGCTTCCTCTAGCCTGTTGTTCCATGTTCCACGTCCTGAGACATTCAAGCAAAAACACATTTTCAGCACACGAAAACTGTCTATTTCAATCACCGTCACCACATTATCTGTGTAAACACCGGGCAAACACAGAAGCTACTTCTTCCCGCCAGAGCAGAATTTAAAGCTTCAGAAGCTGAAACCGCACTTTCCATGGAAGCATTCCTGTCAGGCGGTGACAGTGCCCTCGGCCGAGCAGCTGGACCAGGAGCTGCCGGGAGAACACTGGCACGGCCTCATCTCTCGTCTCGTCCAAACGGCCCCATATTGACTTTGGCCCGACAGTGGAGTTTCCCTGTCCTTGTAGAGTACACACGCTGAGCTAAGTATGGAGACTCCGCAGCGAGACAACGTGACATGGCTGAACCGCAAGGTTTCGTCGGAGAGCCATGAAGGTGTTCAGAGGACGGACAACCGTCCTCCGTCCATCTTGGGATCAGCTATTAAGGGGATGCTACATTTACTGTAGGCCTTCCATGACTTCCAGAACTGCTGGATGGTATTTACAGAAACAACACTAGAGAACTGGAGGGAGACCCCAGGGACTGATTTATAGGTCAGAGGTGGTTGATGAAGAATAACAGCCAGCTGTGTGTGTGTGTGTGTGTGTGTGTGTGTGTGTGTGTGTGTGTGTGTGTGTGTGTGTGTGCGTGCGTGCGCATGTCTCTGTGGATGTGAAACACCTGGTCACCTGATGTTTTCGAACCACAGGAATTCCTGTGTTATGACGCAACCTCCAGGCTTACTACAGCGACACTCATGGCTTGTTTACATTTGTGCTGTTGACCTACTGCACACATAAAGGTGAGTGAGGTGAATCTATTCAGCTGAGCTCAAACTGAACCTCATCCTTAAATGCAAGTATACACCCATAAAAAGTTCAGAGTTTAAAACCAACTGAAAACAGAGTATTCGACCGGGGCTGTCCCTAGCATAAATACAGCTCCCAGTTTTAAGAGTGCAGAGGTATTTGTGTGACCTGTGTGTGGGCAGGGAGCTGTTGGGAGTGTTTAAGGAGCAGATACCTCTGCAGGGGCAGGATGTGGTGTAGGGGTTAAGTATAGAACCACTGTGGGCCTAGCATAATCCATGGTGGGGAAGCTGGAATGAACCCAGAGTTCTAGAACTGAGGGCTCCCTCAGTCCCTCCTGTTTTGAGCTCACTGGCTGGGAGAAACAGAGGATCGCTGGAAGTCAATAGATAGTGAAGGAAGGAAGGAAGGAAGGAAGGAAGGAAGGAAGGTAGGAAGGATGGAAGGAAGGATGGAAGGAAGGAAGGAAGGAAGGAAGGAAGGAAGGATGGAAGGAAGGAAGGAAGGAAGGAAGGAAGGAAGGAAGGAAGGAAGGAAGGAAGGAAGGAAGGAAGGAAGGAAGGAAGGAAGGAAGGAAGGAAGGAAGGAAGGAAGGAAGGAAGGAAGGAAGGAAGGAAGGAAGGAAGGAAGGAAGGAAGGAAGGAAGGAAGGAAGGAAGGAAGGAAGGAAGGAAGGAAGTATAAGACTGAAAAAGAAACAAACAAACAAACAAAGGACTGGGGTGGATGTCTGGTACTTTTGGTAGGGCTGTTTATACTCTATCTGCTTTCATCAGTATAATCTATATTCAACAACTTGTTCATTGACTCAGTTTTCTCTTTGTGGAAAGACAGAGTTAATTATTCATCAAACAGAGCTCCGATCCATCAATGATGCCCTGTGTACAGTCTCTGGTCTGCCTGGGGCAATATGAGAGGGTTCCCGAAAAGAAAAGGGATGTGATATTTGACCAGCCTGCGGAGGAACAAGGCTGCATGTGTCTGGACGTTTCCAGAAGACTGGATGCTGTCTTTCAGACACAGTTGTAAATGCATGACATTTTCATCATAGGATAAAGACACTTTTATGACGTACAGTACTCTGTGGTAGATGTATGTCAGTGTGATTGTTCCAGGATGTGCAGCTGGTACTGTGTAACTATGAAGAGGCCATGTAGTACTCAAGGGCTAAAATTCAAGCCGAAGCAGACTAGTCTTTTAACTGTTTCCAACATCTTTGACAGAGATGGTGCTCGCTTGATTTCTGATGATCCCGCATTCTCAGAAGGACACAGGGATGCAATGCTACAGAAATGGCTGACAAACAAGCCTCAAAATGAGGTTAGGCTGAACAGAGTAACAAGAAGTAGAGTCTGGACACACACAAGAAAATGGTCTGCTCTGGCCAAACCAGATCTGAGAGTTCGGCTTGTCTCTGAGAAGTGTGGTATGTGAATGTAAGTCACACACATGGGCAGTGCAGCCATAGAGGGTTCTGCTTCCAGGGAGAAAAGTGCTCCAGAAGTAAATCCCATGTCAATCCTCTGGATTGTCTGAAGATATGGATACCCTCATCAAAGCCACGATCAAATGTGGGTCACCTGCTCTGCATACAAAGTGGACATTGACTTGGTCCAAGTGCACCGGTTGGGCTCACTTTCAGTCCAGACATCTAGCTAAGTATCGTTGTGTGTGTTGTGTGTGTGTGAGTGGGAGAGGCTCTGGTAGCCTGCATGGCTAGCCTGGCTGTCGTCAGCTGCTTGTGTTTGGTGTATTTCAGGCCAGTCTGGGTGGGTGTCAGCCAGCGCTACTGGAGCAAAAGAGAAGGAAGAGAGGGAGAGAGGAAGAGAGCATTAGGAGGGAGTAACCTCAGCACTGTCATCCTCCGTGGCTGCACCTACAATTAGCTTTATTTAAACATAACACGCTGTATAATCAGGATGACAGGCAGGGAGCTCAAGCCCCAGTCATGACGATGGACTCTCTCTCTCTCACTCTCTCTCTCTCACTCTCTGTCACTCTCTCGCTGACTGACCGCTCTCGTTTCTCCCTCTCTCTCTCTCTCTCTCTCTCTCTCTCTCTCTCTCTCTCTCTCCAGTGCATGTCCTCCCAGTCACAAAGGCCAAGGAGAGCCTGTGGAGCTTGTTTCAAGGTAAGACTCTTTGTACTTTACTGTGCTGCTCTGCTGTCCTTGGTAATAGTATCCCACCAATAACACTATAAATGGCAGAATACATCATGTTCTGTGGATTTTGCAGAGAGACTGCTTTTCAAGTCTTTTTTATCCAGAAGTGAGCAACAATGAAAATACGAGTCTTCAAGGTTGTGTGGGCTGTATGATTTATAACTACCAAAGTATCGTCTGACTGTGTATGTGTGTGTGTGCTTGTGTATGTGGTGTGTGTGTGTGTTCTCCAGATGTCTACCTGTGTGCTGTTCTGATCTGCTCAGTGGGGCTGGTGTGTATGTGTATGTTCACTGTCACAGTGACCTGCCAGTACATACAGAGGAAGCAGAGGTTAAAAGGTTCGTTTCAACCAGCATCACATCATCCTGTGCAGCTCTCCTCTCCCCCTCTCCCTCCCTCTTTCTCTCCATCTATCTATCTCTCCCTCCCTCCTCCTTCCCTCTGTCTCTTTCAAGCTCTCTCTCTCCTCACACACACACACACACACACACACAGACACATAAACATGACCTTGTCATTATTTCAGCACTGCATTACATTGTAAGAGGATTTTGCTTTTCTTTAATTGGCAGACAGTTACCATCTGGTCAAGAGTTCTCAGAACAGGTGAGCATTACCCAGCAGTATTACCTTACTCTCTTTGGTATGCATCAATGTTTGAATTCTGTCGCCGTCACCCCCCCCCCCCCATACACACAGTCTCTCTCTTTTTCTGTCTCTCTCTCCAGTTCGGGGGAGACTGTCACCAGTGTGACTTCTGTGTCTCCTGCTCTGCCTAAGAAAGAGAGGAGATACAGGAAGAGGAGGCTCAGGGAACAGCAGGAGATACCTCCAGAGATACCAGCAAAAGGTAAACAGTGTCTCTATCTATCTAAACACACAAGGACTAGAAATAGACTACACTTTGTTTTAAGCACTTTATGTTTGACTTGTCAGAATGTTTATGTTTGATTGTGACTCAGTCTGTCACTGAAGATATCATGACTATGTTAGGATGACAGACATGTAAACATTGAGAATAGAGATTGTATATGTGATTTGGGTTTTTCTGGAGAAAATTTCCTCCCTTCAGCTGAATAATGTTTTAGCCAATCCTTCTCTGCTCTGCTTTCATCGGCGTCTGTTTCTTCTCAGTGCCCATTGCAGACAAACTAAGGAAACCCAAACTCTTAAAGGCCCAGCCCAGAAAAGTTGTCCTGGTGAGATTTTAAATTCTAGTCCTCGATGTTTTAAGGCTTAGAAGAATGTCTTTGTTGCAGAAAATACAACTTTTAGAAGTAGAAACCTCTTTGTATATAAACTGCACTGTATTACCTCAACAGTAAAGACAAACACACAACTGTAGGTGTAGCTGTGAATGTGACTCTTCTCCTATCCTCCCCCTCTCCCATTTCCTCTCTCCCCCACCAACACCACGCCGACCCCACCCCTTCACCACAGCCAAAGATAGCTGAGGAGAGCTTGACCTATGCAGAGCTGGAGTTGGTCAAGCCTCTGCCAGACAACAAAACAGCCTGTTCAGGAACTGTCTATGCTCAAATTCTCTTTGAGGAGAGGCAGGTGTGAACACACACACACCTACACACACCACTAGCACCTACACACACCACTAGCACCTACACACACCACTAGCACCGTGCTTATATGTACGTTGTATTGATATATGTACAAAAGTGTTTATTTATATCCAGTCCATTGTTATTTTATTTTGTGTCAATGATTCTGTGACGGACATTTCACAAAGCCCAAAATGAAATGAGATCATTTGTCCAATGTTTTCTTGATGCAAACATGTCGGATTGTACTTATGAATTTATTGCACAAGATACATAATATGTTCTTGCTACCTTTTTTGAAAAACAAGTCTGCCCCTCAGTAGTCTTGTGTGTATAGTCTGTCATGTTCTCGGCTACAGTACAGAATACTGTCTCACTTCTGCATCTATGAAGGGTGACATTAAGGCAACAATTATCCTCATTGCCACCCTGGGTAGATAAGGTCCTGTCATCTTGTTAAAGCTTTGATCTGGGGCCAACAGCAACAAGCATCAGTCCACACAGCTGCCTCGCAGAGCCAGCGGCTGAGACTGAACAATGTTGCAAAATGAAGGAGTGTTACAAAGCTTAGTCGCAACCTGGTTTCGTCCGAACGTTTGAGAAACGCCTTTGCTGACCTTGTTATGTGTGAGAATGTTACTTCATAGTCCTGGGTGATATGGCTTGAGGTTTGGACCAGAGTACCTTAACAACCTCACATCTGAGATGTGGTACGGCTTCCTGACTTTAAAACGTGTGTAAAATTGCCCTGTTTAACGACCGTGGATTTGACACATGGAAAAGTGTGGGGAATCAGAACCACTCAAGGTTTTTTTTTGTTTTTTTCCTCTCACAGCAAGCTCAAACTCCAGACACACCGGCACCATGCTTTACCCTTCCCCCACCCTATCTCACTATCATATGTGAAGATCTGGGTTTTCATCATTCCAAAAGAATTGTACTGAGAGGCATTGAAAGTTCTTAATAAGGGGGAAAAGGACTTTTCCTTCACGTATGACTGCAGGCATGCCTGCTTCTGTAACAACTGAAGCGACATCAGGGATGAAAGAAATATCCCAAACTTTCTTAAACTGTGAAAATTAAAGTCTCCTCCCGACCACAGAGCAACTTAATGGGAGGCTGCTGCACGGCCGCTAACAAGAAACATCTGTGTGAACTCTGACACTGCTCTCTCTCTCTCTCTCTCTCTCTTTCTCTCTCTCTCTCTCTCTCTCTCTTTCTCTCTCTCTTTGCACTCTCTCTTTTTCCTCTCCATTCTCTTTCTCGTCTCCATTCTCTTTCTCGTCTCCCTCTTGCGCTTCTCTCTCTTTCTATTTCTCCCTCTCCCTTTACTCTTTCTAGACTTTCCCCTCGCTCTCCCCGCAGTCTATTGTCCACTCCCTCTCTCTTTTCTTTCGCCCTCTCCTCTCCATCTCTCTCTCTTCTCTCTCTCTCTTTCCTCTTTATTAGTCTGTTTTTCTCCTGTCTCTCTCTCTATCTCTCTTCATCTATTCTGTCACTTGAACCCAACCCAGCATAGAAGAGGCAGCAGACCTCCCCACTCCCCAAAAGGTAGCAGACCCATTCAGGACATTGTCATCTGAGTCAGACATCCCAAAATGACATATGGAAGAGAATGAATCAACATACAGTCTGTAGAATCAGATTTGGTGTTGGTACTCCCCCTGCTGTCATGTTTTGGCATGACACTGTGAAACATTTTAAAACATGTCTGAAGCCTGTTTCATTGTTGTAAAGGAGGTCAAAGACATTCTGATACTTTAAAGTTTACCCTGTAAAAATGTTATAATAACTAAATTTTAAATGTAAAATAATTATGTATCTGTATTAGAATCTGAAAGATAATTATTTTGGCACTGATCACATGTTTTTTTGTTTTGTCTAATTCTTGTTTTTCAGTTTTTTATAATTGAAATATCAATATTGGAAATGTATTATAGTAATGCTTGTTATCCACGTAAAGACATTTGAAATTCAGGATATGTCTTGTTTGTTATACTGTATGTGAACAAAATACATTGACTGTGTATGTTAATTTGAAGGACTATTGTTATGATCTGGATCAAATGTTCAATAAAAAGAACACATCTTAAATCTCACAGTACTTGTTTAGCTGAATGTATACATCATGTATTTCTATATAGTACTATTACATATTAGTGTCAATGAATAGTAGGCCAGTGTTTCCAGCTTATAAACTAGCTAGTGTGCACACAGCTTTGTGATAAACGTTATAGTTTATAAAATACATATTATTGTTGGTATCATTTGTCTCATTATATGCTATGTAAATGTACTAGGCATTAAGCGTACTTTATCCTCCCAAAAGTACATGTAATTTAATTTAAGTAACCCAAACAACTCTGCCAGCCCAAACAGAAAGTTTACCAGTACTCTGCTTGGGGAGCCATTAACGATGCAGCATAAATACACACACAGAGAAACCCTTTCACTATGCAAACTGTTCCATCAACAGGTCCAAGAACACAGTGACATTTGGAAAACAAATACAACCACAGTTTCAGTTTGTGTACACAAACGCCACCCTTTCTCCAACACCCTGTGTCGAACTGGGACAGATACTGTAATTACAGTATCAGTTGCCAGGACCCCATGCAGATTACTCCTCTGAGTGAGCTCAGTAAACGACCTTTCTTCAGTTCCCTTTATGTTGTCTACATTGAGCAGCAACAGCATGTTACAATACACCATGCTGCAGAATGCCCTGCAAACAAAGCAGTCAAGTCTGACACACACTGTTTCTGTTTCAGTAAGATCTGATATATATGGGATTAATTAAAGGTAAGCCATTTAAACCATTGTCATGATATTTATGGGACAGTATTACGTCTCTATGGTAGCCTCTAGTTCAATAAAAGGCACTAGGGTTTTAAGGCGGAGTCAAGTGTTCCTGTGGAACAAAACTGTTCAGCTAAAGTATAGTAGGCTACTGGAGGGACTTGTCTGGTGCTATCAGGTAGCTATGTGTACTTATTCTATGCTTGCCCTTTTATTACAATATAGATACACCATTGTGTCCGGCATATGAATCAGCCCATACAGTACAATACATTATTTGACTTCAACGTGGCAATGATTGCTACAAGTTTACAGTCAGTGAAGTAGGCTACCTTTATGTTTTGCACGTGTCTTATTTTTATTTATTCGTTCATTCTTGACGCGGTTATTATCTAGTGTTTCTTTTTCCCCCCAAAAAAATTGAAAATATAATTTTTGAGACATGTCTTTCGCGCCAGAATTCCGCTTAATTCCTTGCCCATTGCAATATCTGTAAAACCGTTGGATTATTGCATCAGCCTTCGTAGTCATTTCCATTAAAATCCACGAACGAGAAAGTTTATATGCAAATGGTAGGCAGGCAGAAACTTGCCACGTGTTTAGTGTGTTTGACGTTCCAGCAAAGGGTAACTGGGCGTGATCATTGTTTTTCCCTTAAGCAGTGTTGAATAGTTCACATAAACGTTTTTAAAATCTTACGAAACTGAATGAAATAATGTTGGTTAGAAAGTCACTTAACCGGTTGCCATGTAGTGGAACAAGAGAAGATATTTAGCTTATAGCCTATCTAATTTTAAATCTATGTCATTTCTGCACGCAGAAAAGAAAATTTCGGAGCATCGGTAGCCAGTTGTGAACCTGCGTTGTGTTAACCAAGGATCACAGCACAGGCGTGTCGTTGACGTCTTTGAGGAAATAGCATCCCCAGCTAACACAGTTACGTTGCCCTTACGTTGCCGCAACGTCACTCGTTGACCAAACATACGTTGCCGCAACGTCTTTGGCGACGTTGCGGGACCGTGCATCTGTGGGGCGCCAGTAGGTCAGTCCGTAACCGCAACGTCGTGGCAACGTTATTTTCCGACGTTGCCAGTCCGTAACCGCAACCTCCTAGCAACGTAACTTTCCGACGTTGCCAGTCCGTAACCGCGACGTCGTCGCAACGTTATTTTCCGACGTTGCCAGTCGGTAACCGCGACCTCCTTGCAACGTTGTTTTGTGACGTTGCCAGTCCGTAACCGCGACCTCCTAGCAACGTCATTTTCCGACGTTGCCAGTCCGTAACCGCAACCTCCTACCAACGTAATTTTCCGACGTTGCCAGTCCGTAACTGCGACGTTAATTAGTAACCTATATTTCTCAGTTCTTTTGCGTATATTGGGGCGGTTCATATGCAGACCTCTTTTACCCCAAATGCTACTTGTTCTTGTATAATAGGCTACATAGCCAACTTCAGGAGGACTATGTTTGTGTGGTGTGTTGCCTAACTCAAGCTAATCATAAACAAGGCAGCATTTCCATGTAACATTCAGTAATTTTATTTCAAACAAAGTGCCAGTGAATACAGTGAATGAAACAGTGAATGAACATCTTCTGCCAGTCCCCGCTACAGGTCCTGTCTGTTGGCCCTGACAATGAAGCACAAAATAAGTTAGTGTCCTATCAACATAATTGCACGTACGAAAGGGGCTATACAAGTCATAAAAAAAATCACATCTAGAATAATATACATCATCAAAAAAATATTATGGGATTCTAGTTTTTGGTCACATAGCCATGTGAAAGGTTGGATTGGGAAGCTGCCATCATCATTCATTCACCTGGCTTGTTTTGAATGGGCTGCCGGGGCGTGTTTGAGTGTCTACGCTGTGAGGAGCTCCACAGCCTTCTCTCCTAGTCCTGTCTTCCACTTCATCACAGAATCTGCAATTACAAGTCATGAACTTATTGTTAGCACCAATTTGAACGTTGAACACTACGTGTAAGCCATAGTTCACAACATCTCAAAACACCTACCACTCTTTCGGAACTCCAGCACCTTAAGGCGCTCCTCAAGGTCTTGGGGTACAGCCTGTGTTTGGGCCACCTGTAGGTCCATCACTGGCACCTCTTCAGCATGTTTGCCCTGTCGTCGCCTGAATAGGAGAGCCTCTCGCTGGTTCTCCTCCAATGTCTCCATCTTCTGGAACATAACCTGTAATGTGTGTCAGTAAAGACAAGTAAAACAAGTTTACAAGAGTTAACATGATTGGCATACACTGTGGTTCTTCTAGATTAGCTGTAACATTGATGTAAATAACACATGTTACCTTGAATGGCTGTATACAAAGCATTTGTAAGACAACATTTGTTGTTTTGACAAATATGTATCCCCCTGCCACGATCAGAACAACTTAAGTATGCCTTACAATGAGTTGGCAATGCTATTGAGAAGCTTTGAGTGTCTTATATTTGCACTTGCCTGGCTGCCAGCTGTTTTCCTGGACCCCATATGGGTTCTCCTCTACCAGACCAGAGTTGACACCTAGGAGTCTGGTGATGCAAAAGTTTTAAGTCATGCTTTTGCTTCAAAACATGGTTGCCATGGTTCATACAATTATTGTCACTGTTAAAAACGGTCATTCATTACTTTACCATAATTTCCCAGGGACACAGTGCTAGGCCGTGTGACGGTGGTAGGATACTCTGTACAGAAATGAAAGTGGAATGTAGTTTAAGTACATAGTATTAGCATTTTGATATAAATATAACAGGATCAGCATCGCACATGTGTGATCGTTCGAAAGCAGGGCCCCACACAGCGTAGCGTCGCACATGTGTGATTCTGAACATTACAACCTACTATTTTCCAACAATGTGACAAATGCTATACTAAAGCCTATAGTATGGCTTCAAAATTTACAATTAGTAGGCTAACAAGTAACCCTAGCAGGTTGGAGCATTGCTACGAGTATTATGCTAGGTTGCTATACGGAAGCTAATAACAGCTACCTAGCTGCCGTTTTGGGAAAAACTCACTCGTGGAAGCGTCGGAAAAACTCACGCATCTTAAGGTCAAAACGAATAAACGTATCCAAAAACAGATGGCATGTACAAATTGGAAGAATTAGTGACTTCATACTTTTATAGACGCCATTGCTGTGCCGACTGATCAAAACGTGATCAGCCACGCGCTAGCTCCAGTCTTCCAGGGCTAAATAAACTATTTTCGGACAAGGTTTTTTCTAGTTCTGAACGTTTATTTGACTGATTCTTTTGTGGGTGATTTGTGAGACGCTAAACTACGTATGTATTTTCAGTATTTAACTTTCTGGAGGGTTTAGCATAACTCTACAGTACATTATACTAGCTGTACTACTAGCTAGTAGCTAGCGAAATCCTAACGTAAACAATGTTAATCTGAAACAGATAACCAGGCTTAATAGCCAAAATTTCAAACCTATACGTAATAGCATCCTCCATCCGATTTCAGAAAATATGTTTATATATTTAAATCTATTTCTGTAAAGAAACTCACCTTTGAAGTAGCTAATTTCCAGTTGAAAGTTGAAAACTCTTCTCTGGAATCAGTTTCAGAGATGCAAAAATAACGTCACCAGCCGACCAAGGTACGACGTCGCGGCAACGTTGCCCACGGACCTAAAAATGACGTTACCAGCCGACCAAGGGACGTCGCGGCAACGTTGCCCACGGACCTAAAAATGACGTTACCAGCCGACCTAGGTACGACGTCGTAGCAACGTTGTCCATGGGACCAACTGGCAACATTCCCTTTATAACGTTGCCACAACGTTGCCACGACGTTGCCAGAAGGTAACGTCGCGGGTTACCAACTGAACACCTACTGGCAACGTTGCCGCAACGTCATGTGTTAGCTGGGTCGTTGGTGCTTATTAGAAAAACACGTGCCTTTGTCGGGAGATGTCTGGCTTGCTTCAATTAATGAATAGTATCCAAGGAGGAGCTTGATGTTCACATTGCAAAATATGTTTATATTTTAGGTAGCTGCGGGTAACACAAATATACTTTCGACTTCCCTTTGTGTTTACTTTTGCTCCACACATCCCTTTACAGCCTGCCCTGTGCTCCACGTGGCTGGCGGTAGAATCCTCTGCTGGTGAGTCTCGTATCGTATCAAAATAGATTAGAATTGTGTCACATACGCTAATATATTGGGCTAGATGTGTGAAGGGATGTTACAGGTACTTGGTAGACAGTGTAGCTAGTTTAGCTTGCTCGATAGGCACTATATAGTGCCTAGCTAGTTTGCGTTATGCAAACTAGCTACTAACGACGATGCGATGGGAACCGCAAAAATACATTTTCGGTAACAATAACTGGTATTCACTATGAGCCAGGGCATTAACTAACGAGCTGAGCTTGAACCACTAATTGGGTGTACACACGTTACTTGGTCAAACAAAGCAGACAAGAGGTTTCTTTGTGGAGCACAGCCTGTCAGTGTTACTCAAAAAATGTCAATTTCCAATCCGAACTGAAATTAGACATAAAAATAGTCAACCACGAAACACGCAACCACCCCACTAACCGTGCCATCTTTATTTGAGCGATATATCTCATGTAAGCTACACCGATTCACTCTGATTCTTACGTTCCAACAGATGGAGAGAGAGAAGCTGGCATTGCCTGCTGACGGTGACCTGTCTGAGATACCAGAGTCCCAACTTGGCAGCCCCTCTGCAGAGAGCTTTGAGCCAAGCTCGACAGAGCCCCCTGTCAGAGATGGGTGGGACAGTAAAATTGAGTATTTTCTAGCTCAGGTGGGCTTCAGCGTTGGTCTTGGAAACGTCTGGAGATTCCCCTACCTCTGCCATCAGAATGGAGGAGGTGAGTTGAACCGTAACTAGATATTATCCTTGTCAATCATCTAAATGAGAAATTCATTTGTAATGTAACTGCTATGAATGAACAACATATTGAGTTTCCATCATTTTATGTGGATTTATATGGATGTATCATTTTGCATATGTTTATATCCTGATCAGTGTAGGGTAAGAGGGATGAAGGGGGATTTGAACCTGCAAACTTCCGATCTGTAGTCAAATGCTCAGCCACAGAGCTAATCCAAGTGAGTGTAATCATCAGCTCCCCCTGATCTCCCTGCGTCTCTCAGGAGCCTTCCTCCTCCTGTACGTGCTGCTCATGATCGTCATGGGGATCCCTCTGTTCTTCTTAGAGCTGGCGGCCGGCCAGGCCATCAGACAGGGCAGCATTGGGGTGTGGAAACACATCTCACCCAAACTCTCAGGGATTGGCTATTCCAGCTGTGTGGTAAGTAGGACACTCCCCACAGATTGGCTACTTCCGTTTCCTTGTTATCAGGCATTGGTTGTTTTTATGCAGCCTGAGAAAACGCTCGTAAAAAAAAAAAAAACGGCTCACCCATTCAAACACAACAAACCCAAGGTTGAAGACCCGAACCAACTTTGTCTAGTAGTTTTCCCTGCCTTCCCCGGCATGATTTGTTTACATTCAGTGCTGTAGCTAAACCCTGTTACCGTCTTTCCCCCTCAGGTGTGCTTCTTCGTAGCTCTTTATTACAACGTGATCATCGGCTGGAGCCTGTTCTACCTGGGGAACTCCTTCCAGTACCCCCTGCCCTGGGAGAAGTGTCCTCAGCAGGGTAACACTACAGGTAAACACTCGCTCATCCAGGCTGCTGCTGGGTGAATCTCTGACTGAACTACTACTGTTACTACTACACCCCTGCCACCTGATCTGTACCCGAGGCAATGGGGAATCGATATAGAAAATATAACTTAATATATTGAATCAAGAACCAATATGAAGCTTTAGCTTGTTTTTAGGTTTTATGTTTCAAGCCTGAGGGTTGCTGCTGAAGAATCATCTTGACAAAGCTGACAGGACTTCAGCCTGTATGAACATGCTGTTCTTCATCTGTCTCCAGTGCCGGAGTGTGCTGCCAGCTCGCCCACCACATACTTCTGGTTCCGGAAGGCTCTGGACACCACGGACTCCATCAACGAGACGGGCCAGTTCAACCCAGTTCTCACCTGCTGTCTGCTGGGGGCCTGGACCATTGTATGCCTGGGGATGTTCAAGGGCATCAAGTCCTCCGCAAAGGTACTGTCTGTTCTGGGTCGGCTTGGCCCAGCCTGTGTGTGTGTGTGTGTGTGTGTGTGTGTGTGTGTGTGTGTGTGTGTGTGTGTGTGTGTGTGTGTGTGTGTGTGTGTGTGTGTGTGTGTGTGTGTGGGGGTGTGTGTGGGGGTGTGTGTGGGGGTGTGTGTGGGGGTGTGTGTGTGGGGGTGTGTGTGGGGGTGTGGGGGGGTGTGGGTGTGGGTGTGTGGGTGGGAGGTAGGATCACAGACCTGTTTTGACGAAGTCATGAAAATAATGACCAGGTTTAAGAAATTGAGGTGTCGAGACATGTGGCTATCTCACACAGTTGCCGTTGGCCTACACGTTCATGTAAACCTCCTGTCGGTCATTCCTATTAATAAAAGCTGTATAAAGACACAAACTTCAATAAAAAGTTGTTCCCCAACATGACCACACTCCAATCACACAGGTCCTTAGTGGCTAACATGGATTCAGTGGCTAACATAGCTGCCTAACTTGGGCTCGTTCTGCCGTCTCTCCAGGTGATGTACTTCTCCTCTGTGTTCCCCTACGTGGTGCTTCTGTGCTTCCTCATCCGAGGGCTGCTATTGGACGGAGCCACCGACGGCATCAAATACATGTTCTACCCCAAGGTACCGCCATCCACGACTGCTCTACCTGACTGAAAGAGAGAGTAATGGGAAAAGATGGAAGGGAGCTATTTTCAGTGTGATGCATAGAGTATAGTAGTATGATGAAAAAGTACTGCTTGACCATCTCCAGTTCAGCTGCTGTTGAAAAAAGCAGATAACATTTTGGACATTGTGGCTACTGAACATGATAGACTCTGACGAGTCCCACCTGCCCCAGCACCATCATCTTCTTACGTGTGTGTGTGTGTGTGTGGCGGCGTTGCAGCTGAAGATCTGGGGCGACGTGCAGGTGTGGCGCCAGGCAGCTACGCAGGTGTTTTTTGCCCTGGGTCTAGGCTTCGGCTCGGTCATCGCCTACTCCTCCTACAACCCCAAGAACAACAACTGTCACCGCGATGCCTTCACCGTCTCCGCCATCAACTTCCTCACCTCCGTCCTGGCCTCTCTCGTGGTGTTTGCGGTGCTGGGGTTCCGAGCCAAGACGTATGCCTTGCAGTGTGTCGCCAGGTGTGTTCGTGTTTACGCAAGGAAGGGCCACGTTGTCGATATCTTCCCAATCGCTCTCTCTTGCTTTGTCTGGCTCTGGTGCTGCTGAGTCACATGTCATCTTTTAACAGCCCTACCGGTGCTTTTGACCATAACTGGTAATCTATGTTTAAATAGTGGACTGGCTGATGAGTGATAAAACAAGTTGAATGATCCCACCCAACTTTATTTATAGCCTGTACCACTTCGGAGTAGGGTTGGTAGCCATGGTAAACATACTAATTAACTTTCTGGTTTCTTCTTGAGTTCTGTCCTTTTGGAAAATACGCTTAACTGTAAACTGAGCATTCATGTTATTAAATATATAGGCCCTATCATGAAAATGAATTTTAAAAATCATATTACGGTAACATCTTGGGCCATTTCATCCAGCCTTACATCTTAGACAACGAGTCAACTTGGACCTTCACACTCATGGTCCACTCAGACCTGTCTGCTCTTCTACCTAGGAATGTGAGGAGGCTGTCTGAGCACAGGTTGGACGAGAGCCTGTGGCCCAGCTTCAACATGTCCGCTCCAGAGCTGGTGTCCCTGGAAGAGTACTCTGGCTGGTACAGAGCCCACGGAGCCCAGGCTCCTGGCAACCTCTCAGACTGCAGCCTGGAGAAGGAGATGAGCACGGTAAGGGCTTTACTCCATTTTAGGATCCCTTGTCTCCCCAAGTCCCTTGTCTCTCCCCACTCTCTTTCTGAGCTGTGTCCTGAGTCACTGGTTTGCTTCTTGATTTGTTAACCAGTGCACCCCAGTTTTCTCTGACAACCCATTTCGATGTGACAAGGTTTCTCTCTCTCTCTGTACTCTTTCTCTGTCTCTCTCTCCCTCCATCAGGGTGTGCAGGGGACCGGACTGGCCTTCATAGCGTTCACAGAGGCCATGTCTCTGTTTCCAGGCAGTCCCTTCTGGTCGGCCCTGTTCTTCCTCATGTTGCTCAACCTGGGACTCAGCACCATGTTCGGCACCATGGAGGGCATTCTGGCGCCCCTAACAGACAACTTCAAAACACTTTCCAACAACAAGACTAAACTCACAGGTAACGTGTGTGACTGTGAGTGGACGTGCATATGTGTGCATGTTCAAAGCTCAACTCTACCTTATGTTTGAAAGGACAACTCAAACGATAGGTTTTGGACTTGTTTTAGGAGTTTTATTGACGTAGTTTTAGTTTCTATGTGCCTAGTTATCTTGGTGTGGTGTGTGTAGTTGTGTAACTGGGTGTATGACTCTTCTCCTCCCAGTGTTCGGCTGCGTGACTGGTTTCCTGTTGGGCCTCGTCTTCACCCAGCGCTGTGGGAACTACTTTGTCATGATGTTCGACGATTACTCCGCCACCCTGCCTCTCATCATTGTGGTCGTGTTTGAGACGTTCAGTGTTTCCTGGCTATACGGAGCCGATCGGTGAGCACTCAAGATTGATGTCCTACCCCGCATAGTGCCTCTATAGATTATTACGAAGGAAAATTGTAATATCAAAAGATTTGCCATTAATAATCTTAGAATAGTTTTAAAGTGGATGAACCTATTCACAAAAGGGTTTCTGTATGAGGATACCTCTTTAATAGTTTGACTATATTTTCTGTGGTGCGTGTGTGTGTGTGTGTGTGAATTCCAGGTTCCTTGACGACATTGAGAAGATGCTGGGCTGGCGCCCCCATGTGGTGTACAAGTACCTGTGGAAGTACGTGTGCCTGCTGGGCATGCTGGGCCTTCTGGCTGCCAGCCTCGTGACCATGGTCATCAGCCGGCCCACCTACACCGCCTGGAACCATACCACGGTACAGGGACCGGCTCTGGGGCCTCAAGTTTGACCTTGGTTTTTGCTCAATTTCTTATTTTATTGTGCCAAGTCACTCCCTATAATGTACTGTACTGTCCCAAAGTCAACAGCAGCACATCTAATATAATTGAATGATGAGAATTCCCCGTAATCTTAAACACATTGCTATTGTAATATGAAACAGTAATCCATCCATTGTATTATGATCATATGAATCCACGGGATCACTGATATTCACATGATGATGTGTCCTTTGTCTGTTCTTCTCAGGCGACCGAGGTGACTCTGGAGTACCCAGACTGGGCCATCGCCGTCCTGTCTGGCCTCATCCTGTTTGCCATCATGCCCGTCCTGCTGGGCTACCTGCACGCCACGCTGAGGAGCAGAGCCAAGCAGCGTGCTAGAGACAGAGAGGCAGTCACCTACAGCAGGTGTGCCACAGAGTAGAGACCCCCCCATGTTGCTGTGATGGACAAACAACACCGTGAACAGAATGTCATGGCCAAGAACAAGAATTTCCCCCCAGCCAATGAAGGATGTCATCCCTAGAACAAGAATCTTCCCCCTAGCCAATTAGGGAAGATCCACCCATAGAGAGGAGTTAGACAGAGCCTTTTGCTCTGCTGATTCTGTGTTTCTGTAAAAAAAAAAATATAGTAATTTTATTGTTTGGAGATGAAAAAAAAGCCAAGAAAGAAAAACAACACCTATAATTCAAATTATTCTAAATCCCTCAAATGTGAATTTGCGCACTTATTCAGCATTTGATATCAAGAACCAATCATGGTGAACCAGGAAAAAACCAGAGAATACAATTGCATTGGACGGTCACACATGCATCAAGGCAAAAAAAAAGTATGCCCACGTCTCTGATCTTTGGCTTGCCAATTGATGTGAGATTATTTTTATTTTTTTATTCATCTACTTAGGGTCACAATATTTGTCAATGTACAAAAACTGAAGATGACAGTTATGGGAGTTTAGTTTTGTTGTTGTTCAAATTCTGTAACCTACAGAGGTACCTCTCTGAGAAGAGAACTTCTATCATGGTTTGAATCAATGTGTCTTATAAAAGGACTGATCTTAACAACTTGATCTTTACTGTTGGGAACAGTTTTCAACTATCAACATGTGTTGATTAAACCTACCTCTTCCTTGCCAGCTTAAACATTGTGCCGTGATCTGATACTGCCAGGGGCCAGTGCTTTGACATTGTGTATTTCTTTTATCAGTGTACATGACTTTGCCAGAACACACACTGTGTGTTTTACATATATTTTCATTCACTATTTCAGATAACTACCAGAAGTATCTTTTTGTTATTGTACATGGCATATTTTCAGACTAGTGTGAGAAAAGAACAGAATTGATATCCCACCATCTCAGTGTTGGGTTTGTTTGTTTTACCATTTTGTTTGCTAACAATGTCAACATTGTTTGTTGGAGAACACTTTGTATTATACTTTTTAGTGTGAAAATGTAATTTAATGCGAACTTGTTTAATATATTCCTTGTTTTAAGGGTTGGTGACCATGTAGAGGCAGAAATGACATGCAGTCGTGTACATAACATAAGGCCATTTAGTTTGTTTAATAAAAGAGCAAGCTATAGACCTGTTTTATAGGAAAGGTAACCTTAAAGTACTTACTTATTATTTTGTGATTTGGCACTATAAAAAATAAATACAAATAAATAGATTTTTTATTAAATTTATCAACTTGACCTTCCAGGGGTGGTGGGGGGTGCTGTGGGGGGGGGGGGGTAATGGTAGGAGAAACACTGGTCATTCAAATGTTGCCGTGAGTGTATGATCCAGCATTTTAAGCACATTGTTTGCTTATTTTTGTTATGTGCCAACTATCTGGCACATATTTATATCTGAACTATGACCCTTTTCACCCCAAAAAGTGAGTTATTTGTTGTTGTATGACAATGTTTTTTTTTGTAACTGTAATAAAAAAGTCAAATGCTTGCCATGTTTTGCTTCTCATTGGGTGTGTTTGTCTTCATGCAGCATGCGCTGAACACACCTATTCACACACTCTGACATACTGACAGAGAGGCGGAGCTGATGATGAAACCATAAACATTTCAATGTAATAGTATATGATTTCCACACAAAAGAATGGAGGGCGGGGGGAAGTGTTATAGACCGACTTTGGGGGGAGATGTGAGTCGTGACTCATGAGGTCGTCTGGTGGTAGTATGGGACAAAGGGGGACTGCCTGAATACATTGCTATGGAGATGTGATCAACATTTATAATGCACACATCACACAACATGTCACATGTTGCATCAACGCCAGATTCCTCAAGTTAAATTAGGAACATCTGCTGTATGTATGCTGTGGTGTCTTCATGGTTCATTATCATTAGTCCTTCATTTCAGATACTGAATGACTGAACAAACTCACATTTGAGCGGTCAAAAGCACTCCATTGGTTGTTTTTTAAAGCTCTGACTTTTATCAAGTCAAATCAATATTTATTTGTATAGCCCTTCTTACAGGCAATGTCAGAGAGAGCCTCACATATGCCATAGAACTGCCCTTCAACCAACCTAAACCTTAAAGACAGACAAAAACTTTCAGAAAAACTCGTGAGGAGAAAAAAATTGAAGAATCCTTGGGAAGAGCAATTCAGTGAGGGATCCCTTCCTCCAGAGATGGTTAATGAAATCATTCTTACACAAATATACAGTCTTGATACATCCTACAGGTGCTTCACTTGAACTAGCAGTGCAAAAGGCTCTGTCTAACTCCTCTCTATGGGTGGATCTTCTCCCTCATTGGCTAGGGGGAGGATTCTTGTTCTAGGGATGACATCCTTCATTGGCTGGGGGGAAATTCTTGTTCTTGGCCATGACATTCTGTTCACGGTGTTGTTTGTCCATCACAGCAACATGGGGGGGTCTCTACTCTGTGGCACACCTGCTGTAGGTGACTGCCTCTCTGTCTCTAGCACGCTGCTTGGCTCTGCTCCTCAGCGTGGCGTGCACGTAGCCCAGCAGGACGGGCATGATGGCAAACAGGATGAGGCCAGACAGGACGGCGATGGCCCAGTCTGGGTACTCCAGAGTCACCTCGGTCACCTGAGAAGAACAGTGATCCCGTGGATTCATATGATCATAAAACAATGGATGGTTTCATATTACAATAGCAATGTGTTTAAGAATACGGGGAATTTTGATTATTCAATTATATTAGATGTTGAGTGCTGCTGTTGACTTTGGGACAGTACAGTACATTATAGGGAGTGACTTGGCACAATAGGGGGTCAACTCACCTCCTCCATTCTGATGGCAGAGGTAGGGGAATCTCCAGACGTTTCCAAGACCAACGCTGAAGCCCACCTGAGCTAGAAAATACTCAATTTTACTGTCCCACCCATCTCTGACAGGGGGCTCTGTCGAGCTTGGCTCAAAGCTCTCTGCAGAGGGGCTGCCAAGTTGGGACTCTGGTATCTCAGACAGGTCACCGTCAGCGGGCAATGCCAGCTTCTCTCTCTCCATCTGTTGGATGTGCAGAGTGAATCGATGTAGCTTACCTTAGATATTTAATTTGAATAAAGTCCAAAATGAGATTTGAAGGTTTAGGGGGAGGCTGCGGGATTGTGATTTTTTTTCAGTCGACGAAACTATACGACTATACGCTGGGAACAGCAACATTTGATTTTTGTAACCATGTCTGACATTGAAGGCCAGACAATGTCAGGCAACAAAAAAGGACCAAGCCGATATCAGCACCGCGGACAGCGGCCCCAGCAAAGAAATGGGCCACGTCAACGATGGGAGAGTGAGCTGTGGGGAGTCGCAGTTGTCACCCTCCAGTACTATACTATAGTTAAAACTGTTCCGTCCGACAGGAACACTTAACTCCGCCTTAAAACCCTGTTCACAAAAAGAACGGCCTTTTATTGAAGTAGACTACAAGACAGCCATATGTTATTGTGTCGACTCGATGACATTGTTTAAATGTCTTACCTTTAATCCCATATATATATCAGATCTCACTGAAACAGAAACAGTGTGTGTCAGACTTGTTTGCTTTGATCTGAATTGTTGTCTGTTGCCAAAGGATTGATAACTTGCCCTTGCCATAGAATGTTCAAGTTCTAAGGAACAGCATATGAATATGCCTATTCCTTCTGTTCCATAAATTCACCAGTAAACTGAAAAAACATGGAATTATCTTGCCTGTGGATTTAATATGGAAAACAAACCATCTGACAGCAACCCTTGCGAAGCAGGATAAAAAAATAAATCTTTTTTTTTTTTTTGTATCCATCTGGATCCCACGGTAATTGAGCTGTATGCATACACAATGCATTTCTGTATTGTATAATTATGTATTAGTGTCAATTTACAGTAGGCCAGTATTTCTAGTATCTAGCTTATGAACTATCTTTGTGATAAATGTTAAAAGTACATGCAATTTAATTTCCTCAAGTGGGCGAAACAACTTTGCCAGCCCATCAGAAAGTTTACCAGGACCAAGTTTGCTCGGGAAGCTACCGCAATCCATCGTGATTAAAATATATTTTTGGTAAAGGTTTTGCAGCACAGTGACAAACATGTTATCCAAAGTGACATACAAATAGTGTATATGGAAAGTACAGAATACAGAGTGTGTGTGTGTGGGGGTGGAATCTGATCTAAGCTGATATATGACTGATCATAACAGTGTACTTGATCTTTACTGTTGGGAAAAGTTTTTAACTATCAACATGTGTTGATTAAACCTACCTCTTCCTTGCCAGCTTAAACATTGTGCCATGATCTGATACTGCCAGGGGCCAGTGCTTTGACATCATTATTTATGCATCTCTGTTATCAGTGGCATGCCTGACAGAACAATACACAACTCGTTAATGTTTTCGACAAGTCGTAACATTGTCATTCTTTTTTCAGATAATTGCTGAAACTGTCTTTTTTTCTTTAATTATCACCAGGCTATATGCTGTATTGACTTTTGAGCAAAGAACAGAATTGAGATTCCACCATTTCACAAAGTTTCAATTGTTTCTTAATCTTTGACCATTATGATCCAAAAGAAGAGATACACATTGTTGCTTTCTTAGAGTTAGTCCTATTATCAAGGGTATATGCCCACACGTCTTTTCGAACAATTAACTTTTCCACCCCAATAAAATGCGACAAAGTTAGTTGATGTCTTGCAAAAAAAATTGTGTGTGACAGTAATTAATAAATGAAATGACAAAATGCAAAACGAACCCCTTGAGTGTCGTTTTTTCTAGGTAAGTAGAATCCTTCGTTTGTTTGGGTATGGAAGTGGCAGGGGAGTGTGGTTGTCCTGGCAACAGTCGCTGTTTACCTATCCATGGAGATTGCAGGTGAAGCTGGTATGAGGTACTGAGGAGAGACTGAGATCATCACCCTTGGTAAGAGAGAGACCGGGTGTGGCACCAACAGCTAGGGTGTATGACATTGAATGTATGAGATACAGTGATTATTTCTCACCAACATCAGGTAGGCCTATGCTCAATGTATGTTTTACTATTTTCATTGTGTAGGCCTAGCTTATGTAGGTTTGTATCTGAATTGACACTTTAACACGTAGGGTTTCATTGTGGTCGTTGATTATAGCAGCATGAAGTTCAACTGTGATTTTGGAGAATCTATAAACCTTAACATCAGTATTTGAGTACCCAGGGTTAAAGTTCAGTCTTATTGGACATACAGTAAGCATGAGGATGACCGTGAACAGTGGATAATGTAATCCCCAAAGTATCAACTTTACACAACTGACACATTTCTCGTCCAAGGTCTAGCTGTGCTGGTATGGCTGCTTCTCTGAGATGCATGGCGGTGCTGTGCTCCCTCTGTGTGCTTCCTCCGCTGGGCTGCTCGCAGGGGCCCCCTTCTGACCAGAGAATCAACAACCCCCTGGCCCCCCAGTCCCCCCTGGCCCCCTTGGGAGTGATGCCGCCCTCTGCTGCCCGCATACAGGACCTTCTCAGGGAGGAGAACAGCCACTTGAACCACAACCGCATGTGTGAGTGACACGGGATGGGGGGTTGTGACCTCGTTGAGGGAGAAAAGATATGCTTTTTTTACTTGTAGAATTGTGTTGTACTTAATTGTAGTTAGTAGTTGTACTGTGATAAAAAAATATAGAAAATATAAATATTGTGACGGATTGGAAACGTGAATTTAAAAAAGCAAGCCATGTGGCTGTTAGGCATCAAGAAGTTTGCCTTCTTCGCATCGACTTCACAAAAAATACATATATTTATCAATATATGTCACCGTCATGGCAAACATTGGGTGATGGATGCATGGCCACACATCGATCTACATCCAGTCAGCACATCTTGAGCAGCCGCCCATATGCCTGTCTCTCCACAGACGGCTCTGTAGCGAAGGACAATGAAAAACTAGCAATATTTATAGCTGCTGCTGGGGGTACTGTTACACTGATGGCTGTGATGTACTGCATCTACAAGAACTTCTACCCCAAGAGCCAGTACCTTCACACCCCTCTACAGGATGACACAGGTAACGCAGACTCCTGTTCTATCTGACTTATTGCAAAGTAATTCAATCGGAATTTAGCTTTTAGCATGTTATGTAACATGTAACCACTGGCAGTTTGTGCAGATATTTTATTGTTGTCATCCTTTGTCTTTCTCTCCTCCTCTTTTTGTATCTCTTCCTCTCTCTCCCTCTGTCGCCCTCTCGCTTCCCCTCTCTCTTACTTTCTGTCTTCCTCTCTCTCCCTCTTTCTCTCCGTCTGTCTCTCTCTCTTGCTCTCTTCTTCGCTCTCTTCTTGGCTCTCTCTCTCTTTCTCTCCCTGTCTCTCCCTTTCTCTCTCTCACTCTCTCTCCCTGTCTCTCTCTCTCACATGCCAGACTTAACCCCTGACTCTCCTGAAGCAGCGCCAGCCTATTTCCAAGGCTCTGGAGTGATGGATAGAGACAACAAAAAGATGTGGGGAGCTAGTACAGCCTCCATCTCTGATACCCCCTCCATCATCAATGTCCCGCCCAGCCTGTCCCCTCCTCCCTCCCTCGTTCCCTACCCTCCCCTCTTCCTCTCATCCTACCATCTCAGAACGATATCAGCTCGGGATCTGGAGAGGAGCTGTGTCTGATTTCACACCTCAAAGCCAGTCAGTGAAAACTTTGTCGGTACACCATTAGTCTAATTAAAAACGAATTAAAACTTATTGTTAATCTTTACAGTTCTACACTATTTTGTAGAGGAAGTTATTGATACACATGTACACAAATAATAAACAACAAACATGAACGTATTTCACGATGTATTTTGTTGCTATAATCAATCATAACATTCAAATAATGTTTACGAGGGTGAAAAGTACATTTGCTTGTTTTTATTCCTATCATTAATTGAAATATTATTAAGCATTAAAACAGGTAGTAAAGCAACGAACAGCTTGGCCGATTTAGAATGGTATGTGTTTCATATATGTTTCTATCGAAATAGCCTCAGCGGTAGAGGCGACAACTTTCTCCACCTTTATTTATTTATACTTAAAAACTGCAGGTTTTATTATTGACTAATCTGATTCTTTTCATTTAGTATTTGTTTAGTGGGGTCCAGTACGAGAATAGCATCTTAAATCCATCCACGGACTGCGGGGGAGGAAGTGGCACGACATTTCACTACACACACAGATTAACCAATAATCTGGTTGCAGTTCCATGGAGAGCGTCCCATCGGCCGGACACTGCTTGTCCATTCAGTCGACATTTTTTGCAACCCAATCTTGTCATATATAATTTTTAGTGAGAGGTAAAGGTACATCCTTAGCGAAAGGTAACGGGGATTTGACATGACAAAATGCACTTTTAATTGACAATGTAGCGCGTAAAATGTAGTCAAGTTTGTTTTAACATCCAACTTAAGACAATAAAGGACTGCTGTCTCAAACTGACTTTACAAACCTTTTGCTAAAGCGAAACCAATTTAATGGTGTGTTAATAAGAGGTTAAGGGCGGAGGGAGAAGGTGATAGGGAAGAGTGCTGCGCGCTCAAACGGGAGTGCGCACGGATATCAAATCGGTCGGAGCCTGGAGTCGCGAGGATGGAGGTCCGGCCAGATAGGTTTAAGATCGTCGCTGCTAGGACCCTCGGTAAAATAAACAAGTAAGTGAAACAAATGATTGTTTTCATACTGTATGAATTATTATGTTTGAATGTATGTTTGATGTTCATAGTGGCATGACATTCCGGTGGGAGACATCTATTTTCTTCCTCTTTTGTTACATGTCTTTTTGCCTTGCTACATCTGCCTATAAATATCGTACAACTTATTTAAAAAGTTAATAGGTTATTTGAGACTTTTGTACAATAATATTTAAGACGTTTTCAATTAAAAGTATTCTAACATTGGCACTTATCAAGATCAAGATTCCGATAAGGTTGGATTAGTAACGGGGTTAAATGACCTGGAGTAACATCTGTTTCTAAGTATTCTATTCAGAGTTTTACATTTCATGAATGATAGCTGAGGTAAACTTCTCTCAACATGCTGCGGACTATCTTTGCGCATACAGTCTAAATGGCCCCTGTAGGCCTGTCTGCAGCCCACTCAAGACTATTAGACAGATTGTCTTCCATTTTTTACTTGAGTTGAAAGGGGTTTACTTTTCCAAATCGAAGGCATTCGTGGAATGCGATGATGACAGTGTGGGGATGTAAATGCATTTACTTTACATTGACGTTTAGGTCGTCACTTTCATTAATAACTTCAGGCAGTTAGTTTGTCCAGTCTCGTGCATCTCAACTGGTGTGATATGCTTTACACCTGAGATTTCACAAAGGCGCAGATTTTAATTCCAGATTAAGATTTGCCCCGAACTCACCTGTGCTGTGTTCCAAGATCATTGGGATTGAGATAGCCTCAAGGCCCACATATCACTATGTCTCTGTGGTTGTGGCTGGTGTATAAAGATGGTTTTCATGAAGCCCTGCATTGTCGGACATTGCAGTAGCAAACCGTGATATATTCTGGGGCCTTGGATTGTCGGTCGTATAAACAATTTAGGATTTATATGATTTATTAACGGAACTATGTCTATGAATTATGGACGAACGAGTTTTGAAACAGTGTCACTGATGAAATCATTGTTGGACATTTGTTGGCAGTAAAACTATTTTGACATTGCAGACGTCTAATGATTCGTCACTGCGTAATTTGATGTTGACAGGTAGGCCACTCTGAAGCCTGAAATATGTAAAAGAGCAAATCTAATAACTTTATATTAGTAAATATGACTTGACGTTGGCTTTATAGCAAACTTAAACAGAATTAAATAACATAATTATTTTTTTTACTGTAGAAACACTGATTGATATCGTTGTGCTAGGAGTTGCGCCTCTTGGGATTTGAAGGAGCGTCTAAACACGTAAATCCTCTCCCAAAATAGCCTTCTCCCTGTCCAAGCTGTCGTCCCACGTAAATCCCCCTCTCTCTCTCTCTCTCTCTCTCTCTCTCTCTCTCTCTCTCTCTCTCTCTCTCTCTCTCTCTCTCTCTCTCTCTCTCTCTCTCTCTCTCTCTCTCTCCCTCACGCTCATTAAGTAACCACGGATACCTATGCTCCAGGTTGCTCAGTCCTCAGGTCTAACACGCGTTATCAACCCCCACCGCACTTCCGGGGCATTTACTCTCTGGATTACACAACGACGTGATAGTGTCCGTGGTAACACTTTATTTCCACCACGCACGTGAGCTAAGGTGCCTCCTCCCCTCCTCCATACTGTGCGTAAGGCGGAGACCTCACGAGCTAGGACAGCGTGTATCGTGTCTCGTGAGATCATGGACATGGCCGCCTTGAAAGTTTTTTGAAACAGTCAATATTGATGATATTTAAGTTTGACAAATACTAAGTTGAATCAAGTCTCATTCCAGAGTTGATAAGCAGTGCCCTAGTAACAGCCTAGTGATTAAAGAGTAACCCGAATCTCATTTTCCATCTCACAAACCCTTTTAGCTGTATGCACAGAAAAGCTTTAGGCTCAATTTATACATTCAAATATGTTTTTTTTTTTAACTAGCAGTTTGCAGTCTGCCACACACATACACAAACATGTATCATTACACAGACATTCAAAACACAACGATCAGAATATCTTAATTGTAACCTATTCCTTTCTGCTTCTTGCTTTCTCACAGAATGGCTGAACATGTGCTCATCCTACTACATGTATTTGTTACTTTTACAACCTGGGTCTGAAGGTTGAAGCTAGGTCATTCCGGTGGATCAGGCTCATTTAAATTAAAACATCTTGAAAACGAGGCCCTGCCTGGCCTTACAGCTGAGTGGACAGCAAGATAGATAAAGGGTGTTGTTTTACTTCCTTCGTTCAGCTGTGCTACTAAGGTTTTGGTTGAAGTCTAAACCGTGCTACTCAAATGTCCTCATGCTCGGCCTTGACGAATGAATCAAAAGATTACACTTGGGTGTGAACCTGCGGCTGTTAGCTGTGGCCCTGACATGTGGATTCAGACTTTTGGTTGAATGCCTACCGGTTTTTACACAAAGACCCCTAGAATGTTGTCCATATAGAACCTCAGGTCTATACTCCAAATGCTGCGGGTGTTTGTCTGAAAGTATGGAAGTGACTAGATCGTGCTTAGAGCGACATAAAGAGAAGTAAACGGCTAAGGATTAAGAAGGATGTACTTCACGGTAGGGTCAGACCATAGGTCAGACGAAGGCAACCGGTAGTCGGCTAGAGAGCAGTTTACAGTTGACAAACGGATACAAAAAATGAAAGTTAGCAGATGGTTACTGAGGACAGACGGATTGACGTCAAGGAGAGTGAGATATGATAGCCTGCTGCATCGGTCTGAATCGTGAGGAGGGAGGAATCCTCAGGTGTCCAAAAGGGAGGACGTGTCAGGAAAAAATAAGTGGTGCGAGCGAGGTGTGAGATGCAAGGAGAATGGAAATAGAAAAGACAGGGGTGAAGATAAGATGAAAGATGAGCGAGAGACATGAGGAACGGAGAGGCCCCCGAAAGACAAAAATAGGCGGGAGAGAGATATTAATTATTCAGCCTCAGTGAAAGTCATTAATACTTGATCAATGTGAAGAAGAAAAAAAACGCTGGAGCCTGGTCATGTGCGAACTGAATTGTGCTGTACTGGAAGCACGCTGAGTTGTCCCCGGTTTGCTTTGCCACATGTGTGGGTGACCATAGTTTGCTCGTTGACAGGTACTGGTTTTACCAAGGTGCATAGTTGAAAGGACAATGATTTTGTACCAAACAATGACACCACAGCGAATCCCCTGGTGTAGTATGTGTGGTGTTGGACTGCTGTACGACATCACACCTCACCCAGTGCTGCTTGGGAAGGTCACGTGATCAATCCTTCAAATACAGTTTTAGTGGAAGATAATTGCGAATTTTTCTCCTTTTCTCCTTTTCTCCTCTTAATTGAATTAGGTGGTTTTACTATTTAATGCAGTGTACGGCGGAGAGAAGGAGATGTTCTTACTTTTGACTGTATACAGTCCTACAAGAATGTGCTCATCTTGAATATCTGATGAGCCCCTTTTCAGTTCACATTTTCCTATTCTCTCGCATACTTTTCCTCCTCATCAGCTGTTAAATCTGCCCACTTCTCCCTACACTGTCTTAAATGCCTGCCGTGACTGAATGAAAGGGTGAGAACTGGGAGAGGGGGGGCGGGGGGGTACTCCCTGCCGCACAGTTATTGTTGGTTGTTTCAAAACAGTGCATCAATTTAGACAAATTAACCGAAAGTCAAACTATCCACTTGATGGGAATCTGGAAGCGTTCCATTTCAAACCCTTCTTCTGTGTTCGCAAGGATCTTCGAAAATCTATTTTGCACTGCCCATAAAAAATATACAGTTTGCTCAAATATCCATAACTTTGCACGACGAAAGACTATACTCAAAATAAAGACATACGCTTTAAATAATGACATCAATTGTATTATTCAAGTGTACTGGGATATGTCAACCCCAGTGCCTCAGCCCCAGCTCAGCTGAAGTGCTGCTGGGTCTGCGAACTCAAGCTAGCCGTGTGCTGGGCCAAGCTGATCTCATGGTTAATGGATGAGGTGCCAGCGGTGGATACATATTTGATGTTTCCCAGACAGGAGGTTGCTTGGTGCCCGTCGTTAGCATGGCTGTTCATTGAGCCGGATGAAAGAGGAGAGGAGGGGAGAGGAGAGGAGAAAATGTACGAGTTGAGGAGTGGAGAGGAGGAGAAAAGAGGAGGGCTGAGGAGAGGGGGAGGGGGAAAACAAGAGGAGAGGAAAGGAGAAGAGAGGAGAGAAGAAGAGAGGGGAGCAGAGCAGAGGAGTGCTGAGGCAGACAGGTAATAGAGAAAACAGCCTGAGAATCCGCCTGGAGGAGACAAGTAGCTGTAATCATCGTGTAGTTGAGGCCTACTGTATTGCCCCCTGCCTGCCAAGTTTGTCAGGCAGGTCGTGTCAGCAGAAACACAACAACCCCCAACATGTCAAGGTTATTCTGATGAGTCCCGGAGGTAGCGGACATTGTTTTGGGGAGTTTGACTGGAGGAGCATTTCAATGTTCAGAGTTGCCTAATTGTTCCACAGGGGAATTGTGTAGGGGTTTCTATTTGCTGATGTACCAGACAATAGAGAGAAAGACATTCATCACTGACACTCTATTTGGAGACTGCAAACTCGTTGCATAAAGCGAAGCCTCTGTTTAATTTACTAAGTCGATTTATGCACACTATATACCCACGTAAACAATTTACCTCCGATTATAACAACGTGTGACATCAAATCCCACAAATATATTATTATCCACACCTTCAAGCTTGCGTCTCATGACAGGTATGCATCTCAAAAGCCCACAGATGCAGAAACAAATCTCGACATCTCAACACAACCCAGGGACCCTTGTCATCCAACTCCATCTGACAGCGCCGCAAACTAAATAAATGATGACTTGTGACCCGGCCCAATCTCCCTCCCTCCCTCCCTCCCTCCCTCCCTCCCTCCCTCCCTCCCTCCCTCCCTCCCTCCCTCCCTCCCTCCCTCCCTCCCTCCCTCCCTCCCTCCCTCCCTCCCTCCCTCCCTCCCTCCCTCCCTCCCTCCCTCCCTCCCTCCTCCTCCCTCCCTCCCTCCCTCCCTCCCTCCCTCCCTCCCCCTCCCCCCCTCCCTCCCTCCCTCCCTCCCTCCTTCCCCGGCTCCTCTTTCTCCCCTCAGGGTCCTAGAGAAGCGACAGGAGAATGGCGAGACCATCGAGCTGTCCGCCGAGGGCCGCCCCGAGCTGGTGGAGGAGAAGGAGCTGCCCGTGGTCGACTGCACCTGCTTCGGCCTGCCCCGCCGCTACATCATCGCCATCCTCTCCGGGCTGGGCTTCTGCATCTCCTTCGGCATCCGCTGCAACCTGGGCGTGGCCATCGTCAGCATGGTCAACAACCACACGGTTTACCGAGACAACAAGGCGGTGCTAGTGGTGAGTGACGCCCCGTTTGGAGGGGGGGGGGGGGGCGAGGGAGTTTGGAAGGGGGAGACGGAGTTTGAGGATGGAGAGGGAGTTTGGTGGGGGGGTGGGCGGGTTGGGGTTGTCAGGTGAGAGGGTTGTAAAGGGGTTGAGGTGCTGTATGTTGTCAATCAGAATCAGAATTGGTGTTTATTCGCCATGAAAGTTTGCACAGACAAGGAATTTACTTTGGCAGGAGAGCCTACAATGGGTGACTGGGTTGCTAGCGAGGGTTGCTAGCGAGGCTTACTGATTCTCTCTCTCCCCCTCTGTCCATCTGTAAACAGAAAGCTCAGTTTGACTGGGACCCCGAAACGGTCGGGATGATCCATGGGTCCTTTTTCTGGGGGTACATAGTAACCCAGATCCCGGGAGGGTTCATCTGTCAGAAGTTTGCAGCAAACAGGTCAGTTCCCATTTAAGGTTTATGAAGCCTATTTGGTTTGGAATACAAGTCTTATTGCTGGTACTTTTCACTTCCTTTAATTTTCCCATTCTCCCCCACACTCTCTCTGCCCCCCCCCTCTCTCTCTCTCTCTCTCTCTCTCTCTCTCTCTCTCTCTCTCTCTCTCTCTCTATCTCTCTCGCTCTCCTCTTTCTCTCTGTCCCTCCAGAGTGTTTGGCTTTGCCATTGTGGCCACCTCAACTCTGAATATGCTGATCCCCTCTGCGGCACGGGTTCACTTTGGCTGTGTTATCCTTGTCAGGATATGTCAAGGACTCGTGGAGGTGCTTGGCTACCTTCCCTCGACCCTCCCCCTCCCCCCTCCCGTGGTTCACACTTGTAGTTTGCTGACATCTGGTTGTGTACTCTATCCTGAGTTGACACTGTGCCAACTCGTTCTGCTGAATTTCATGCACACTGGATGACCCCATAGCTTATCCACCCTTCAAGTTATGTTGAGTACATTTGGGCAGCCCCCTGTTTGACACCCCTTCCTGGTGTTACTGCGTCTCTCCTGCAGGGGGTTTCTTACCCAGCCTGCCATGGAATCTGGGCCAAATGGGCGCCTCCGCTCGAGAGAAGTCGATTGGCAACAACGGCCTTTTGTGGTGAGGCCCTTTGGACCTTCTTGCCTCCTCTTGGTTTCCGTAGCCATGAGTAACCAAGTCATCCTGTATATTCTAGTTTTGTACATTCTGTGGTTACCGCCTCCCCTGTCTAATCTTATTTGCACAACTCATGTTAATAATGTAATGGGATGTCAAGGGACCTTATCATACTAATGGCAAAGGCCTAGAGGTGAGGGAACTGCACTTAAGGTCTTGACCCTGGAACAGGCTTCTATTATGGGTGGAGGGAGCAAGCCATTTACCACCTCCGTGTCAAAGTGGTCCAGTTCCCTCCGTAGCTCTATAGAGATGCTAGTCAGGACCCACAGCACCGGCTCCTCCGCAGCACCCTGATGTCTCCCTGTCTCTCCAGGCTCCTATGCTGGGGCTGTGATCGCCATGCCTCTGGCTGGGGTGCTGGTTCAGTACTCGGGGTGGTCCTCCGTGTTCTACGTGTACGGTAAGGACGGCTGCTTCTGTCTGTTCCCTATATGGATGCAATTACTGCGGAAGTACACACGCTGCTGCGTGTCTGGACTCCTGACGATGTGTCTTGATAACGTAAGGTGGAGATGGCGATGTGTGGATGAGTGATGCTGAAAAAGAGGACAGTGAAATATTGACATGCAGCACCCATTGTGAGCTCGTCATGTAAAGTCAATGATGAAAATAAATAAATACATGTGTGTGTGTGTGTGTGTCTCCAGGTACCTTTGGGATCCTCTGGTATTGCTTCTGGATCCTGGTGTCATACGAGAGTCCAGAGGCGCACCCCACCATCACAGAGGAAGAGAGGATTTACATTGAAGAGGCCATTGGGTCGATTAACAACTCTGTCCCTGTGACCGTTAGTAAATCCTCTCCACTAACCGCCATCTCTCTTTATTCTGTCTGTCTGTCTGTCTGTCTTGATTTCTTTCTTGCTTTCTTGCTTTCAATACATGTGAGGCATCTTGAAGCCTAGGCTATCTTTAATTTAAAGTCATTCGACCTTTCTGTGCCTCAAGACTTTAATCAGTTTTCATAAATGTATCTCTTCTTTTTTTGTACAATTCCCAGAAATTCAACACACCTTGGAGGGCCTTCTTCACCTCTATGCCAGTGTACGCCATCATTGTGGCTAACTTCTGCAGAAGCTGGACCTTCTACCTGCTCCTCATCAGCCAACCTGCATACTTTGAGGAGGTCTTTGGATTTGAGATCAGCAAGGTAAGAACAATCTAGGAATTGGCAATGTATGCAAGCATGGCCGTGTACTCCGGAGTATAAAAATGGTATAGCTTAGAGATGATTATACCACGGTACCCTTGTTACCCCGTTATTAAAACATAAATCTATCTTCTCCTACCCTTTTCTTTACGCCCCATTTGACTCCCAATCCAAACTTCTCTCCCTCCATTGCCCATCATCATCTACCTCGCTGTTCCTCCACCTACTTCCACCCTACCCTCTCTGTTGATCTCTCTCCCCTCCTACCCTCTGCCCCCCTCCCCTCCCCCCAGGTGGGCCTGGTGTCCGCCCTCCCCCATCTCGTTATGACCATCATCGTGCCCATCGGCGGCCAGCTGGCCGACTACCTGCGCAGTAACAACATCATGTCCACCACCAACGTCCGCAAGATGATGAACTGTGGAGGTGAGAAAGGAGGAGGAGAAGGAGATGTGGAAAGGAAGAAGAGGGAGAGGAGGGGGAGAGAAATGGAGAAGGCTAGGAGCAGGAACCGTAGGAAGCAGTCTTGAATTTGTTTTTCTTTGTTGAGAGCTTTTTATATGTCGGGGTTCTAACAGGCGATTTTTGGCGGACACTTAGTGCCAGTTCAGTACCAGTTCTCCTTTGGAGTCTTCGTCTAAGTGTACAATCTGGCAGTCTGCTGGGAAGATTCTCAGCCAGATCGTGAGGTACTCTCTAATGTGAGAAAGAGATCCCTGAGAGCCGCATCTGATGACTCATCAAGTAGACTATTTCTGACCTGCGCAGGGATCGATAGAGGAGTGAGCGGAATCAGAAACGTGGGTGCGCGCCGTCTCACTGAGGGGATTTGCTTGTAGCTTGTGGAGCCAACTTTCGGTCCAACTGCTGATGCTCAAATGAGGGGGGAAAGTTTCGGCTGGGTATTTGTTTGGTTTGGTCACTGTCTTCCTCTGCTCCTCGCCGGCGGCGGCGGCAGGCTTTGGGATGGAGGCCACCTTCTTGCTCGTGGTGGGGTTCTCCCACACCAAGGTCGTGGCCATCACCTTCCTCGTCCTGGCTGTCGGCTTCAGTGGGTTCGCCATCTCAGGTGAGACGTGCCCAGACTCTCTCCCTTCTCTGATCTCTAAAGGCTCGTTACCCCTGATCTCTTCTCAAGACACGCCCCTCCGAGGTACAACCCCTCCGGTCACAGATCAAAAGAGCTCCCTGCACCAGCAACTCCTCTAAACCCAGGATTATCCTCCTCAGCACCCAGGCTGGGGGATCCCTGGTGCCCCTATGAAGAACTGTTCCCCCCCCCCCAACCCTCCCCCCCTCCCAATCCTAATTAGAGAGATTGACTCAGCTCTTTGTGTACGGGGGGTTTAACTTCCACTGAATGAATCTGTTGAAACACACGCGTATTGTTTGAGCAGTAAGTCGTTTTGAATGCTGTACTGACTGGAGCATGTCTCCTCGGCCCTGTTTTAGGTTTCAACGTGAACCACCTGGACATAGCTCCTCGATATGCCAGCATCCTCATGGGCATCTCCAACGGTGTGGGGACGCTCTCTGGAATGGTGTGCCCCCTTATTGTGGGCGCCATGACCAAACACAAGGTAGAAGCTGACTCCAGCGCATGTTGTGGCCACCTGCTTTGTCCTGCAGTGTCGCAGACCGAAGCGTTACACTTTGTGGAGCCTAGACAAACAGAAACACTGTCTACTCCTTGCATGAAACACACAGTTCACGTTGCAAAAACTCTTAGCTTCCAACGCATGCTCGTATTTACCTAGCGAGTGCAAGTTTGTGCATTTTATCATGTATAATTGATTGATTATTTGCCCTGTCAAAACACAGCAACCGCCTAGTCTGAAAACCCGAAGGGCTGTTTGAATGCTAAATATGTACAGTGCTTTTTTTTAAGTATTAGCGTTCATGAACACTTACATGATTCATCCCGACACCGAATCTCCTCGATGACCTCACTCCCTCTTTTCAAACTGTGCTGTATCTTTCACTCTGCCGTTATTTTTCCCTTTTGACCCATTCCTTTCACGCTCACCTTTTCCCCTTCCTCTAATGATCACTCTTTCTCTCCTCTCCTCTCTTTTTTCCTTTCCGTCTCTCCCTCTCTCGCCCTAGACGCGGGAAGAGTGGCAGTATGTCTTTCTCATTGCTTCACTCGTTCATTATGGAGGTGTTATATTCTATGGTGTGTATCCCTTCATAACATTCATTTGTATCCCTCCTTCTGATCTCTTGCAGTGTTATGGCCTAAAAATAACAATAAGGATAAATGTTTAGTAAAATTAGTTATCGTATTTATGATACATTTGATCAGCTGGCTCCTTTCCTCATTCCTTATTCCAGTGTTTAAACTTTGCAAACTCACTTAACCTCCAGACTGACCATGAAATGCCATAGTTTCAATGACATTTACTAGCAAAAACATCCATGTTTCATGAGAAGATGTACATTTTCTATATTTATGTTTAGTTTGTTGTACAGGATATTGCTTATTTAGCTTGTTTTTATGCATTTACATTATAATAACGTGAGAGTACAGCCGGGGTCAGCTCAAGTCAAAAGGAGCACGGCCTGGAAGGGTCAGAGCGGCTGACGTTGTCTCTGCCTCCAGGGATCTTCGCCTCTGGGGAGAAGCAAGCCTGGGCTGAACCGGAGAGCCTCAGCGATGAGAAGTGTGGAATTCTGGGGGAGGATGAGCTAGCGGACGAGACCGAGGAGTTGTATCGTACCAGCGGAGGAGGAGGCTACGGGGCTACAGATCCTAACGGAGGAGGAGGAGGAGGAGGAGGAGGCTGGGTGTCGGACTGGGACAAGACAGAGGAGTACGTCCAACCGACCGGAACCAATAGCTACCTGTATGGAGGGGAGGACGACAGGGACCTCTCGTAAGGCAGCCGGATGGCGATCGTACTGGGAGGAGTGGAGCGATGAGGCAGAGACGGATAGACGCGTTTAGAGAAAAGGTTTTGACAGGGGAGTGTAAGAAAGAGGAAAGGTGGATGGCTGGATGGGGTGTGCGAGAGAAAGGCTGGTCAGCGAGTCTGATCAAAGAGTCGTGTCTGCGATATGACAGATGTGACCATTGTATGGACATGGAAGGAGTCTGAGCTGTATCGGAAAAACAGTATGTGTGTGTGTGTATGTGTGTGTGTGTGTGAGTGAGTGTTGCATGGGTGTGTGTGCGTGTGTTTGCATGTCAGCATTTGTGTCCCTGGTATGACAGACAGACTCATTAGGAGTATTTTAGGGCTCCAAAGCCTATTTGGTGACACTGGTGCAACTTCCCTACCTGAGCAGGAGTTGGTTTTAGGCCTAGTTTGGTTGCTTTCTTTAAGAGTGTGCTTATTATACACAATGTACTGTCCAGCAGTTAAATGATTGTATCATTTTTTATTTTGATTTAACAGTACAGTTATTATTTAGGCTTGTTTTTATTGTGATGTTTTTAAAACTACTTGTGGATGTGCAACCTATTGGCCATGTTTGGCACGTCACCACTCGTGGCTGAAATCCGAGTGAGTGAAATTGCGAATTTAATCAACATAATTTTCACACTGTTAAGACAAAGCATCTAACTCGTGCCAATACATTAAAGTATTAAGTTCTGTAGTATTGGTTTGCTCATACAGAGAGATTCAGCCACTCTGAAGTTACTCATGCATAGGCACACAATAGAAATCATGTACTCTTTAAGCTGTGACAGTATGGTCTCACCACCCTGTTGTAGTACACAAGTGTTAAGTCAGGCTTCTCAATGTCAAGCAATTGTATTAGGATTCCAAACTGTCTGCCCGGGTAACGTGGGAATTGAAGGCCTTGTACGCAAGGGCAGCACTTGTACAGGACAGTGGGAGACCAGCTAGATGTACAGTAGAGCAAGTAATACCAAATACCAAAGACAGTCACCACCATCACCAACGTCACCGCCCAAGTGCTGCATCCACAACTACTGTGAAGTGTACTTTGGTTGAAGACTTAACCCGTTTCATACCCTTCTGGTACTGGACCTGATGCGTTTCCCTGACATGACCCCAAAACCTCATGTAACATTTGACGGTTTGGAGGTGATTCCAGAGGAGGTCATTTACCGTTCCATGAAGAAACAAAAAAAAAAATAGTCCTTCTCTGTCGAGGCTCCTATTTCATGCGCAAGATGTCCAGCGTAGACTTTCCCTCCAGTGTTTTTGAGAGCGAGGTCACAGAGGCTTGGTGATGTCTGCAGATTGTCATCGTTGTTATTGCCAGTCACGTTTGACCTAGTGCCAGTCTCTGTCCCTTTGGACTGAGGCAGCTGCCACCAAGAAGCCAAACCCCCTCACACACACACACACACACCAGCCTGTGCACACTGTCCCAGTGACTAAGGAATAACAATGAGGCAAGGTTGCGGCATCACAGTCACACCACCAGAACATGTTGACTGAACTTGGGCAGGGTGGAACACCAGGTAGATAAAAAAAAGAGTGCATGAAGCAATATCACACCATAGGCAATGTTTGTCACAATGGAGGTTCATCATGACTCCCCAGCCTCCAGATGGGGTAGAGCTCTCTCTCCCCAACACCCTTTTTTTCAAAGATGAACCACAACAAAGTACTGAAGTAATGTCAGGCAGGAGAAATCTGTCTATGATCAGTATATTTTTGTTTTCGCTCACTCTTAGTCCAAAAAAAGAAGCAATACAAGATTAATCTTTTGTGAGACAGAATTTTTTTGGGGGGGTTACACTGTAAATACATCTGAACTTTACTGGAAATATGTATGTGTTTAGTTGACGTTAGAGTTGAATGTTGAATCTCTCTTGTCTTGGGTGAGACTACTGTCTTACTTTGGCAAGAGAGTGTGGGTTGTTCAAATGGAGATCCAGTAAACTATTTAAGGGGTCTCTTTCACACTAGAAAAAAGACTAAATATGAACTGTTAGGGTTTTTACTGTTGTTGCTGTTGTTGTTGTGTTGTTTCTGTTTGTTTCTTTTTCAGACTGGTCTGCCAGTTGCTTTTTTCTTTTATTATTCAACTGTTTTGTTCTTGATTGTAACATGTAAAATTGTATATGTAAAAACATGTACATGTCGAAAAAATATTGTATATTAAAACGTAGAGGTGATTATTATTTATTATCAATATTCCTGTTTGTATTTTATTTTTTACCAGTATTAACAATTCCATATCCAATCTTCTTCTGCACCAGCCTGCATCGCCCAGACACTGTATAAATACACAAAACAAATAATTTGACCGCATTTCCAAGTTTCCCAAAAAATTGCTAACATACATATTTTACGTAAAGCAGCCTGGTCCTGGTCTCTACTGCCTACATTATCTTTCTATCCTCCCAACTTGGTTTGGCCACTAATGGATGTTTCTGTCGCTACTCCCAGACTCCCAGGTGTCATGTTACTCCAGTGCTCTGCTCTTCCTCTGACCAGCTATCGATCCCTGGGCTATAGATATTACCCCAGAGGAAGTAAGGGAGAGAAATTTAGATTTGTATAGGATTTGAAACGGGGGACATTCTGAGAGTGTCCATGTCCACTGAGCTCTCTCTTCCTCTTTCTCTCTCTCTCCATTTATCTTTCTCCCTCCATTCTCTCTCTTTCTCAGTCCTCCCTTGTGTTTGTCTACAGTCAGGGGGATAATCCTCCTCCCATCTGCTAGAGGGAGAGAGGGGGAGGCACAGGGAGAGTGAAATCAGATAATGGTGTTACACAATACCTTGCCTGGTTTCTATTTGAGCTCTTTCTTGAAATTGTTCTGGAGGGGGGAAGGGGTGGGCATCTCGAAAGAGGATGGAGGAAGGTGAAGAGGAGAAAAAGGAAGGAGAGAAAGACAGAGGGGAGGTAAGTGTCAGGTAAGCTGAGGTCTGTCTCTTGACACGCTGTGCTCAGGAGCTTCCTGGAGTGAACAGCAGGTCCAGGTAATTAAAGTCAAGATGGATGAGTGCAGGATTCTCACCCTTCTCTGCTCATCCTCTCCCCAGCGTCGCCCCTCCCTCTCAGCCCCCCCCCCCCCCCCTTCAGCCCCTGCTGTCCCTCTCTCCCCCTTAACCCCCTCGAGGCCTTCTCATGCCTCTCTGATTATTGTTATTTCAACACAAGGTGTCCGAGTTGAACCATGCACATCCAAGCAAAGCAAGAGACCATGTCACACCTCAACTCTTTATTTAAGCATTCATGATAATATTGCCTGTTAAAAAATGAAACAGTCATATTTAAAACATTGACTCATGTTTCCATCACATCTGTCATCTGTCAACATTGTATGACACAACTCCACAATACACTAAAAATTGCTAACAATCCTTTAACGATACATGGTACAGGCACTCAAAGATATTCACAAGTGTTTTAATTATTACACTATAAAAAATGTTTTAATCATTCACTCTTTATAAAAAGTGCGAGAGTAAAACATATCGCGAGAATCATGCATTAAGTCATAGAAAACTCCCCTTCAAAATACCCTTCAGCTTTTTATCTGACTATATTAAGCATGCAATTTATGTACAAGGATCATAAAGTTGATTCACAGATTGACAAATCCACTAACCCTCCAATATCATGGACATAAATGATTTGCTCGATCTCAGCAAGATTTATTTGTAGTTTCATAAAAACCTTTGACTTTGTAGCTCAGTAATTTTGGTTACCAAATCATTTGGTGATACAGTGCTTTCTTACGTCGTCGTCGTCGTCGTCATCTACCGCTTGTCCGGGGATCGGGTCGCGGGGGCAACGACCTAAGCAGGCTTTCTTACGTTAATATAAATATACATTATATGTGCTTAAGAGTCAACTACAGCTATGTCATATGGGAGTAAGCAAATTAATGATTGAATGAATAGTTACAAGGGTTGTTTCACTAAACTGGTGACTCTTTAATGGTTTGATATGTTTCCATTACCGGTTACGGTATGTATGGTTTGGGATACCATCCAGCCTGCTACGCTGGTTTGGTGCTCTGATTACCCTCACTACTTGGCCACCTGGGACCCCAGCTCGGCCCTCCCTTCAGCCCCTTGCACCGGCCCTAAGGTATGGTACACCCCTTCTGTTTCTGGCTCTGTTTTCAAAGCTTCATATTCCCCATCCTTCTTCTTTTCACCCTGGGCATCTGGCTTCACGGTATGGTAAACCCCCTCCGTTTTTAGCTCTGTTTTCAAAGCTTCATATTCCCCATCCTTCTTTTCACCCAGGGCATCTGGCTTCAAGGTGTGGTACTCGTTGTCCTTGTCAACGACTGGTTTCAGGCGGAGTTGCTCGTACCCTCCTGCTCCACTAGAGGACGCTGCCGTCACCGAGGTAACCTTCTCCTTGGCGCTGCGTTTTGACTCTGGGTCGCCAGCTACAGCTTCCAAGGTGTCATACTCTGCCTGGTCACGTTTTCGGTTTAGCTCCTCGTAGCCTCCGTCTTCTCCGCCCGCCTTCACCCCCGTCATCGGAACATCTTCATAAATTCCTTTTGGGAAAACAAAAGCACATTTACGAATGAAACGTGAAACTTGTGAAGCCCTTTTCTAAATGTTCAAAGACGCTTCTCAGAGTGAACACACAGGGCAAAATCATTGAGTAATTTAGCTTAAAAGATTAGATACATAAAAGCCAGAGGAAGTATGAACTAGAAGGGTGGAGAAGGGAAAGAGATTGTAATTGTGCTTTCCAGTCTATCCACTACTGTATTATTCAACATCTCAGGTAGATAATTGGAAAGTGCACTTACCATCAGCACTAGGCCTATTCCTCTTTTTGCACCTGAAGACTACGATGAAAACTACAACTATGAAGAGAAGCAGGCCTGCCACGACGACCAACGGCATCAGCCAGTCAACAGGTTCCCCGGAAACTTGGACAAAGACGGACATTGACAATACATGACATCAATCAAACCGCTAATATCACTACAAGTATGCTTAACTGCAGGACCATTTATTAATACAGGGCCTTTGAAAATAATGGAACTCACCAACATGGATGTTGCTCATAGATGTTCGTCCATTCTGCCATAAAGCTCTGCATGCATAGCTGCCAGGCAGTATTTTATCACTGTAAGATGGACCCGTTACTTTATGTACCCATGGTTTGTCAGGCTCTTGGTAGTACCAACGATAGTTGGTGCCATGGGGACACATGGAGCATGCACAGGACATGCTCATGGTCATGGTCGTGGAGAGAGATGCTCTCGGAGGGGCGTCTGTGAAATATAAACACGAAAGGGAGGATTTAAAGGAATAGAACTGAAATAAAACGATGTATTTAAATGAATACACACACACACACACACACGGGGTGGAGAGGCTCATCCACAGCAAACCATGCCTACCCATGACAACCAACTTCTGAACCTCGGAGGCGTGTTTGACCATTCGTCCCCTGGTCCCGTTGAAGGTGGCCTCACACTTGTACGACCCCTGGTCCGATGGTGTCACTCTGGCGATGGTGAAGGAAGGGTTGACACCGTCCCGGATCAGTATTTTGTCCTTATAGAACACAGTTCGCTTAATCTTGAACCCTGGATTGACGCATTCCAAGGTCACTTCATCTCCCAACGTGGCTGTCCACGGGGTCTCCATCAGCACCTTCCGTTCTAGGAATAAGGCAAAGCTGCAGACTGAGGGGATGCTACTGCACATGTCATTGCACTGTGATTATTGTTTTAGATCATATTCATGTTCCCCAGCCAGGGGGGCTGAGATGTGGTCACTTTTCCCTAACACGGATCATTCCTTGGGTTTGACCACTGAAAGGTTGTCAGAACTAAACACGTCTGATTCTTCATCTTCTGCTGTTAGCCTACTTTCTGGACTGTTCTCAGGTTGTTTTGTACCCTTTTTTCATTGTACATAACGTGTATGGATACACAGAGACGTATAGACCATACTCCACATACAGTATATTCCAGAGTATCTGGTGTTACCTGAAGTCCTCAGAGTGACCATGCTGCTCCTCGTCTGATTGGTCGGATCACTACACCAGTAGAGGCCCATGTTTTCCTGCAGTGCGTAGGGCTGGAATACTACATTCGTATTGTCGGCAGTCATCAAAGTCTTCTTCATTCTCATCTTGACGACCTCTCCATTCTTGTACACCCAGCAGGTCCAGCCCTTAAGCCCATCTTCTACCTCCAGGTTCAGCGTGACTGAACTGCCCCTCTGGATGACTGGTCGGCCCGAACGGATGGAGAGAATTGAAGGAGGGAGGTAGGCTGTGAGGGTTGTGGGGTGGGTAGGGGAGTGGGTGAGGGTGGGGTTGAAGGGTGTGGTGAGGTGGGGAAGTGGCGGAGGTGGTGTGGTGTGGGAGGGTAGGTGAGTGGGTTGAGTGTAGTGTGGAATGGGGTTGAGTGTAGTGTGGGGTGGGGTTGAGTGTAGTGTGGGGTGGGGTGGGTAGGTGAGTGGGGAGTGTGAGAAGAGGAAAGAGGAAAGGGTTGAGGGGAATCACAAGGAATACATTGTTATTATTTGCGTACTTGGGAAACAAGTACAAGCCTTAACACATGCCTGCAGTTTAAAGGACTTACTGAGGAATGATCAAGATGATTAAGCATAAAGTATTTCAGTGAATAACTCAAAGCAGGCCTTCTGTATTTACCCAGAACAGAGATGATGAAGTCTTCACTCCTCTCTCTGTTGGACTCACAGCTATAGGAGCCAGAGTCTTTTGCAGATATTGCAGTCATCTGCCAGTCCAAGTTGTGTTCAGGTGACAGGATGTTGTTGAAGAACCATTTCACTGAAGAACCCCTGTTGTTACATGTCAACTTCAATGTATCCCCGGCATAAACTGGATTCAACTTTGGGACCATGGAAACTAAAAAGGGTTAGAGTCAAATACACAGTGAAAATGGGGGAGGGGAGGGTATTAAAAAGTATAAATGTAATGTAGAGTAGTAAGTCAGTTAACAATGTGGTGCTGCCATCTACTGGGTATTAGAGAAGTAACTTTTAAAGGAAATAATAAATAAAATAATCTAAATAAATAGGAAATAGAGAGAGGAGAGGGAGAGAAACACAGAACAACAGCGTGTAAGAGCAGGGTGTTTACTTCCTCACCCTGAGGTTTCTGAGTCCTGACCAGGATGAGCAGCACTGTAGAAAAGTCAGAATACAGACAACTCTTTGGTTACCGTGGCAACTGTGCACACTTATCAGCAAATCGGCTGCCACACAGAACTCTGTGAGAATAGAAGAAGCATTAAGAGGTCTAAACATATCTGAACCATTTTCAGCTCTTTCCGATGCTGTTTGGAACTCTGTATGGTTTTATCTGACTTAGATAGGGTTCTTTAGAGAACCCTTTAGAGAACCCTAGTGAGAGCTTCTTCATGGAGATTTTTGAATCAGGGTTATTTCTTTATTTTAAATGTGTGCATATGTAAATGTATGTATACTACCCATAGTTTTTAGAAACAGTAGAATACAGTTAGAGCAGAGGTGTTCAACCCTGGTCCTCAGCGACCCCGTCCTGCATGTTTTAGATGTTTCCCTGGTCCAACACTCCTGATTCAAATGAATGGCTGTTACCAGGCTTCTGCTGAGCTCGATAACGAACCACTCAGGGAACATCTAAAACATGCAGGACAGGGGGTTCCTGAGGACCAGGGTTGAAGACCTCTACAGTAGAGCTACGTACAGAGTTTATCCAAGTTTAACCAACATTTTGTTATTATTCAATTCCTGTTTATACTCACTTATCATAGTCAACGTTCTAAACGCATTTAGGAATACACCGGTCAGCTTTGACCAAGCAGGGTCAGCTCTTATGTTTACTAAATTGAATGGGATGCATGGTGGTTGAAACAATTAGGTATACTTTATTACTCTACGTACATATTTTGGCAAATGTTATTTAATTTTTCATTATAAATGTCATATAAATTCAGAAAATCTGAAATCAGATCAACAGAAATCATGCAGAAGGACTATTAAAAACACAACAAAAAGAGCGGTTGGTGACAGAAATAAATATTTTCATCTTGGGCGAGTTCAATAGTTTATGAAATTCCTCTCTTAATTTTTTCATGGAAAAATGTAATGATAAGAAATTGATATTCCACCCAACCAATAAGTTCTATATTACTTCAAATGTCACTTAGTCCTACTTCAAAGCTTTTTAATTATGTTTAATGCGCACGCAGAACATAGAGGCACATTTTCAATATGAGGATAATATGCATTATAGCCTGTAACGTATAATTTTGACTTTGTTTTCATGTGATATTTATAATTGTATGACTCATGTTAGTTTTATTTTTCATTTCCTTATTATTAAAATCCAAAAGGCCAAATTCTCCACGGCCATCTCGTTACCTGACCACAAAATATCACAGTGCAGTACGAAGACTGCGATAGAAGACTGTGAATTTCCAAACACAGCAGTTTTTTTTTATGATTAGGATTGTAGAATTGTAATAGTAATTGTCCTAATAATGTGCTTTATATTTTTGACACCTGTTACACCTTTCTCCTTAAATGTAAATGATATGGAAAACCAAATCGGATGTGTCTGCATTCTTTCATGTTATCTTCACAACATCTTATCAAGTAACAACTTCAAACTGCGGTAATAACTCTGGAATAAGCTTTATCTTCCCATGTTTGGACCTTCTGTTTATTTACTCATTTCTATTCTGCTCTTGTACTCTTGTAGGCTACCCTTCTGGCTTGTTTGGTTGACTTTTCATGGTTAGCCTATCCTGTATCTTTCCTTTACTCATAAAAAGAGACACAGGGTTGTGATTTGCACAAATCAATCTTGCTGATTTAGAGACAGACAGTGTTGTGCTTGCTGATGTCACAAGAGCTAATTAGCTAGATTGGCAGAATAATTGAACCCACAAAGCAGAGAGCACAGAAGCATGCAAGTTACAATCTCGTTATATTTTGATTAAATCAGCATACCTGATATTAAGAAGAGCTGCTTTGTCACACCCATCTCTGACACTGTCCGGACTGGGCTGAGGCTGATTGATATGTGACGGCAGACTGAAAGTGAAGGAGCTGCTGTGGAGGTTCAGGGACAGTGAGACATTGAGGAAGTTGAAGTCAAACAAGGTCACAGCACGAAGGTCCAAGGAAGGGTGCTCATCACTTAGTGTCAGTGAGCACAATTTGTTTACCGAATCATAATTCTGGAACAGAAACCTCAGTGATTTCTCCACTCTTTCTCAGGAGAGTTGTCTGTAGAAGCAATTTTTTTTTTTAAGAGACTGCATGCTCGCAAAGAAATATTTCAAGTTATAAAAATCAACATGTACATATAAACCTTTACTGTTACAATTATAAGAAAATGATTCGAACTTAAAGTGCGGCTTGTCTGGGTTGTTATATGTGTGGAAACTGCAAGTGGCAGCTCGGATCTAAGACGGATTCGAGAGACCGCAGATAGAGTGCAGCTTGTCTGGTTTGTTATATGTTTTAGATCTATTACTTTTATCAACTGTATTATTGTTGTTGTTGATTTTATGTAAAGCACCTTGAGCTGCAATTCTTGTATGAAATGTGCTATATAAATAAAGTCTTACTTACTTACTTAAATGTACCGTATTTGGAGTTTCCTCCGCTCTGAATTCTGTGCAAAAATTGTGAACACATTATGGGTTGGTCCAAACACTTCCTTCTTGACCATAAGATGCAAAGCCTAAACTTGGTTTCAGTTGTCTGACATGACACATTTATTTGTGGTGGGATGACTAATCATACCCAGAAGCTACTGTGAGAAAGTTGTTGGTATGGAATGGTTTGAACAATTCAGAGAAAGGTGTTAGGCTTGCTCAGTAAAATTGGGTGTGTCTGCAGAAAGAAAAGTGGCAGGCGCTGTTTTGTCTTGGTTTCACAGCAAATTCTTCGGACCATTGTTTTTTTTCTTCCTTCTTGGAATCAAATGGGTGTCCCATCCTGTTGCATAATCACCCAGCTCTTTATTGTCTGTTATGGACTTGTTATTACTTAACTTAAGGGAGTCGGGGAGTATGTAATATGCAAACGGTAATGTTATTTTGGTTTTGGAGTATTTCTTGCTGTAAACCATAGATTGAATGAACTATCATTCCTGGTAGCGGCAGAAACATTTCACTGCCAGTGTAAGAGTTGTTCTCAGTACTTTCTTGGTTGAGGTTCATTATTACCCTAAAATGTTGCTGCAGGATCTGTGGTTTAATGCTAATTCTGAAACTAGAAGCTGTGGTCAAACTGTTGCAAAGTTCTCCAGCAATGTGCAAATTGACACCCATTACTTGAAATGCAAACCAAAATGCACCACTTTGATGCCTTTTAGACAGAAAATTGTCATTCTTGTTGAAATGTAATTTATTTGTTATGCTCCATTTAGTCTCTGGTAGAAGGCTTCTGTCCTCGAAGTTCCCATGTTGGCCACTAGAGCACACCACTGCCTTGCTTCTTGTGCTTTATCAATGGCTTTGAATAAGAAATTATATTTACTGACTGTTAAAACTGGTTTGAGTGTTCTACACTTTAATTAATCTTTATTTCTTTACCCCCCCTTACAATGCTTTTTGGTTCTCACATGCTTATACTCTCTCTCTCTCTCTCTCTCTCTCTCTCTCTCTCTCTCTCTCTCTCTCTCTCTCTCTCTCTCTCTCTCTCTCTCTCTCTCTCTCTCTCTCTCTCTCTCCTGTCCTTTTCTCTCTCTGTCCCTTCCCCCCTCCGTTTCTCTCATTCCCTCTCTATTACTCACTTCCTTCATTCTTTCTTGCTCTAGTTCTCACTTTCAACAGACAACACACACACACACACACACACAGATCCTTCCTCTCCTCCATCTGCCCGTGACCCAGTTCTCCCTCCAGCAGCAGCAGGGTTAACCTTGGAGGCGAAGCTCCTCTCAGAACCGGGACACAGGACAGCCTAAACAGAGCTAACAACAATGCACCTCTGAAGTGAAGGTGAATGTGCTGCACAACACTGTTGTGAGATGCAGGGAGCGGGGAAATTCAACCCCTAAGAGCACACTTGGGCTGGGCTGTAGTGCAGTAGACAGTAGGCTGAAACTAGCCTGGAGAGAACAGATAGGGGAAGCTCTAGATGTGCATGACTCACTGCAACATGCCTTATTATAGGAAAAACGCACTCAGCCCAAAACCTCACAAGTGACTGTCATCCAGCCGTGCAGGGGTTACACCACCCTGAGAAGTACAAATAACCCCCAACTCCGACCTCAGATAACAGTTCCTCAAACAAGATGATTGCCCAACCTCCTCCTCTAAGAATCACAACCCACAAGCATCAACGATGCTTTCAAAACATGGTTTGGAATTACGTCAACCACGTTCATGGTTCGTTCTCCACGGATTGCTGAAGTCGTCCGCTGTCGGTTGGAGTTTCAAGGTCAGTCGCACGGATGCTGTCACACGTGACAGTTTATCAGAATGGTCCAGTACAGTAGCAGCTTCCAGCTCCCACGGCTGCCTTCCTGCCAGCTACCTGCCCCCCCACCTGTGTGTCAACACTAATCAGAAGTGAAACAGCGATGGGTGACACAGCTTTAGATCTCAGCGCAAGCCACGGTCCATTGGGACACAGATGTTAATGATATCCACGCACCTCTCTCACAGCACTCACCACCATAGAGATCACACAAAGCAGTCTTTTTCTTTTTTTCCCACTAGAGAGGTGTTGAGATAGTTTGTGTTTGTATGTGGAGGCGGGGGGGGGGGGGGGGAGTTGGTGGAGAATAACCTTTAGGATTTCATCAATGGAAGGAGCCCACTGCCTATTCTTTGGATGTTCTTTTAGCTACAGTAGGAGACGAGGAGAGATGGAGATGGACTGACCCAAGCTGCTGCATGTGGAGCATGGGAGTGAGGGTGGGAGGGGGGTATAATATCATGGGATCAACAGAATGATTGTGTGTGTGTGTGAGAAAGAGAGATGGAGGGAGGGAGGATGGTGAGCGACAAAGAGATGGAGTGTGGAATATTAGGGGGGGCATGAGGGAAATTCATTCCTCTGTGAGAAAAGAAAGAGGGAGAGAGGGAGAGAAAATGGAGTAACAAGAGCTGCAAGGGGTGTGAGGTGGGGGGGGGATGAAGGAAATGTATGAGGGAGGAGAGTGGAGGGATAGAGGGAGTGAGGGAGAGATCAACCCGCCAGCAGTGGAGAGGGAGGGAGATAGAGAGCGGGGCTGTTTGAATGGAGAGTGCATTAGAGTGTGTGTTCGTGTGTGTGTGTGTGTGTGTGTGTGGATGTGTGAGTGTGTGTGTGCAAAGGAGAGCTAGAGAAGGGGTTGAGTAGGTGAACGGATGTGTGTGTGAGTGTGTGAGAGAAAGAGAGAGAGGGGGAGGTAGAGAGGGAGGGAGAGGGAGAGAGAGAGACAGAGAGAGAGAGAGAGAGAGAGGGGGAGAGAGGGAGAGAGACAGAGAGAGAGAGAGAGAGAGAGAGAGAGAGAGAGAGAGAGAGAGAGAGAGAGAGAGAGAGGGAGAGGGAGAGGGAGAGGGAGAGAGGGGCAGACAGAGGTTGTCAGACCCCCCTCGTGTTGGAGGTTGCTAAGCTGTGCTGCTCCGGATCCTTCTGGTGCACATTCACAGAGTTGGGGGACAAGAACATGTGATATTGAAAGAGACAGGACATTCATTTTCTTTTTTTATTTTGACCCCCCTTACCTTTCCTCATGTTTTCCCCAACTGGATCTTTTCCTCTCTTCCAAGCTTGGTCTCTACTTATGGTTTCGTGAAGGAGGTCACTGCGGATACAAAGAGGAGCAACACAAAAAACCGAGGGACCCGCACAAGAAGAAGGTATTTAACTCTTCACCGTGCCTTTCATAAACATGTATTTCCCTCGTTTCTCCTGGTCAGAGAGTGCTGCTGTTTAAACGAGGTAACTCCTGGTGGTGCTGCAGCTGTTTTGAGACCGGACAGGTTAATGCTGAGGGTGCGAGTGACAGAGAAGCGTGTGTGAGAAATACAGGAAATAGCTGGAAGTCACAAGTTAAGAGTGATAAGGAAGTAACAGTTCAGAAGAGCATCTTACACAATGCACCCCTGCTGGTAAACCTCCTATGAACTCTTTACAATCAGGCAAAGTTGCAAATAAGACAGGACGATTCGACAAAGAAGAAGTTAGCAACGCATCTGTCTCACACTGAGTGAGAATCTGTGTGTTGGCGGGGAGGCGTGCGCTGTCGTCAGCGCTGTGTGGAGGGTGATGCCTGAGTGGGGCTGGAGGGCTCCTGTTCACATGTTTTATGGAGATCGGACGCCCAGCTAAGTGGGACAGACGAGGAACGACGCGATCTCAGAAGCTTTAAAGCAAAGCACTTGTGTAATAGAGCACGTCACTTAAGAGCAGATCCCGGGACAGGGTTTTTTTTCCATCAAGGCTAAGCGCTCGCTTTTATTGTCCACTTAACTGTCTACCGTGCACAAGGTACAATCAGCGTATTAAGCGAAGCTCAAAGTGCCTGCTCCGTGCAGTTAATGGAGGTGAAGCCAAATAAATGGTCTTTCTTTTTTCGTGTGAATAATTGATTTAGAGCAAATGAAAGTCCACGCACTGAGGCCACTTAAACCAAAGGTTGATGATCATCTGGTGAACAAGATGTTCAGAACTGGTGTATAGTTCACAGGATTTTGTGGGTAAACCAATTGCCTACCACACTGAACAATGTGTGAGATAGTTTTCTGAATACATTTGAAAAGTAGTACAGAGCCAATAATAGCCTACAGGGAAGAAAAAAATAATATGTGAAGGTTGGCGGGAGGTTGACATAATATTCAAATTCCAGACAACCAATGCAAGGTATAAATACTGCTACCCTGATAGGGAGCAAAATATAAGTCAACATTACTCTGACAGGAACTAACATGTGGATGGGGGTGTTGATGAAGGTCAGGCTGATGAAGCAGAGATGTGAAGGATATCAGACAACAGCTCATCAACACCTGATGTCACAAGTTTCCTGTGTTAGTTGGTTGTCATTACCTGATGTTCCTCTCGCTACACACCCCCACAACCACCATCCCCCCCCCCCCCCCCCACCAGCCCCCCCCCCCCACCCCACCCGCCTACTAGCGTCACGGCTGACACGTAGCAAACCCCCTATTATATGTACTGTGTTCATGTCATAGTGGCCAGGGCATTCACGTTGCTATTTCCCTTAATGTGTCCATCTCTAGGGTGTCATTTTGCGGGCTCTACCTTACTGTATAAAACCACATGACCACTATCCCTAAACACAAGGCCAGCTATGCTGTCGTGAAGCTAGCGGGCAGCCATCATTTGTACTGAGTAGTTGAACTAATTTAGCTAAATTATACTCACCTGATTAAAGACATTCCACACACAACTGCAACCCTAGCCTCAATTGTTATTGGTCACGGCACCACTGTCACAAGCAGTTCCTATGACAAAGCATCCGTGACCACCACTTACCATAAACCCTGCATTACCACCCAAACAACCCAGCCGAAAACAAAGAGGAGTGAGTTGAATCATTTTATCTCATTTGCATGCGTGTGTGTGTTTGTGTGTGTGTGCCTGTGTGTGTGTCTGTGTGTGTGTACGGTATCTGGGGTCAAGGCCTGCAGTGCGGAACGTGTGACGTTCGCGAGGCACATGAAAGTGTGCCAGAAGTTGACAACGGTGAAATGAGTTGCGCACCAACGATTCACACTGCGAAGGCACGTTCGCAAGCCGCGAAACGGGGAACGCTTTGATCTTATAGATAGGGAGTAATTGGCTTTACTGGGCCTCTCTAGGCATCGCATGCTCTGGTCGGCAGCCCATGTTGCCAGCAGTCAGTGCTCAGGACTAATAGTGTCTCCCTCTGTGCGTTCTCCTCTGGGGACGCATCTTCACTGAGAACATACACAGGATGCAATCTGGAGAAGATGGGCAGCGGGTAGGTTTACGCCCCCTTCACCCTTCAACACAGACCCATTCATTCGACACCCCTTCAGATGGATCAACGACTATGCCATGAACCCAACTGAGCCTTGACGGGCATGGAGGGATCCCAAAGAAGGAGTGTGTGTCATGAGGAACTGCGATTCATTAGACTCGCTTGGAGAAAACATGTGGATTGTGATTACCCGAGTCTCAAGGGGAATGTTTATAAAAACGGTCCTTATGGTCTCCGCCCACCCTGTAATTTGAGAGTACAGCAGAGTAGGAATGGAGAGGTCAGTGTGTAGCAGAGGTAACTATGGTAGCTACAGTATGTGCTGCAGTGAGTCTCCTGAGGCTTAAGTGGGGGAGAAGAGGGAGCCATGTTGAGAATGTTCTCAGTGGCCGGCTGGCTCCTACAGAACATGAGAGTGAAGACATTGAAGCACAGAGAGTTGCTCTGAACAGCAAGATACAGAATCTGCACAACAATATTGCCTAATTCACTCCCATGGGGAGGATTTTAACTGGGACTCTGCAGATAGGGGTACCAGATGTGCACACACACGCACGCACACACACAAAGGCACACACACACACGCACGCACACACAACACGGATTCACACACACACACGCGCGCGCTCGCGAGTCCATCAAAATGTGCATACACTCACACAGATGCAGAGTCACTCGTGAACACACCCTGTCACTTGTGCACACTCAGGCAATCGTTTAGAAGTGCGGCAGTCCTAAGTACCCCACAGATGGAACACGCGTCTCCCTACCTGTTATGTTAACTAAGTGCCGTTAATGACGAGCCTCGAGAAGGATTTGCATGAACAAATATCAAGCTTCTTCAGATGTCCATGTTAATGAGCCTTCCTGTTGTTGTCTTCCCTTTGCGACACTCATTAAAAGGTGGAACACAAAGGAACTTCTTGCCCTCCTGACTCTGCAGTCTTTTCACACAGTACAACACCGGACACCCCCTTGGGGACATCTCCGAGGATTTCTGTAAGCCATGCAAATGCAGCCTGCTAATCTGCTGCAAAGTAGCCTGGCTGAAGAACTAAAAGCAACGACCACAAAGATATTTCACAAACTTCTCTAGATTTAATGAAGGCCCGTCCAATGTATTCGGTCAATGTCTCCAGGAAGTGTTTTCTGAGCGACTGAAATGTTTCACGCTTGTCTGAAGGCGTCGGTGACGGAGGAGACCAGAGAGGTGTGAGATCGTCTAGCCATGAGAGCCTTGGTCCTGAAATACAGAGGTGTCCGTCGGTGAATCACACCACTAATCAGTTAAGAGGAACTCTTAAGTAGAGCAGACAGGCCCATCTCACAGCCTTTCCCTGGCAGACGTCAAACGGGCCCTGCTCTCATCAGCCGTATCTGACAGGTGGAACCACCACCTTGTTGGCTCTGGTTCGCCTCCAGCGACACGAGAACCCTGTGGTCCACACAGACAAACACCGCTAAGTGAATTTGTCACTTAGATTGGGGCTCTGAGGCGAACGGACACAGGACGTTCGTGATGGGTCTCCTACCCTGTCGTGGCTGGGAGTTCAGGCAGTTCGATTGCAACGGTCTCGCCCTAATGGCCAGCGGGCCATACACGGCATACTTTCACCTGAGTGTTCAGTCTGAGTGCTCAGGGAAGATACACCCCTGTCCTTGAGAGGTGCCCCCTGGGACATTGTGCACCATCGCTGTGATGTTCCTCTGGCCATCCGGTCTGTCTGTCTGTCTGTCCGTCCGTCTGACTGTGTTTCTCTCCCTCCTCTGTGGAAGTGAAACAGTGGGGAATCCTCCAGCCGTGCCCCTTTTGAAGTTCAATGGCTCGTTCCGTGGCATTTTAATGTGCTCTCTGTCAGAGCTTTTCAGGAGAGGAGGGTGCCGGGCAGGGTGCTGCCTCGTCTCCTGTGTAGTTCAGCATATAAAGCAGCCTGCTGTAGCCGCTGCACCCTTCACTGAAACCTTACTGTAAAAGACGGGCTTCATTTTGTTCCCTTTTCATCACTCGCGAAGCGCCTGAATTACTGTCAAGGGACACGTTGACTGCAGTATTTCGGTGTGACAGAAAAGTCCCTTAGATGAAGTCATCAGTTTTCTTTTCTATGGGCCCATTTGATGACTGAAATGGTTGTTAAATCTTTCTATTGTCGAGTGGGATTCAGTGTGGGTTCAGTATCACCAGAGTTTTACCCGGGCAGCACAGTGACAGTCATTAATATACACTATACATGTATATATGTATTGAATTCATATGACAGCTCTGCCTCATAAGAATTGAAAGAGAGACACTGAAAAAAAAAATCTGTTGCTGTTAATAAATTGATGTTGAAGATTCTAAGAAGGCACTTACTCCAAGTTTTAATAATGAGCCCTCTGACAAAGTCTGTCTGCTTGAGAGCTCTCATGACATTGTGTGTAGCACTGGATTTCAGTTGACACAGCAGAGAGGATGTTTGAGCTGAGATGTGTTCAACCGGCCGGGAACTCTACCCTCCCTCCCTATCCTAGTCCCTGCCTCAAATACCCTACCACCCTCTTTCACACCCATCCTTCTCTTCCACATCCTCTCTACCTCCCTCCCTCACTGTCCCACATTACTCCCCCCCCTCCTTCCACAAGCTCCCCCACTCTCCCCCCTTCCCATCCAACCTTCCCCCCCCTCCCCAAACCCAGCGCGAGCACGGCCTTCAACATATTCCAGCTGACCCATTTACTCCCAGTCTGAGGGGAGAAAGAGATAGCCGGTTTTGATCTGCACCAGACCTCCAGCCATGCCCAAACCGAGCGGTCTGGCACTAAACGTCTCCTTGCTGACCTTTTCCAGGACAGCTGGGTGGGTGAGAACTGTCTCTATCACGAGTGTGGTCCTGGGCTCGGTTTGAAAAGCCCATCGGCCCGGTTGGCCGACCCAATCCAAAAGAAGGATCCCCCCCTCGGTGAGGTGAAGCCGGAGGGGATGGAGCAGGAGAGCAGAACAGAGGGACAGCTACTTGTTTACCGTGGGAGTGAAGGCCTGGGGTAATTATTTTAATCAAGCAGTTAATTAATGATTAGATATAATTTTTTGTTTGAATAGAGGTTTGATTAGCATCCTACAGACTGTTTGATTAAAATGAATTGGTTTTATTTCTCGGAGAGGCCGGATGTAGGTTTCCCAGCCGTAGGGGTTAGGAGAATCACAGGAGAGGATGTGGGCTGATCCTGTTATTATTAGGTCTCTTATCAGGTTATTATATGACTAATTAAGGCAGCAGGGATTGTTTTCATGTACAGTATCTGGTGTACCCTTTTCACATATTTTTTTCCAGTCAGTTTCATTCTTGACATCACATAGTGATTGTAAAAAACTGTAACATTAGTATTTGTTTATTGTATTTCGAGGAGTGGTATTCATAATAAATTCATTCTGATCTCAGTGGCCAGGACATCTAGACTATCTTGACTGCTTCCCCCTTTAAGTGAAGTATGCTAATTGTTGCCTCCAGAAATTCATGACAAAATGTTCTAGAACTTTTGACAGCATTCTAAATGAAACATACTCTCATTGTGATTTAAAATGTAATCTTAGTTTCACTACTTATTCACCGTCTGTCTTTGGCAAAGATTCTGTTTTAATTACCAACCTCAAATGCATCTGTCAAACGTTGATACGTGTTTATCGACTTCCTGTACTGGGCGTCACACAGGCTGGTCTAGCTCCTCCCTCACGGCCAGTCTGAAGGGATAGTGTGTGACGTCACAGCGCTAGCGTTTCTGACCACACCCCCTAACTGACTCTGAGGCAGGTGCTTCCCATACACACAGCTGATAGGCTACTTCTTGAGACAGACCTCCCTTGTGTTTCTCTTGCCAGTGTCTCTCAGTAGCATATTCAAGAATGTTCCATACTTCCCCTTAAAAGGGGACTACAAGTGTGAAAGATGTTGAAGGATGGAGACCCAGTGAGAAAAAGAGGGAGAGTAGGAGGGAGAGAGTGATAGAATCAAGGAGAGAGTGTGAGAGAGAGAGAGAGGGAGAGAGAGAAAGGGAGAGAGAGAGTGAGGGATATGGAGGACAGAACTTGGCCGCTCCACTTTTACAGGACGTAAAAGTGGGACAATCTGTTCCTTGGATGATCTCCAATTCTACTTTCTGGGGACCGCTACACTGAAAATATATCTATACACATGCACTGTCCTACATAGAGAGAGAGACAGTTACAGAGAGGGAGAGAGAGAGAGAGAGAGAGAGAGAGAGAGAGAGAGAGAGAGAGAGAGAGAGAGAGAGACTGTGAGTGGAAGTCCGTGCCTTTAAGACCTGAAAAATGCCCTGTGCTATGGCCATATTTATGGCTTCTCCCTTGAGAGTCACCCAGGAGCGCGTGGAGAAAGCCCTGCATGATTCAATTCAGACTTCCGATGACATGCTACAGCCACCATGACACAGAACCTGGACCTGGGTACACAGGAAGCACACGTCATCGCTGACATATTCACGGAGTAGCTCGAGAACATTTCACATCCAAATTCGATTTTGTATCTTGAGGTGGATTCACATGAAGGATCGTCCTTTGTGCTCAAACTGTTCTGAGCAGGCGGAAATCGTCAAACCAGACCAAAGTCATTGTGCCTTGGTGGCATCTCAACAGCGCTGGGCTTCTACATCTAATCTCTCTTTAGGAAGCAGGAGAAGACAGATGGAGATGAAGATATCAGCAGTCCTGTCGCAACTGCCTCCCCCCTCCCCCCCATCCATCCATCTTCTGCTTCCTGGCCACTAAGGAGGGCATCCATCTCCGTCCCCCGGTTACTGTGGTTACCGTGGTTACTGTGATGAATCCCCCCCCCCCCCCCGCGCACCTGATCCCATCATTGTTCGGCTCGGCCTTCTTCAGGTTTTTCTAAGGGTTTCACCTCGGCTTGTTCATCTGCCCCCACGTGCCTGGACCTCACACGCCTCCCATACGCTTCTCACCTAGGCTTCTGGCTCTGGTCGAGTTCAGGCCTATATCATGTGTGTGAGTGTGTCCGTGTGTCAGTGTGTGTGTGTGTCTTATACCATACTGCTTCCTCTGAGAACGCTGTCTCTCTCAGCTCTGAGAAACCGTTGCCATTTCATTGTTCTCTGTCTCTTGTGTTCTCAGTTCGGCGAGTCCGGGGGGGGGGCTTAGCTCCACGTGAATCAGTTGGACAGACCACAGCGTGTGATTTTAGTGGTTATTGAAAGGACAAGAGACTTTCCTCCTTTCATCTTTGCTCTATTCCACTCTGGCTTTATCCTTCCTTTGTTTCCATAATGGGGGCTGCTGTCTTCCCGTGGCCTTTCCTTGGCAGTATTCCTTCTAATCTTTTCTGTTTCTTAAACATGTTACTACTACTTTCAGCTTCACCACTCAACTTGCCATCACTCTCTGACCCTCCCTCCCTCCCTCTCACTCTCTCTCTCTCTCTCTCTCTCTCTCTCTCTCTCTCTCTCTCTCTCTCTCTCTCTCTCTCTCTCTCTCTCTCTCTCTCTCTCTCTCTCTCTCTCTCTCTCTCTCTCTCCGTCTCTCTCTCTCTCTGTCTCTCTCAGTCTGATTACCCTGCTTCATGCAAAATGCATCTGCACCCTGTTCTCTTTCTCTCTCTCTGTATCCCTATGTTCTTTCCACTCCTCCCTTTGTCCCTCTCTCCTCTCTCCCCCCCACCCCAGTTAGTTAGCTTGTTTGGCCCGTCTCCCCTCGGTCTTCCCTCCTCTTCTCTTATCTCCCCCGTTGCAGACTCAGAGTCCTTAAATATTTGATGATGACGATCTACATGAATCAACCTCATCGCATTCCTTCTTCGTTGACCGAATAATGGTGGTAACGCACCAGATCGTTGCAGGTGCAACTTGGGAATTATCAAGTTCAAATCAAACTTTGGCTGAGGCGTGGAGGTCTTCAGAGCATGTTTGTTGTGGATCGTTCAAAGGGATTTCAGCTTAAGGCTTATTTCATTTTTTTGTTGTACTTGCTGGATCGTTGTAAAGTGCAGGCCAGTCACCGTGGTGCTTCTCTGCAACGTCTATAAATTCCTTGTAAGTTCTCTTCCTGTTCTTTGCCTCATTGATTTCCTTTGAGACTCGGTACAGATGCTCCGACCCTCCAGTTTTAGTTTCGCATGTCAACAGTTTTGGCGTACAGAGAACATCCGACACTTACCCCCTCCCCCTCCCCCTCCCCCTCCCCCTCCCCCTCCCCCTCCCCCTCCCCCTCCCCCTCCCCCTCCCCCTCCCCCTCCCCCTCCCCCTCCCCCTCCCCCCTCCCCCCCACCTCACCGTGCCACACAAGCACTCCCTTACAGTGAAGACCGAGCGGCCCTGTCACTCATTGGCTCCTTAAGGCCAATTTATACTTCTGCGTCTCCGTTAACGGACAGACGCACGCACGGAGTCGGACGGAGTTGGACGGACTGGTTGAATTTATACTACTCCGACGGCTCTGCGTGCTGAAAGCAATTCACAGCCAGAACAGTATATGACGCTGCACTGCGATGCTAGCTAGGTTATCGAAAAGTCAGAGCAAATTTACAAATGAACCATTTCATCAATAAAATAAGCACATTTTCAGCAACTACACTGTCCATTTCTCGTCACATTTTAATTCAGATGCTGATTTACATGTACTGTTTAGCTGAAATAAGAGTTGTAAAAACGTACAACAATGGCGGTCAAAGGATTCTGTTCTCTTGTTGGTCGCGGCAACCCCGCCCCTGACGCAATACGGACCAATCATAGCCAAGGGGTATCCGTAAAAAGACGCACGGACAGACGGATAGTCAGGAAAATCAGGAGGCGCACGCAGAGCTCTGCGAGGGCTCTGCGAAGACACGCAGAGGGCGTTTCTTGAAGGAGAGGGCGTTCCCCGTGTGCGTGTGTGTAAAAACGCAGAAATATCAATCGGCCTTTAGGGGTTAATCCCCCCCACCCCCTCCCCTCACACACGCATACACCATCGCTCTCTCTCTCTCTCACTCCAAAACTACTTCTCCCTTTCGCCCCCCTCGGCCCTTACTCACTCACCCCCACCATTCAAATCTGCTGCCTTGGCACACTTCCTCAATCCAATGAGACATGACCAATCCATATTGATGTCCTGACCAGACAGCGCTCCTTCCTGTCTCTCTAACAGCTGTCAGCTTGACTGGCATGCTCAAAATCGTGTGTGTTTTATTTTTTGGTTACAGTCCAGCATCCCCTACAGTAGCCTGTCTCTTCACGTCATGCCTTGCATGTGTGTGATTTTTGTTTTTCTGAGGGTAGCCTGCTGCCCTAGTTCACCCCCCCACCCCCACCGACCCCCCCCTCCCACCCGAAGCGATCGCCGTCCTCGCAAGACGCATGTGATGTTTTATTGAGCTCCATCTGTCCGTAAGAAGGTTCCGGTCTTCTGTCTCCGCTCCGCCTCCATCTCCCAAACTCCATCTCTGATTCAGAGCACGGTGCAGGAATTGAGGCGTTGGGGGAATCCCGGCGTCATCCACCCGCGTTGAGGCGTGCTGTCCAGGGGTTGCAGCCAGGCGACAGGCCCACGTGCCAAACACCCAGAAAAGAGAAACTGTGTGTAACTGCGTGTTGTCTGGCTACCATCGCTGAGGTGTGCCAGAGAAAGCAATATGGGTTGCGACTTCATTAACATTACAGTAGGCTAGCCTAGTGCAGCATTAGCTTACCCACTTGGGATGACTAAACTCCCGTTTTCTCGCTCTCCTGCAACAAACCTGGGATGCAGATTCATAGAGTTTATTAATAGTCGGTCTTTCTTCAGTTCTGCTATTCCCTCCTGGATGCTCAGCAGCTAAATGGAAAATGTAGACTGGACTGGTTCACATTCTGCATTTGGGATACCAATGTCACCCTCCTACTCACTCCTGTCACACATCACTGTGGGATTTCTGCACGACTTTCTGATGTGTACCACCTAGTTTCCTCACAGTCTGTTTCTCCAAACGATGGAGTTCAGAGTGGTTAACAGTGTCCTTCTCCCTCCCTGTCTCCCCAACAGGATGTCTTTCAGGGTGAAACTGATCTCGCACGGGGCGGCCATGTCGCGTTGCCATGACAGCACTGTCCCCCAGCCCTCCCTGCAGTGACGGCGCACCACCAAGGATGCTGGGAAACAACAAACACTTCTATCCAGGGGAGGATGACAAGGATGGGGAGGATGAGGAGGAGGAAGAGGAACAGGGGAGGAGCGGCAGGAGAGGGGAGGGAGGGCGAGAGAAGGAGAATGGAGGAATGGAGGGTCTGGTGGGGGTGGAGATGAAGGGGGGAGACGGGAAGGGAAGGGAGAGGGCGGCAAACCGTCCGCTATCGTGGTGGGGCGACAGAGGGGCGATCGGCCGCCGAAGTCCAGTAACCTGGGTAACCGGGGAATCCCTTACACGTCCAATCAAGTCCCCCCTCACCTTCAGCCAACTAGCAAGCTCCATCTGGCCGCAGCCAATCAGCAGCACCATCACCAGGCCCCGTCCAATGCGCTGCAGAAGAAGCGGGCCCACATGGAGCGCAGCATGACCACTGTGGCGCCCCTGGAAGACACCCACCTGACCATGATGGTGTTCCGCATCGGAATCCCCGACATCAAACAGACAGTAGGTGCATGATGTCAGACACTGTCAAGGTTCTCAGGTCATGACAGATTGCAGTCCATCTTTTTCCAACACGTACTGTAACATATAAGCCTAGACCAGTGTTGAACGCAGCTGTAAAACCACCTTCTATGTTTCATAGATGCCTTTAAGAACCAAAAAAAACATACCAAAATACATTCTTTGAAGGTTTCACTTCTGGTTCATGCAACACCCAAAAGCCATGGCATTAATAACCTGACATAACCGGAAGCCGCTTATGGTCATAATACTAATATTCTCAAGCAGGGAGTTACAGTAACAATAATTCACACAGCCTCCGAATGGCAGAAGCAGTTAAGAAGTACTTTGCTGCCCAACGCCTCCACACTCCCAGACAGCGCAGGTTAGAACTCCAGCCCCCCAGCCAACCCCTCCCCCATCATTATCTCCACTTTCAAATCCCAGAACATTGCATCGACTGTTCTACATGTCAGCTAATATGCCCTCAATATAACTGTAATTGCTAATTATCTAATAAGGTTTTAATGAGTTTGGGGAGGGCCGGGCTGGAGAGTGAAGTGAGAGGCGTGAAGATGGAGCCGGAGAACGGTGTTGGTCTGAGGGCAGCGTCACCAGAGGGGGTTGTGGCCCGCCCACCGACCAACACTAACACTGCCGCCACCTCGCAGGTGAAATATAATCGGTGTAGAGGGGGATGCAGAGAAGGAGGGAGAGGAAGGGTATTAAAACATGGTGGAGTTTGAGAGAGGGAGAGGGAGGGAAAGAGAGAGAGAAAGAGACACAAGGAGGGGAAGGATGCAAATAAAAGGGAGAGGGGGAGAGGAGGGAGGTGGAGAGAGAGAGAGAGAGACAGAGACAGAGACAGAGACAGAGACAGAGACAGAGACAGAGAGAGAGAGAAGAGAGAGAGAGAGAGAGAGAGAGAGAGAGAGAGAGAGAGAGAGAGAGAGAGAGAGAGAGAGAGAGAGAGAGAGAGAGAGAGAGAGAGAGAGAGAGAGAGAGAGAGAGAGAGAGAGAGAGAGAGAGAGAGATAGAGGCTGGACACTAGAGAGAGCCAGTGTGAGAGATAGAGATGAATAGTTAAACACAGTGGGTATTCACACAGCTCTTTACATTGATCTGAGTCAAAGGATGACGTATGAGTCATATTGCTGTGCTGTGCTTTATTAGAGAGAGCTTCATGGAAGCACATATCCAGACAGAAATACAGCCTGAGATAACTATTTGCCAGGAAGTCACACTCATATATATTACAGTAGTCTCTCGCAGGGAATACACACACACACATATAGTGGCACACACAGAAAAAGGCACACACAGAGAGATACTGGCACGCAGTTATAGGCAAAGACACACGGATCGTGGCACACACTCATGTAAGCACACAAGCCCTCGCACGGAAGAACGTGCACCCATGCAGTGTAAACATGTACACAGATAGACACGCACACACACAAGCACGCGCACCTCTCTTCATGCGGTGTACCTCCCAGGGACCACCAAGGCATTGCTACGGCAACGGATGCCTTGCTCCTCTAATGAACTCGTTGCCATGCCAATGGTGTTGGCTACAGCATAAAACAGGTATAGGGAGGGGGGTGGATGGGAGGAAAGGGGAGGGGCCGGCACGAAAAGGCATTATGCTGAGCGCTGCAATTTCACTTTATAAGAATGGAGAAATTGATGTGGTGTGGTTCCATACTGACCACTGTTCTCAGGCTGGTGGGGCTGTAACAGGTTCATGTTTGACTGGGATGAAAAAGCATTGTCCTCTCACTGTAAGAGGTATAGAAATGGAATTGTATGGAATATGGGCAACAAAAAAATGACTGTAAAATCTAATTATGTGCAGCACCAGACGAATATAAAACATCAAAGGCTTTGGTCCATTGTGACCAGCAAGCCCCTGGTGTATGTACAGTATGTATGTGTGTGTGTGTGTGTGTGTGTGGGGAGGGGGGGGGGGGGGTCTGTGTGTATGTGTGTGCGTGCGTGTGAGTGTGTGTGTGTGTGTGTGTGCCTGTGTGCGAATAGAGCTTTATTCTCCTAGTGACTATTTAAAAATCTATCTCTCATTGATTGCTATGCAGGTCTTGAGTTTATGCAGACAGAACAACTTAAAAAATAGCCGAGAGGAAAGAGAAGTTTCTGCTTGTGCTGTTGCTGGTAAACTGGAGGAGGAAGTGTTGTGCACTGCTCCACTTTTCAGGCTAATTATAAATCGTGTTGTTTAGATCTTTATATCAGTTACGGACATGGCAACTATTTAATTATTAACTTAATATTTCATTTGCATGCAACACACACACACACACACACACACACACATACAGACACTTTATTTTGCATGTATCCTCACCTTCCTCACTCAACAAACACACACTCACACACACACACACACACATGCAACCCTGAACTACCCCCCCCCCCTTTGCTCAATCCCCTACCACACCCCTGCCGTGTTCATTCCCCCCAACCATACACACACACGCACCCACACACATTTTCATCCCCACCTCCTTTGCTGCACACACAAACAAACACACACTCGTACCCCCTTTAAAACACCCATGGCTTGACCAACCCCCTCCCCCCTCCCCCCTCCCCCCTCCCCCCTCCCCCCTCCCCCCTCCCCCCTCCCCCCTCCCCCCTCCCCCACCCCACCCCCTCGTCAGAGGTGCCTCCAGTTCGACCCTGATGACATGGTATGGAGCGCCAAGCACCAGGTCATCTGCACCCTGACTGAGTCGCTGTGGGACGTCTACAACTACGGCCTGTTCCAGCCGGCGGGAGACGGCCGGGACGCCAAGTTCCTGGACGAGGAGCGGGCCCTCCGAGAATACCCACAATCCTTTGAGAAGGGGGTGCCCTATCTGGAGGTAAGGGAACAGGGGGAAACAAAGAGACCAGGTTTTCAAAGTGAGAGAGATTCAATGAGGAAATGATCAT
>NC_140373.1:9785000-9957500 GCF_054491055.1 Hypomesus nipponensis | reverse complement strand
AACAGTGACAACAGCATGACCCTGCCTGAGCAAGCGGCCCCGCCCAACAAAGCACCAGCCAATCCCGTGCAGGTACCGAAAGGCCACAGAGTTAAAGGCTCCTGAAGCTAAACTTGTGTTAGCTGTCATTTGATCCGAGGAGAAACATCTTACCTCTAGTGTCTAGGCCTTTGTCTTTCAGGGAATACATTCATTTGGTTTGTCATGTGTTTTGTTTGGGTGTTGTTTGACTTGCCAAGTTTAATTTAGGTTTTTATCAATATGATCAAATAAAAACCACAAAGCTGGCTGTCAGTCAAAGAGTAAGCCAGCCAGTCGGTCAATCAGTCAGTTTGTCAGTCAGCCAGTCAGTCGTCCAGTCAATCAGCCAGGCAGTCAATCAGCCAGGCAGTCAATCAGTCAGTAAATCAGTCAGCCAGTTAGTCAGCGTGTTAGTCAGTCCCTCCCAGCTGACCCAGCTCTCCAGTGAGTGAGGCTGCTGTGTGTCCATGCAGGCTCAGCGCAGGGTGTCTCTGGGAGGGCGGAGCTCCAGCAGCCCCCGGGTCAGGACCCGCTCCCCCTCCAGAGGGGGCGGGCAGAGCGACACGGAGGAGAGGCTACGGCAGCCCCGCGGCCGACAGGGGTGAGGACGGGCCGGACCAAGGAGGGAACGCATCCACTATATATATATATATATACAGTATATATATATATGTAGAAAACCAATGCTCTGAGGGGGGTTTTCTTCACTTCCTTCACTCTCTTCTCTACATTTTTTCCCTTCTTTCCCATCTCTCCATCCTCCCCCCTCCTGTCCTGTCTCTTCTCCCTCTTCCTCCGCCCTGCATTCCCTCTCCCTCCCCTCCTCCTCTCCCTCCCTTTTCCTCCTTCTCCACCCTCTCTCCTCCTCTCCTCCTCTCCCTTCTCCTCCTCTCCTCCTCTCCCTCTCCTCCCCCCTCCCCCTCTCCTCCCCTGCTCCCCCCTCTCCTACTCCCTCTCTCCCTCTCTCCCTCCTCCTCTCTCCTTCTCGTTAGTGGCGCCGCGGGGAGCGGCGGGGGTGTGTCCGGTGGTCAGATGAAGCGAATGTACAGTGCCGTCCCCGGGCGTGTGTACGTGGCCACGCGGGCGTATACTTCCCACGGCGACAGAGAGCTCACGCTCAGCAAGGGGGACAAGGTCAAAGGTGAGGGGGGACTCGTGGCTCGAGGGTTTGAGGGTCAGCGCTGGTTGTGATGACCTGATTTACTAGGCCTTGCTTTCTCTCACTCTTAGTCTCCCTCCACTTTCCACTCCTCCCCCCTGTCTTTCTTTCATTCTTTCTCTCTTTTTTTTCTCATAATCTCTCTCTTCTCTCTCTCTCGCTCTCTCTCTCTCTGTTTTCTGCTCTTTCTCTCTCTCTCTCTCTCTCTCTCTCTCTCTCTCTCTCTCTCTCTCTCTCTCTCTCTCTCGCTCTCTCTCTCTCTCTCTCTCTCTCTCTCTTTCTCTCTCTATTTCTCTCTCTCTCCCTCTCTCTGTCCCTCTCTCTCTCTCTCTCTCTCTCTCTCTCTCTCTCTCTCTCTCTCTCTCTCTCTCTCTCTCTCTCTCTCTCTCTCTCTCTCTCTCAGTGTTGAGTGTAGGCGAGGGGGGCTTCTGGGAGGGCACAGTGAAGGGTCGGACTGGTTGGTTCCCATCAGAGTGTGTGGAGGAGGTAGCCGTTCCCACTAAGGACCGATCAGGTGAGACACATTCAGGTCCACTGGACCAGGTACACACAGACATGTGACTACAAGCCTACTGTACTGTACAGTACTGTAAGCTGACTGGATATGGGGCCACAGTCAGGAACATCTATGACACACAGACAGTCGGCTATGTGGTCGCCGGAGATATGCTAAAACACCGCGAGTTACACAAAGATACACACACCTACACACACATACACACACACATACACACACCTCAATGCTGGGGAGTATGTGGTGAGTACCTGTGATTTATTTGTGATTTCCAGAGACTCGCAGTGAGAAAGCTAAGAGGAAACTGTTTCGCAACGTCACAGTAGGAGCCTACGATGGCATCGATGGCCCCAGGTAAGACTGGGATCGATTGTAGTTTTTATTGGTTATCTGCCATGGACTACAACTTGCACTACTGGCTGTATATAGTCATGTATGATGTTGGATCTTTTGCGGTAAGGCCTGGTGATAAAGAGACGAGGTAGCATTGTTGTGCTATGAGTTATGTATCCACCGTTCTTGTCACTGTAAACAAGAATTATCCCACGAAGACTCAGTCTTTTAACCTGGTTCATGAAAATAAACGAGAAAATGAACAAAGGTATTTGTTCGGTGTTTCCATGCCGTGGATAGGGAGCGTGTAAGTGAAGCTAACGATACACCCAGCAGTGAGTGGTCTTTATCCTCTCTACAGTTCTTCCCCCTCCACCCCTTTTCCCCAAAGGAAAAGTCCGCTGCTCTCTGCCGATCAGACAGCTGTGGCTGTTCACTGGCTGGGGCTGGCAGCACCAGGCACTGTGTCATGTCAGGATGCTTGACTCTGATTGGCCGAGGTGGCTGTTCCACGAGCTGTAGGGCTCTTACTGTTCATGATGTCATAAAGGGAAGGGTGCGTGTGGGGGTCTGTAAATGTGTGTGTGTGCATGTGCACATGTTCTTTTGTGAACATGTGTGTGTGTGCTGTTGTGAACATGTGTCTGCATGTGCTTGCGTGCACTCTCTGCTTCTTCTGCACGGTACAGCAGGTCTGGGTGGTGTGCGCTTGTTTCGCCTGCCGTGTTCCCAGGACTGCTGTCCTTGCTGGGGGCGGTGGAGCAGCCTGTCAGCTCCAACATCCAGCTCCCAGGCTGTCCTCCACTCCGGATTGTTCTCCGTGCAAAGACGTCCACACAGGCCCAGAACCAAGGCCGGGCTTCAGTTCTTGACGGTCGTCGTGAAACACGTTGCACGCGCCGATCGTTGCCATGTAGCCTGGTTCTGTTCCAGTTTGAACCCTGGTTTGGAAGTGCTGAGATGGGGAGTTGCAGGAGGGAGATGTGTGCAAGGCCGTGCGGAACAGAGGTGCCCAGACGTGGGCTCTCCGGTGTCGTACGCGGGGTCCGCTGGTCGATCGTAGTCCTGTCTTGATGTCCTGTGCTTGTTTGTGCTGCGCTGTGTAACACCATGCTGCCTTGTAAATGAAGGCTTCCTTCTCCCCCATTGCCTCTGTCTGATCCACTAGCGTCAAACTGTAGCCGGCCCCGGGCTGAAGTAGTTCTGTATGTGTGTGTGCATGTGTGTGTGTGTACTTTTTTTTATGGGTATGGATGTGGGTGTTAGTGTGTTCATATTTGTTTGGGTGTTGGTATAGTAGTGCTTATTGTGTGTGTAGTGTGTATGTGTGTGTGTGTGTGTGTGTGTGTGTGTGTGTGTGTGCGTGTAGGTGTAGGTGTGTTTGTGTGTGTGTGTGTGTGTGTGTGTGTGTGAGAGAGTGTGTGGGTGTGTATGTGTGGGTGGGCGGTTGTGGGTGTGCTCATTTGTATGTGTGTATGGGCATGTGTGTGTGTGTCATACATGAGTCATCTGGTTCTGCGAGGCTCTGAGCGCTGGGTCAGTTGGCTAGTGTGAGGCGCTGGGAGTCCCGGGGCCTGGCAGTCATCTTCAGCCCACAGCTGACACTTGTCCTGCCCTCAGCTGACCTCACTGCCAACCCCAATGTCACCCACATCCAGAAAGCTTCCCTGCTTCACAAGGAGGATAGTGGCTCGTGTGGGGGATAAAGTGGGGCAGAAGTGTGTGTTCGCCGTTACATTTAGTCATTTAGCAGACGCTCTTATCCAGAACAAGCGATGTAGTAGAACGGTGGAGTAGAATGGATAAGTATATGGATGGAGTAGAATGGTGGAGTAGATGGATTTGGTAGATTGGTGGTGTAAATGGATGTGGTAAATTGGATGTAGCAGAAGTTACTACATTGTTACTACATGCTATTGTTCTTAGTGACTAAGAACAATTACTAATAGACAGTAGCCTCCAGATCATGCTTTGTAGTGCAGGTGTGAGAAAGAGGATTTGAGTGTTTGTGTGTCCCTGTGGGTGTGTGTTTGTGTGTGTGTGTGTGTGTGTGTGTGAGAGAGAGAGAGACAGAGAGAGAGAGAGAGAGAGAGAGAGAGAGCAGCAAAAAAGCTGCAGATTTTCAAGTGAGTAAATCCAGGGTGAAATCAGCTGTTGGTGAATCAGAAAAACAGTCAGCGGATGTGTAAATATACACACTAGCCCTTTAATCCATCTCTGCACACATTTATACCATCCCCCTTTCTCCACCCGCAAATTCACCTCTCTCTCTCTCTCTCTCTCTATCTCTCTCTCTGTCTCTCTCTCTCTCTCTCTCTCTCTCTCTCTCTCTCTCTCTCTCTCTCTCTCTCTCTCTCTCTCTCTCTCTGTCTCTCTCTCTCTCTTTTATGCTAAGCCACATCACTCTCTTTTTCTCCCTCCCTCCCTCTCTCCCTCCCCCTTCCCTTTCTAACATCCAGCGCTGCCCCCTCCTCTCTCCCTCCCTCTCCCCTTCGCGCTCTCTCATCCTGTCGCAGCCACGCAGAAGCATCACTGTCGCTCTGCCTTTCTCTCTCTCTCTCTCTCTCTCTCTCTCTCTCTCTCTCTCTCTCTCTCTCTCTCTCTCTCTCTCTCTCTCTACTCTCTCTCTACTCTCTCTCTCTCTCCTTCCCTCCCCCCTCCCTGTCTCTCTCTCCCTTCCGCGCTGTCTTAAGCATGCCGGGTGCAGAAGTGCCAGGCCAGCAGCGCTCGTTCCCTCGCTCTCTCCCTCTCTCTTCCCGTCGTCTCTCGCTCCTCCTCTCCTCCGCTCTCGCGGCTCTCTCTGGCAGACCAAGAGGAGAGGAGGGAGGAGGAGGAGAGGAGGGAGGAGGAGGTGGCGGCGGCGGCGCGAGAGAGGAGGGGGGGACATGGCAATGGGGGGATGCGGAGAGAGAGATCTGTCTCTCTCTCTCTCCCTCTCTTCTTCCTGGCCGTCATTGGGCCCCAGAAACAGGAGTGTGTGGTTCATTTACAGGTAGCCGCTGTTTGATCATTCATTGCCTGGCTATGGATGTGAGGAGAGGACAATGGAGAGAGGGGAGAGGTAGATGCTTCTGAGAGGACGAGGATCTGAAAGGCGGATTCTCTAAGCTATGTACTGTTGCGTGCGTGCGTGCGTGCGTGCGAGTGAGTGTGAATGCGTGTGTTTAAACGCCTTTTTCCCTGTGCCGTGTGTGCGTGCGTGAATGCTGCATGTGACGGAAGTGCCTATTGAATTGAGGCTCTGCAGCAGCATGTTTATTTCTGTATGTCCCTTCTCATGTATTTATCAATGTAATGTGGGTGTGTGTGTGTAGTGTGTGGTGCGTGTGTGAGAGAGAGAGAGAGAGAGCGAGCAAGAGAGAGAATATACTGATGTATTTTGTTCAGATTGTGTGGGTGTATTCCATTTGTTTTGAGTCATGATTTTTCTAAAAACCCATTACTTCATTTTATGAGCGTGTCCATTTTAAAGGCTTCCTAGTCCAGTCTTGCGTGTTTGCCATTCTTAGTGTCATTATTAATGTGCATTCGTATGAGTGCCACCAGAATATGCAATGAAATTAGTGCTGATCGAAATGAGAAAGTGGACGCATTAAGTGGCTTGTTCTTTCTTATGCTTCATTTGAGATGATGGAAATAGTGCTGTGTGTGTGCGTGTATGTGTGTGTGTGTGTGTGTGTGTGTGTGCGTGTGTGTGTGAATGAGATATTGAATGGTCATGCTCGTGGCGGAGGGGGGGTTCACTAAATCCTCTGGGTTGGCTGTTCACGTATGTGTCACTATGTCAAGTGTGTGTACGCACAGACACATCGAATGTGAATGTGTGTGTGCGTGTGTGTGCCCAACGTACATTTGTGTGTGTGGTTAAAATACTGCCTTTTTCCAGTAATTGTGCATGGTCGAGAGCATGACTCAGAAGGGTACATAATAACACCGTTCTCTAATAGGCGTACAGTCTGGTTGAAGCCTCATATATCCTGCTAGCCAATAGCATGGACCGGATGAGAGACCAGATATGGTCCTATACCTCCTGTATTGACTCAACAGCAATGACAACATCAGGTTGGAGGTAGCTGGGAGTGCCGCTATTTCACGCCTTAGGAAACACCTGTGGACCTGCATCCACAGGGATGCCTGGGTGCCAGTCACCCTCCTGAAATCCTCCACTCTGGTCCATGTTGGTTTGGATGTGTGGAGCGAGATCGAGCGAGCGAGGGGCGAGGGATGGAGAAGAAGAGAGAAGAGAGAGGAGGAGAGAGAGAGAGGGAAGAACACGATGGAGGAGCAGGGTGAGAGGGAGAACGGAGCGAGGTGTGAAGAGCAGATGGCTGAGAGGCGGCCCTGCGTTGGCGAACAGTAGCTTTGACAGTGAGGCCTACCGGGGATGGATGGAGGGACGGTGCAAAGGAAACCTCGATGGGAGGAGAAGTTGAGGCTTGTCTGTTTGGCTGTGCCTCTCTCTCTCTCTCTCTCTCTCTCTCTCTCTGTCTCTCTCTCTCTCTCTCTCTCTCTGTGCTCCGGCCAGGGGTCTAGAACCCCCCCCCCCCCCCCCCGCGGCTCAAGAACTGTCATCCTTTTCAATCTCGTCAAGTTTGGTCTGGGCTCCTGCCAACCCTCGTGACTGCATAGGCTAGTTGTCGTAGCAATGTACAGCCACATCTGAAGAGTTAGCGAGGTGCGGAGCGGGTCTAGGACAGGGGGCCCCCGCATGTAGGCTCACCCCATCTCCCTTTTCGCGTTCAGCCACTGGTAGGAATCGAAGCCGGGTGACCCTGAGCGTTGTACCTTGGGTGGATTGGTCAATTGTCAGTTTGAGTTTAGTGAAGCAACCGCTCACCAGCGGAATAGAAGCAGATTAGCGAGGTAAAAAAGAAATCTCCCCGAGTCATGCAGAGACCGAGGACCGCAGACATCCCGGCGCAGCCTCAGCCCCGTGCTGTAACAGAGGACGGCGGAAAGCAAAGTGAAGCAATTACACCAGCTGAGAGATTGTGGCGCAGTCATGTGCACAGCGTAGCAGAGTCAGGGGGCTGGAACACTGTGCTGCCCAGGCAGGCTACACAGGGGCCAGAACACTGAAGCGCCGCCATCAATCTGCCTGGGGCCAGCGGGCCTAGCCATGCTAACAGAGTTATGAAACAGCGTGAGTTCCTCCCGGCTCTGGGTCCATAACACCGCTTCCCCTCCCCCCCACACCTCCCCCTGGTAGACCAAGATGTCAGCCACGGCCCATCATGGCTAAGCTCCTCAGCTGCAGCGTCCTCTGCTGGATGGTTGTTGTGCTGTAAGCTCTGGGAGAAGCCGGGCCCGGGAAGCAGATAAGGAGACTCTGCTGCTCTGCATTTGAAATGTCATGTTGTGAGTTACTCGGCAAGGCGGTGTTTGTGGTTGGCACTGAGTCGCCGGGGTGAAAACATGGAGGCTGGTTGTCACGGTGAGGCGATAGTGAAGGCTGGTCTAAAAGGGAACGCTGGTCTTCACTATGAGAGGATCATGGAAGCTGGTTCGCATCAAGAGCCTCCCAGAGGCTGTAGGGAAAGTCCCAGCCATGTTTTCCCTTGGTGCTTTTGGGCATTTTCCATTATCGCTTGAGCAGGTGTATGTACAATTTGTAAATGTGGAGAAGACATGAGGTCCTGCTCGTGGTGCTCGTCAGCGGTTAGCTGTGTCATGGTGTGAGGAAGTCTACTCTGGTAGCTAACTCTATACCAGTCCTGACACTACTTCACGCCTGGTGGTGAAGGCCTCTCTTTGGGGCTGCTCTGACATCAAACAGCCCCTGCACACCCCCCTCCCCACCCCTGTCTTTTGGTGCAGTGTGATTTCATAATGTGATGCTGTATAGCTGTCTCCAAGATTCACCAATGCTTTATTTGCATGACAATAACATTTTGCTGTTGCTATAGAAGTCATACATTTAGCTCTGTCTCTCTCTCTCCCTCTGTTTTTCTCTCTTCCCGTTCTCTCTGTCTGTTTCCATCTCTCTCTCTCTCTCTCTCTCTCTCTCTCTCTCTCTCTCTCTCTCTCTCTCTCTCTCTCTCTCTCTCTCTGTCTCTCTGTTTGTTTCTCTCTCTGTCTCTCTATCTCTCTCTCTGTGTCTTTTCTCTCTTTCTTTCTCTGCCTCACTCTCTCTTTCTCTCTTCCTCTTTCTGTAACATGTCTCCCTCTCTCCACCCTCCCTCTCTCCCCCTCTCTTTAAGTGACTACATCATTAAGGAGAAGACAGTACTCCTGCAGAAGAAAGACAACGAGGGCTTTGGCTTTGTGCTCCGAGGAGCCAAAGGTGAGTATGCTCTCCTCCAAAATTCACCCTTAATCCCTCCATCTTCCTCACCCCTCTATCTGTCTCCACTCCTGCCTGTCCCTCCCTCCCTCCCCCACCCTCTCTCCCACCCCCCTGGCTAATCTCCCCATCCCTCCCCTAAATCACATAGTTTTGTTCCTGTTTTTAAAATCTCTCTCATTTTCCTCGCGCCTCTCCCATGTCGTTTCTTTCGTGTTCTCCCCTTCGTCTCACCCGCCCTCTCTTCCTGGCTGTGCGCAGCTCAGACGCCTATAGAGGAGTTCACCCCCACCCCGGCGTTCCCCGCGTTGCAGTACCTGGAGTCTGTGGACGAGGGCGGCGTAGGATGGAGGGCAGGCCTGAGGATGGGGGACTTCCTCATCGAGGTACGCCCCTCTCCGGGGGATTGCAGTATTACGCTCCTTTTAAGATGATTTCAGCATCGACAGTGTGTTCCTACAGTGCACTCCTGCACTCAAGGGGCTAGCAGTGATGAGGTTGGTCCCAGAAGGAAACTGATCTGAAACCTGAGGAGTGCGAGATAACTAGGTTGATAAACTGAGTATTAACTTGAGTCAACGCTTGGCATTGCACATTTTGGACACACGTTTCGAGGTAGCTGATAAGCTCTCAAGGTTGAGCTCCAGTTGTTTTCCACTCGCTAGGACGGGTGTGTGCCTGTGTGTCTGTGGGCCTTGCTAGAAATATGTCGTTCTCGCACGGTGTCTCGGCTACTTATTATGAAACAGGAATAGTTTTGTGTGTCTCTCTCTTTGTCTGTCTCCCCTTTCTCTTAGCCTCGTTTTCACTTCCTCACCTTGAGGACTAAGTTGTGTGTCTGTGTCCCAGCTAAACAGCTGTGCTTGTCTCTGCCAGGTGAATGGCCAGAACGTGGTGAAGGTGGGCCACAGGCAGGTGGTCAACATGATCAGACAGGGGGGCAACAGCCTCATGGTCAAGGTGGTCATGGTGGCCCGCAACCCTGAGATGGAGGACACGGCTAGGAAGAAAGGTCAGATCCACTTGACCCGGTTGTGGAACTACTTAAGTCCTACTTAGTTTGAAATGTTGGGAAATGCCATGTTTGCTCTAGTGTTGTTAACTACAGAACGTTGTTTTTTCTTGTAACATAGTGATAAATGGTAAGTGTGTGTGTGTGTGTGTGTGTTTTGGCAGCCCCCCAGCAAGCTAAGAGGCTGACACCCCCTGCCATCGCTCTGCGCTCCAAATCGATGACTTCAGAGCTGGAAGACATGGGTAAGCCTGCAGCGGAGAGGGGGATGAAAAAGACAGAGAGAGAGAGAGAGAGAGAGAGAGAGAGAGAGAGAGAGAGAGAGAGAGAGAGAGAGAGAGAGAGAGAGAGAGAGAGAGAGAAGTAGAAGTGAGAGTAGAAGTGAGAGAAAATGAATGTGTGCACTCCAAGGTTCTGAACGATGGCATAAAAAGAAAAGGGAATCTAGATCGTTCATGAAATATGTGTCGAGTTGATGTAGAGAGCCAGGTCATTATGTACAGTAGTATTGGTGTGATTTAATAGCTTAATTACTGACGGATGAATGAGTTGGCCTGTGTCATGGACAGCCCTTCTCCAGTGTCTGTAGATCCCCCAATACCTCTGACAGTCCAGCGGGGCAATGAAAAAGCTCCCATGCTCCCGCCCGGCTAGTGTGGTTTTGTGTATTGAGCAACAATGTTAACCGCCTCTTCTCTCTGTACTGCTATCCCATGGGACCCCCGACCAGTGGAGAAAGGTGCGACAGGCCTTGCCTTCTGTGATGTCATTGCCATTGTTGTCGTCCTCACCACCACCACCGCCGCCGCCCTCCTCGTCCCCCTCATCATCACCCCTGTCTACATTACTGTTGTCAAAGTACGCCCATTATCTCATTATCATCGACTGGTTTTCAGGCAGATGGCTTGAGTTGTGGGAAAACAACCTTTTTTTCCCTTTCTTTCTTGTTGTTCTCTCTCCCTCAAATGATGTACGCTCCAGCGGCCTCTCCCTGGAAGAAGAAAGCAGGTGAATATCTCTCTTATCACATCCTCCCATCAGCCCTCCAGCCCTAATTAAGAATCGTTCTCTGGTTTGATCCGTCGAATAATTCCATCTGCTTTTCAGAGTACGAGACCTCGCAGGTGCCAGATAAGAAGAGGACAGTCTATCAGATGGCGCTGAGTAAGACTTCACCCCCCTCCCTCCCCCCTCCCCCCTCCCTTCTCCTTCACCTCCCCCGCCCCCCTCTCCTCCCCCCTCCCCCCGCCCCCCTCTCCTCCCCCCCTCCCCCGCCCCCCTCTCCTCCCCCCTCCCCCAGCTAGTCGGCCTCTCAGCTACATAAAGAGGATGTTTGAACTGGTCAAAAATAAAACAGTGCTCCATCTATTTGGCGTATTTTTTCGCCGCCTGGGTAATGGACTCTCCCTCTTTCTCTCTCCCCCTCTCTCCCCCTCTCTCACCCCCCCCCCCTCCCCTCCAGATAAACTAGATGAGATCCTGGCAGCTGCTCAGCAGACAATCAGCACCTCTGATGGCCAGGGCCAGCGGGGTCACGGGGGCAAGAAAGACCAGAGCAAGAGCATCGTCCCTAACGAGGTGCCGCACCCCCCCAGGAGACCCCTCCATCTCAGTCCTCCCCATCAGTCCTCCATCTCAGTCCTCCACATCAGTCCTCCATCTCAGTACCCCATCTCAGTCCTCCATCTCAGTCCTCCATCTCAGTCCTCCATCTCAGTCCTCCACATCAGTCCTCCATCTCAGTCCTCCACATCAGTCCTCCATCTCAGTCCTCCACATCAGTCCTCCATCTCAGTCCTCCATCTCAGTCCTCCATCTCAGTCCTCCATCTCAGTCCTCCACATCAGTCCTCCATCTCAGTCCTCCACATCAGTCCTCCATCTCAGTCCTCCACATCAGTCCTCCATCTCAGTCCTCCATCTCAGTCCTCCATCTCAGTCCTCCACATCAGTCCTCCATCTCAGTCCTCCACATCAGTCCTCCATCTCAGTCCTCCACATCAGTCCTCCATCTCAGTCCTCCATCTCAGTCCTCCATCTCAGTCCTCCATCTCAGTCCTCCATCTCAGTCCTCCATCTCAGTCCTCCATCTCAGTCCTCCATCACTTCTCCCCCTCTTGCACCTCTCCATCACACCCCTTTATCACATCACTCATCACATCAGTGTGATATCCCTCCGCCGCGTCACGCTCTGCCTCCTTGAGACATTGCGCCTGAAGAAACCCTCTGTTTGACCACCGATACCACAACACGTAATCTCGCTCCAGCAAACGGGTTCACTTTCACATCTGAGAAGGAATTGTTCATTTACCGGAGTCATTCATCTTCATACGGACCATTCCTTGACTCTGATCACCAAAATACTGTTTGAACTATGCCCTTCTTATCCTTGATCTTCTGCTGTAGTTCTGTTTGCGCTATTTGTATGTCAAATAAAGCTTCAAAATCTTCAAAATGAATCCAAATCCAAAATGTAATGTAAATCTTTTCCCGTCCTTTCCGCCTGCTGCCTCTGTGTTGTGTTGCTGTCTGGACCTGCAGCCGGCCTTCGACCAGTCAGCAGCCGGCATGATGGCCCCCGGTCCAGGGTTCGGGTATAACCACGCCCAGTTTCCGCCCGGCCATGGAACTCCGCACGGCGTGATGCTGCGCCAGAAATCAATCGGTACGGTTAACTTGGCTGAAGGCCACGTCCAGGAACAGTCGCAAACAGTGGAAAGTAGCGTTCCCGATCTCTGTGTCTGTTGGTTGTGAGCGATGTCTTTGGCCTAATGCACCGGTTGGTTGTGAGGTAGGATGAATAATGAACCAAGTCAACAACCCTGTCTGGTTTTGCACAGGTGTGACAGAAGAGGAGAGGCAGTATCTTCACACGCCTGCTGTGAAACTGGCCCGGAGCCTGTCAGTCCCAGGCCCCGAGGACATCCCGCCCCCACCCAACACCTCCGCCCCGGAGCCACCCCTGTCTGCCGGCCCCCACTCTGGCCGAAGAGGGGAGCCGGCCATGCCCCTGCCCCCGACCTCCCAAGCCCACTACCAGCACCACTCCCAGGCCTGGGACAGAGGGGCCCCTGGGGGGATGAACCAGAATGTCATGGCCCCCACCCTGCGCAGGGGAGCCCCCGGTGCGCACACCGGGGAGCCTGAGGTGCCGAGGAGGGGCGGGGGAAAAATGGGGGGGTTGAGGAGGGGCTACAGCAGCGCCACGCCGCCCACGAGTGCCGCGCCCAAAACGCAAGCGCCGCCGCAAGCGCAGGCGGCGACCAGGGAGCGGGGCGGAGGGGGCGGGGGAGGAGGAGGAGGAGGCGGGCAGGGCGGAGGAGCCAGGCGAGGGGGGAAGGGCGCCCTGATGAAGCAGTCCAAGGTGGAGGACGGCCAGAGGCACCACCGCGGGGGCCAGGGCGCCAAAGGCGCCGCGTCCAAGGAGAAGAGCTCCATCCCCATCCCCACCATCATCGTCAAGGCGCCCTCCACCAGCAGCAGCGGCCGCAGCAGCCAAGGCAGCAGCATGGAGGCGGAGCCACAACCCGACCCCGACGATCCCGCCTCCCCCCCAGCCTCCCCGGACATCCCTGCTCCCGGGCAGCCCCTGCCCCTGGTCCCCACGCAGCCCCCTCCTGCCTCCGCCCCCCTGCCCCCATCCTCAACCAGCCCGTCCCTCCCCAGCCAGCACGAGCTGGAGAGCCTGGACTTCAGCACGCAGCTGGGGGCGGCGTTCGTGGGCGCGGCCCGGAGAGACCGGGAGAGGCTGAGGGACATGAGGCGGAGGAGCGCCTCGTTCTTCCTGTCCTCCGAGGACGACGTCCAGGGAGAGGGGGGCGGAGAGGGAGGAAGCGGGGCGAGGACGCCTGTCTCCCTGGCGCAGGGCTCCCAGATGGACGTGCCCGCCCCTCGCCTGCGCCCCTCGAAGTCCATCGACGAGGGCATGTTCTCCGCCGACAACTACGTCAACTACGCCAGCAGCATGCCGCCGGCCTTCGGCCTGCCCGAGTACTCCTCCCCCATCCTGGGTCAGGACGGCCAGCCCAGGTCGGCGCCCTCCAACTACGGCCAGCCGGCCACCACCTTCATCCACCCGCTGACGGGGAAGGTTCTGGACCCGTCCTCGCCCCTGGGCCTGGCGCTGGCGGCCCGTGAGAGGGCCCTCAAGGACGACCGGCGCACCCGCCGCGAGGAGCGCCATTTTGGCCGGCAGATGTCGAGCGTGGGCTCGTTCAGCACCCCCGTCCAGACCCCGGCCCCCTCGCTGTTCCCCACGCCGACGCAGTCCGCCTACAACTCCCCCGTCTCCCTCCATCTCACCTCCCCCACCGCCACCCCCCTGCCCCCCTCCCTGAGCCGCCCGCAGTCGCCACGGATACTGCGCCTGGGAGGAGGTGGCGGTGGGGGGCCCGGGGGCGGGGCCGAGAGGATGGAGAGGGACAAGGAGGGCGGGGCCAGGGAGGGTCTCCGGGTTCGCTTTTCGGAGGACCGAACCAATCAGTACCAGTCCCAGTTTTACCAACAGATTCCCAGGGAGAGAGAGGTGTACGAGAGCAGGGCACCCGCTCAGCCTGCCGGCCCTGCTCCTCAGCCCACCCCTCGCAGACCCTCCTTCCTGCAGATGGAGAGCAGCCCCAATGCGAACTACGTCCCCCAGTACACCCTCCCCGGAGCCCCGGCCCACGCACACGAGCCCAGAGGAGAGGCAGGGGGGGCGGGGGGGCTTGGGCTCATGGTCCTCCCTCCCCCGGCCCCCTCCATAGACCAGGATGACGAGTTTGTCTTTGTGGACCCTTTGCCCCCTCCGATACAGTTTGCCAACGGCGGTTCAGAGAGGGGCCAGAGGGACCTCCAGAGGTACCCACAGCAGCACCCACACCCGGCCCAACACTCCTCAGTCCCACCCCCGGCTCCGCCCCTCCCCGCCCCGAAAGTGACCACGGCCGGGGGCCTCCCCTCTAACGCGCCCCTGCCCTCCCCCCAGGCCGGCGACTCGGCCGCCTCCAGCCTCACCTCCTACGACAGTGAGGTGGCCAACCTCACCCAGTCCGCCCTCTCACCCTCCCTCCCCTCGCCCCAGATATTCCCCCCGTCCTCCTCCACCTCCTCCAGCACCATCCAGCCTGCCCCCTCGCTCCACAGACCCCAGCCCATGTCCCACGCCCACCCCTACTTCAACCCCGGTAACCCGGTTATGCCGCTGGCCCAGGACCGGGGCGCCGCCACCCTCACCACCACCATGACTTACGCCACCACCACAATGACCGCCACGGTCGCCGCGACGACCACCACCGCTGCCGCCGCCGCTTCGCACTACGGCGTACCCTCGGCAACCGCCAAGGCAGGCATGGGCGGAGACTATCACCACCACCCACACCCTCACCACCCTCACCACCCTCACCACCACCACCACCCCTCCATGATGAAGACTGGAGACTGGCAGGACGCCGTGGTGGATTCTGGGATCGAGGAGCTGGACAGCCACTGCACCAGCGACCACCCCCTGGACATGCTGGGGGTGGGCGGAGCGAGGGGAGAGAGAGGGGGAGGAGGAGGAGGAGAAGGAGGAGGAGAGGGAGAGAGAGGCGTGGAGCACACGGATCCCTACGTGAGCTACACGGGCGGCCAGACGTTCGAGGTGCACCCCAACGCCAAGTCCGCCGGCCCCTCGTACCCAAAGACTCCCCCGTGCAAGGAGAGCGCGGGGGGCGGGCGGGAGGGGGCCACGGCGGCGGCCCTCCGCCGGCAGAGCAGCACCAACCCCCCCTCCCTCCACCACCACCCGCACCGGCCGCCCCCCCAGGAGGGCGAGCCCCGGACGGAGGCGGGCGGGGCGGCAGAGGAGAAGAGACGCAAGCCGAGCCGCTCCAAGATGGAGGAGGGCTTTGGCTCCACCCTGGCCGCCTGCCTGGAGAGGCCGCAGGGCGCGGCCTGGGGGGAGGCGGCGGAGGCGGAGAGGGGCGGGGGGGTCGCCAGGGCCGGGGTGTCGCTGGAGGGGCGCAGGGGCCCCTCGCCCCTGGCCGGCGTGAAGGCCAGCATCATCAACGAACTGAGCTCCAAGCTGCAGCAGATGGGCAACAAAAGCCTGGAGGAGTGGAGCAACAGTCCCAGGTTGCCCAGCACGCAGAGGTAAGACCGTTGCTTCTAGATGCTTCAAGATGTGTTTGTTTACATGTCGGTCCTTTTTGCAGACTCATCTGTAGAAAGCAACGTGCAAACAGTGCACCTGGTACATGGCTTTTGTCGTAAAGTGGCAACACCACATCCTCTCTGCATGAGAACAGCTGGACTTGTTTAGTTTTTTTGTCTGTTTCAGATTTTCGGCGGATTTCTCCGACGTGTTCCAGAGCCCCCCCACGACCCGCTCCACCTCGCCCCTGCCCACCTCCTCCCCCCAGCACCGCCAGCAGATCTTCGCCCCCAACCTCACCGCCACCCCCTCCGTCTCCCCGTCCTCCCAGCCCCCGCTCCAGCCCAACTGGACGCGCTCACCCTCCCCCCAGATGCCCACCTCCCCCATCCACTCCCACCCCCCAACCTCGCCCACCTACTCCCCGTACCCAACGTCGCCCAAGCACCGCTCTAAGTACCGCACCAAGACGTTCGACTTCAACCCCAGCCCGGAGATGCGCTCGTCCGTCACGCGCCGCCGCGCCCCCAGCCCCCTCATCTACTCCAGCGAACACGCCGCCCCGGCACCCCAGCGGCCCTCCTCCCTCCCCATCCTCCCCAGCACCCCCGTCTACAGCAACCCGTTTGACTTCCCGGGCCCCCTCACTCCCCCCTCCCCGGGACACCCACTAGGAGACACCTACAACCCCTCCGCCCCTCCCCTGTTCAACCCGGCGGCAGCGGCGCCGCTCAACCCCCTGCTGGGCGCCCGTTCCCTCTCGCCCACGCAGTTCCTGTCCGGAGCCACCTCCCCCTCCATGCACCTGCCCCCCACCCCGCCCTGCCTCAGCTACCCCCACCTCACCCCCCCGCCCCCGGCCAAGCCCTTCGCCGTCAAGCCCCTGTCCTACTGGACCAAGTACGATGTGGCCGACTGGCTGGCATACCTGAACCTGGGCGAGCACAGGGAGCGTTTCCTGGACAACGAGATTGACGGCTCCCACCTGCCCTCCCTCACCAAGGATGACTTCCTGGACCTGGGGGTGACGCGCGTGGGCCACCGCATGAACATCGAGAGAGCGCTGAAGAAGCTGACGGACAGGTGAGGGAGGAGCCGAGCGGCGGGGGACAGACCCCTCCCCCAAGGCATCAGGTCCGGCTGGATGGGGGGCGGGGCCGAGGAAGAGTGGATATGTGAGAAGGAAAGGACGGATGGAGAAGGAAAGACGGGTGTAGCTTTCCTTCGTTGCGCGCCAGCTGGGTCCATCCCCCTTCCCTTGGTAGAGTTTAGTCGCTAGATGTGATCTGATGAGTTACTCTTTCTCTTTATTTGCCATCTCGATCTTTAGCGTTCCATCTTTAACCTCATCCTTCTCTCTTTCCTTGCTCGCTCGCACTCTCTCTCCCTCTCTTTCTTTCTCTCTCCTCTCTGTCTCCTCTTTCTCTCTCTTTCACTTTCTCTCCCTCCCCCTCTCTCCCTCTCTCTCTCTCCCTCTCTCTCTCCCTCTCTCTCTCCCCTCTCTCCCTCTCTCTCTCTCTCTCCCTCTCTCCCTCTCTCTCTCTCTCTCTCTCTCTCTCTCTCCCTCTCTCCCTCTCTCTCTCTCTCTCTCTCTCTCCCTCTCTCTCTCTCTCTCTCTCTCTCTCTCTCTCTCTCCCTTTATTTCTCCCTCTGTGTCTTCTCAACCGTCTTCCCACTCACAGTAGTCTTTCTCCTTTTCTTTCCTCTCTCTTCTTATTGGATGTGCTCCCTCCCTCTTTCTCCAGGCTGCCCTCTCCCTCGCCTGTCTCTAGCCCCTTCCCTGAGGCCCAGACTGAGAGAGTGAGGGAGGAGGTGACTCAAAGTTGAGAGAATGATAAGATGAGAAGAGATATAAAGAAGACGAGTGCGTGGACACAAGCCGTTTGTTTGTGGGACGAAGGCTCATGATGGACAATCAAGCTGTCAGAGATTCAGTTTGTGTGATGGACAATGACTTTGTTTTTTTGTTTTTTATCAATGGTTGCACGTGTTGGTCAAAAGAGGGTACGAAAAAGTAAGACTTGCGGTCTTATCTTATAGGGTTCAATTATTACACAGTACAACTACTGATGAAAAGGCTTTTAATTAACACAAACTGATACGTGCTCGCAAGCTATTCGTCCATGCACACGTGCACACACACACACTAACACGCGCACACACACTTTTGACTGGACATTCTCACTCCATCTGCTGCTTGGCAGCACCAAGGAAAACTTGAAGGCAGACTTGTGAGTTTGAGAAGCTCCTGAACCTCCAGGAAACGAGCGCTGCTGCTTCACAGCTAACCATCAGGGCCCTGTGTGTAGAAACTCCCATCAGATCCGAAGCTGTGGGAGACTATTAGCCCATGGTGGGGTTACAGTCCTATAGACAGCTAGTCAGAGGAAGGCCCTTCATTAAAAAGTTCATGGTAAATAATTACAAAGTAAAGATGTTAATAAAAGTGTTTTGATACCTATAGTGTTATTTGCCCTAATCTCCCTAGTGATTTGCCAACAAGCTTTCTATGTATTTTGCAAGAACAACAACACATGCAGTGTACAGCAAAACCTACGTGTATAAAAAACGGGACTCATAACGATTATTGTTCATTTGTTTTGTACCGAGTGCTGATTGCAATCATTCATTTGCAACGGGTCAGGGTAACGACATTGAGTCATTTCAATTGTGTTTGTAAGGACAATTTATGAATAATTCAAAAGTGTTGTGAATTGACATTTTACTATTATCAAGTCCACTAAGAGGGGCAAGGGAGAGCAGAGAACAGGTTTGCTATCATATCATGTTACAATGCAGATCGACTTTTCAAATGCGTTGTTGATGTTTACGAGCAAAGCACTGTCCAAGGCCAGGGGGGCCCTCTTGGATGACATCACAGCCCATTGACTATTTTCTCACACAGGTGCAGCGATTGAAAAGGGCTTATACCGCTTGTCTGTCTGTGTGTCTGACTCCCCCAGCCTATTCCCTTTGTGAGTGTGTGGTTGTGTGTCGGTCTGTCCGCTGGCCTTGTTACATATATCAGATCCCTATACCTCTCTTTCTATCTTTAATGCCTTCTCTGGAACTCAAAGACAGATTTCTAACATTCAAACATCTTGTATCTTGGGATGGATGTTTCGCAACACTTGACAATCCTTACATTGCCCTTTTTCATGCTCTTTCCTCAAAACCTCTGATCAGAGAGAGAAAACACACACTCAGAGACATGTACACACAAATACAGGCTTTGTATAACACGTCAAGCTACCTTCAGTGAACTCTACTGTATGGGGACGGCTAAACTCTCTCAACTTCTACACGCATCCTTTGTAGGTTTATGTAACGATGATGACGAGGATTATGGTTATAATAATAACAAAACATAGTATGATTTAACACAGATTATTATATTAAAGATTAAGTATTTAAACATTTCTAAAAATGACTGAATCTCCGTCTTCCAAATAGTGTGACAATTATTTGAAGCTATCTGTTTGTGTTTTTTGGTTTGGTTCTGGTTTCAGGTTAATGCTTTCTATACTCCTCGCCTGGCTTCACAGATGAGCCCAGAGGAACTCACCCCGTTCACAAGCATTCCTGGGTAGACGTGCACTTTTCAATTTCCTAATCTCATGCCGAGACGCCCTTAATGTTGGGTTCACCACACACTCAAGAAACTGCATATAGGAATGAATGTGCGGTTGTGTAGAAAGCATTACTGTCTATGATTTCAAAGAATATTTTAGGACTAGTAAAATATATACAGTATAATGAATATGATATATACAGTATGAGAACATGTATGCAGCAGAGATAAGAGGTATTTATGAAGTTTTGTTTTAAACAACAATACAGTATACAGATAAAATATGATAGAGATATAATTAAGGTGTCAAAATAAATGCTGAATAAATAAAAGTGTGGCCATGTCTTTCTTTTTTCATTTAAAAATACTTTCCTAACTGTTTTCATGAGGTTTCTCATTAGGATCTAATCCAGCCTGGCGTGGAGTGGTTGGTCCCCTAGGGCTCTACAACAGATTGTCCACATGTACAGGATTATTGTAGACTAGCAAGATAAGGGCCTTTGATATGTTCAAACTTCTGTATCAATATGCTCTGAATTACGTTTGAGAGCTCACTCTAATAAAAGACAGGACGGCTTTGTTCAGTGTGTGTGTTTGTGGGTGTGTGTGTGTTGTGAGTCAAAACAGAGAAATTAGAGGAATTGAGTGCAGTCATTTCTGGATTCACTGACTGGTTTTAGATGCAGTGGATTTTCATTGGTTGGTTTTAAAAGCAGTGGATATGTACAGAACTGGTCAATGACCAGATATATAGAGATATATCCAATACGTATAAGGTATATTCTGCACTTAAATCATCCTCAAAGGCAACTTCTGAGACAAGAGTTGTGGAAAAATTCACAAGATTTATGTTATTGTTGAAGGGCCCTCACACACACACACACACACACACACACACACACACACACACACACACACACTAATATGCTCACATGATGCGGTGCCACACTGACACTTGGCTGTGACCAGTCGAGGGTTGAAATGAAGTTTACATTCTCCTTGGCCTCCTTTAACGTGTCGACACTATAGTTCATTAGCACCATATTGAGAGAGGGAGGGAAAAAGGGATGAGAAGGAGGGGGTTCCCTCCAGCTGTTTTTGGAAATATACACTAGGGGTGGAGAGACAGAGAGAAAGAGAGAGAGAGATAGAGATAGAGAGAGGGGGAAAGTATGGGTGGGTAGGAGAAAACAAAATTGTTACTTGACAGTTGGGGGGAACTTGAGTTCACAAAACAACAAAGGAGAAACACGGGATGGGTGAGAAGTGAAGGAATAACCACAGAGAATAGGGAGAAGACATTTTGGAACGGACGAAAGGATAAAACCGCCTCAGCCACCAGTGAACAACTCCAGGGTAAGATTCCTATTTTCAGCCCCTTTACCGTCGTTGCAATCGCTTTGCTTGTGTGACTTTCATGCAAATGCTCTGTTTTGTGTCAGTCGTGGTCATGCTGGGCGGTGACTCATTCCCTCTCTCAGATCATTACGGTGTGTGTAACTTTAAGTGCTGGGGGGGAAACTGGGTCAGACAGTGAGTGAGGAGTTGGGAGCATGTGTGGTGGGACGAGGCACACAGACAGAGGGCAGCTGGAGAGAGAGAGAGAGAGAGAGAGAGAGAGAGAGAGAGAGAGAGAGAGAGAGAGAGAGAGAGAGAGAGAGAGAGAGAGGGGGCGAGAGAGTCTGAACGGCCCTTTAAACGTAACAAGTGATCCACTTGAATAATCACAGCTGATTCAGAAAGAAATGTAAGTGACAGTTAGTTCCGAGCATGTTTTGTTCTGTTTTTATTATGAGTGTGCGTTCTCAATGCTTGTGACTTTGGCTTGAATTTGAATGATAGTAAATAGGTGGTCTGCAATGCTCGGTGTTGTATACGTTTGAGAGGAGAGGCTCATTAGTTGACACTTGTCATACATCTCACCTTCTCCCTCCTGGAACTGACATGGTAACAAGAAGGGGTGACGTTTGACTGTGACTTTGATCCAGAAGAAGTCGAAATAGTTGTGACATAGATCAAGAAATAATTATAAGATGGCCGCCTTTATCAACACAAGGCTTTTATCTGACAGAGGGCCAGCTGGGACCGAGAGAGAGAGAGAGAGAGAGAGAGAGAGAGAGAGAGAGAGAGAGAGAGAGGGGGGGGGGGGTGGAGAGAGACTGCTATTGAGAGTTTCTCTCCTCTGATTAAGTCTTGTGATGAGGTGTGGTTAGCCAGTTTCTCAAAGAGGAAATTATTATCGCTTCAACAGGAAAGTTACAACGTGTTATGGCCAGACTAAAATAGTCTGAACCCAAATGTGTCTCTCTAAGTGCGATTATGTACAAAACCTTGTTCGACCCCTATCTCAACTATCGCTCAATCATAAGACAAAACTTTATTTTCTTCGGCGGATCCAGTGACACCCTTTTACCATTGTGTGTTCACAGAAGCAAAGAGCTCCCACTGCTCTCACTTTTGTCGTCAGGTTTTCCACAAACCAGACAGTAGTGAGAGTGAGAGCGGGAGAGACGGTTGCGCTAATAGGCAGAGCGTCAGTAAGAAGGGAAAGATGACCTTTCCCTGCTGTTTATTTTGGGAGCGAAGCAGGAAGAATGCCGGAGTGGGTGTTCTATTCCTGCTGTCAGATTCCGGCCTGTAAATTCCGCTCCCCAGCATGCCACACCCCTTACTCACGCTGGGGATTGAAATCTGTAAGCAACGTACAGTATAAATAAACGTGCCTTCTAAACTGGTTGGCAGCCGAGTCAACTCACTCACGCTGTGTTGTGCGGTTGCTAGGTTCATTCAGTTTTATTGCCATCCAATTAGCTGGATCACTTTTCACTGATGCAATGGATATTTGCTATCTATTTGAATATGGTATGCATGTAAATATTGTATTTGATGTTGACATATGAAAATTGTATTTATGGTCAACATTGGCTTCATCAGTCATTGCATTATCTGCAATGTGAACACCGCTGTCACAGACACTGTCACAGGGCTATGTTGCATATCCTTGCCACGCTTTTGTGTTCTATAAGGTCTGACTTGGGCATAGACACCCTGATGATACATGATGACTGTATGTTCCTCTCTTCTTCAAAGACATCTAAATAATGACAACCCTGCCCAAAGAGCCCCCTGAGGATGGGAAGAAGCAGAGCTTCTGGATGGTGAGAATGTCTGAGACATGCACACGCACACACAGACAGACAGCAGGACACTGCCAGTTCCTGCATTTTGTAACCACACCTTCTTCCTTCTCCTCACCCTCCTCTTCCTCCACCTCCTCTGGACTCCTCCTCTTCCTCCTCTTCCTCTTGCTCCTCCTCTTGCTCCTCCTCTTCTTCCTCTTCTTCTTCCTCCTCCTCAGCCAGGGAACTATGAGCGCACCGTGCGGCGCACCGACCAGTCCCACCAGGCGTGTAACGACATCATGGCTTGCTTCCTGGAGAGGGCCAAGGTGGAGAAGCACTACTCCCTGCAGCTCAGCCAGTGGAGCAGCAAGTGGAAGGCCATAGTGGACTCCCGTAAGTCCCCCAGGGCCACAAGGACTACAAAGACGAACTAGAAGAATCTGGAATAACCAGAGACTGAACTAGTATGAACTCCAACATTGATGTCTGTATTTCATTTTCACAAGTAGATGGATGTAAGCATCTTTCAAAGGGTTCACCGGTACAACACCATGAAATGGATACTTTACGTAATATGCACATATGAAAGAAAGATCCAGAACTTAGTTTAGTTCCTATCTGAAACTAAATGATTGAGATTTCACCCTGTCTCTTCTCTCCATCGCTAGGGCCCCTCTATGGCTCTCTGATGAGGGCGTGGCAATGTTTCTTCTCCTCCACTGAGCGCCTGGCCGTTCTCCACGCCGCCATCGCCCAGTCGCTCACGGTGGAAGACGGGGACAGGGTGAAGATCTGGCAGAAAGAGACGTTCCCCCGGAAGATGTTCTGTGGGTTCCGCGAGACGTACCAGAACAAGACAGAGTTCTCCCGAGCGCAGAAACCCTGGTCCAAGAGGATGACAAAGGTCTGGTCACCTGCTGTACATCACTCTTCATTTGTTTTACGTTGTGTTCATTCTGTGTATGAATGTCTGTGTGTGTGTCTGTGTGTGTCTGCCTGTCTGTCTGTGTGTGTTTGTCTTTGCGTGCGTGCGTATGTTCTTTCCTGACTGTATGCGAGCATAGCTACACAACCTCGCTAGACAAGAGTTAGAGTTGGAGTGGCACATTGTTTAGCTCTCACCAATGTAAGTGACACACCCTGCCGAGCTGAGTCCATTATTCTCAGTGGAAGATGTAGCATTCATGTAAGAGCAGATCTGCTCTGAGTTAAGACTTGCGGACTGACTTTGTGTCCTCTGGTCTGTGTGTGTGTTTGTGTGTGTGTGTGTGTGTGTGTGTGCCAGCTGGAGAAGGCCTGTGGTGCGTACCACAAGGCCTGTCAGAAGGAGCAGACAGCCGTGGACAGAGAGAAACAGGCCAAGGAAAACACGGAGCTGAGCCCGGAGAAACAGAAGAAGATGGAGGAGGCCAGGGAGCGTGCCACTGAGGACAAGGAGAAAGTGAGGAGTGAGGAGGATGCATCATCGATGAATAGCCCCATAAGCATAAGCAGCGATAGGTTGAACTTAACTTAAAGACAAGCGCAGAACTCCTGATTCAAATCAGGCCATGGTTATTTTAATGCACCTGCCTCAAACCTCAAGCCAGGGCATACATATTTTGCAATGTACACATACCAGAGACGGTACTGGAACAGGTGTGCCCCCCCCCCCCACACACCCCACCCCCCCCTGAGCTGGCTGGAACCCTCTCAGCCCTGAGAGTGTGGACTATTTTTCATGTTGTGCCCCCTTTTATGGAAAGGTCTCAAAACTGTTATTGTTACCAAGTTTTCTGTTTATCTAACACCAAATCATGTGAGCATATAGGGGCTCCTGGAGGGCTGATCTGTATATGTTTACGTCCTAAAAGGAAACATGAATCTATGGGTGGTCAGGCAGGAGACATTACAGTATGTCGGGAGTTCGGGTCATAAACTTGCTCTTTATGGACGGTGGACAGGTCCGCGAGCGGTACGAGAAGATGTTGGAGGAAGTCACGTCTTACACACCCCGCTACATGGAGGAGATGGAGGCAATTTTTGACCAATCACAGGAGGAGGAGAGGAAGAGGATCAGCTTCCTGAAACAGGCCTTCCTCTCAATCCACAGACACTTAGACATCACCAACAATGACAGGTGACCAGGGAACACGGTTTTATTTTCTCTTTCTGTCTTTTTATTTCTCAATCTCCTTTTCTATGTTTTTTATTTCTCTCTCTTGTATTTCTCTATCCCCCCTCTCTGGCTCTCTTTCTCCTTCTCTTTGTCTGTGTTTCCTGCTTGCTCACGTGCACAAACTCACCCTTTCATTCTCGCTTCCCTCCTCTCACTGTATACACATGTGGGTGGTGATTGGTGTGTGTGTGCATGATAATGTCCTATACGACATGACATGTGTCACATTCTACTGAATGTGCCGTGCAACATGGCATGCCACTGTTCCCCACTTGCTCTCTCTGCCAGTGTGATAGCAGTGCACAGTGACATGTGCTGAAGCTATCTATTTTGCTAGCTGCTAGCAACTAGCTGAACAAATGTGCGTGCACATACTAACCCTAGGCAGAAGAGGGTGACAAGCTCGTAATAGAGACCACTGTCACCAACAAAACAACTTATACAGTGGAGCAGTGGTAACTCATATAGGAAGACAAACTGTGCAAATTGACTGTAATTACATGATTTTTTGATTTGGGGAGGATAAGAAGTGGCTAGGTTAGGGACTACGCCACCCCCTGGAGCCCTGACCCTGTGCTGTTTTCTTTGGGCAGTGTGAAGGCTGTGTATAGCGAGCTGCACCACACCCTCATGTCTATCAGTGAGCAGGATGACCTACGCTGGTGGAAGAACAACCATGGTCCGGGCATGCCCACTGACTGGCCACAGATTGAGGTAAACCACTGGAAAATGGCACCAAACCCATATGCATACCCTACTATCCTATACCCTAACCAAAGACTCTATTGGCAACTTATTTGCAATCAGCCATTTATCAACTGCTGCACTGCTGAAGACCTGGTGCACCACAGTTAGGGGAAGTGGGGTTTTAGTTTAGTGTTTTGTGTTGATACTTAGTAGAGAGTCTACAAATCCCTTAAAAATAAGTATGAAGGTGAGGAGGGTTAGGGTAAGCAGGGAGAACATGGATGTGCTGTACACCCTGCTGAGGCAACATAACACCATGTTGTGGTCTCGGTGTGTGGTGTTTGCAGAGGGGTGAAGTGACTGAGCTCTGCCTGCTGTGTGTACCAACAGGAATGGGTCCCGCCTGTCAAAAGACTGAAGAGGAAAAAGAGAGACAAGAAGGGCCAACTGGACCGACCGTAAGTTAGCTGTAGTTGGAACCATAGAGTGTATGTGTGTGTGTCTGTGTGTGTGTGTGAGAGAGAGAGAGGTTAAATTCTGTTCCCATTGCACAATGCGATTCCCTACCCATATTTTCATTTCAACCCACGGTTTTTGGTTCAGTTTTAATGTCTGTCATCAGTCATCACCTACACGCGGTTCAAACCTGTGTCCTTTCCATAACCCTGATGTAAACGATCACAGACGTCTGAGCAGTGTCTGACCCTCTGCCTTCCCCTCCCCCATGCTGGGCCAGGGTGATGATCGGAGGAGTGAAGGTGAGAGCGCTGTATAACTACGTGGGAGAAGAGGGGGACGAGCTGTCGTTCAGAGCAGGTGACCCGTGACGTTCTGACGTCCAAATGCATGCAGCTATAAGTATGCATGTATCAAAACTCAAACTGTATGGTAAGCATCTGTATGGTCAGCATCTGTATGGTCAGCCCTGGAGAGTACAGTAAGTTTAGCCAGAAGAAAAGCAATCAAACATGAACTAACAGGCTTCACCAGACCCGGGGGAGACACATTTTACAAGAGTAGCGTACATTATAGTAGAGGATAACTTTATATCTCAGGGGGCGGGGGTTTGTACTAATACACTAGCAGAAGCATGAACAAAATACTGAATTTAATATAGAAATGCTGTGGTGAAGAGGGTTCTGTATGCAACACTAACTGGACATGTGGCTGTGTACTGCCTTCTCAGAGGACCTGACTGACTCGTGTGTTTCTCTTTTTTTCCCTGCCCAAGGGGAGGTCTTCCTGAAGGTGGAGGAAGAGGATGAGCAGGGGTGGTGCAGGGGAGTGATGGATGAAGAGAGGGAGGGCTTCTACCCAGCCAATTATGTTGAGCTTGTGCAGTAATTACGTCATAGTGCCACACTGAACGATTTTCGAATGACATGTCTTGTATTTCACGAAGTGTGCATGTCTTGGTTGAAACATTCACTGTTGGTGCCTGAACATTTTAATACTGTCGATTGTAGGAAATAACCTTTAATGTCAACATCCCCAAATGTAGTTGTAGTATTTTGCACAATTGTGCAATGTGCAACATCACCGATAGCCTTTCTAAATGTTTTAAGAGACACAAGTTAAATCAAGCCAAAAAGTTTATTAAATGATTATTAATTATGTGACAATCTAATCTAAAAGAGTTTAACAGCTGGTGAAATGAATTAACTTATGAATGACTTCGAAGCGTTGTGCTTTTGCTTTCTGTGCTAAGGGCTGTGTCTGTGCGTTAAAAGGCGTGTTAAGAGATAACGAGGTTCCGTGTCTTTCACTTCTTTAAAATTATTTATTAACCAAGTTTCAATAAAAGGTATGCTATACCCTTCACCTTGGCAAAGCACTGGTTTACAGTGATTTGTGTGTTGATTATACAGTCAACAAAATGTTGCCTATGTTTACACCTAGGGATTGTAGGACACCCTTGTATTTGGAAAATAAACATTCGACATTTTGAAAAACTGTATTTTTTCTTTTTCTGTAAAACCATGTGAGGGTGGACACCGCGCTATTTTTACTGATTAACTACCAACCGTAAATGTAACCTCTTCCAGTGAACGCATTTTAGAAACAGTGGATGCACAGGGGAGACCAAAAAATTGCATACTACAAAAGATTGAACTATAGAAATAGCTCGACCCACTGACGGATCCGTCGGATGAAAGAAGTCGAAATTACGTTTAAATTACATCAGAAAAACGTAATTCGCTCAGAAAATAACATAACAAGTTATTTAGATTAAGCAATGTCAAAGAAAGCTATCACTTAACCAACATATTACAAGTGCACGTCAACTGAGACTATCCGGTAGAGCAGGTTGTTTAGGATCATCTTCAGAAGAATGACGCAAAAGACACTCAAACAGGAAGTAACTCCATGGATGTATTCTCAAGACTTTGTACAGGTAAGTAGCTTACAAAGTGTACTGTAGACTGAGGAGTTCAAGTATCATTTTTGTTTAACAACTTATTTAAAAGTAGATGTTTTGTTCTGTTTCGTATATGTACAGGCTGTCTAGAATACTTCTAATTTATACAAGGAGGCTTATGCGCAGAATAATCAAGTGTTCAAGATTAACTGCAGGGGGGCTAAATAGCTTAAGACTGTAAGTTATATTGCGTGTGTGAGTGTGTGTTTGTGTGTGTGCAAGTTGTGTGTGTGTGTACTTAAATTGACTATTTTAAAAATATTTTGTACAGATATGAGTGCGTGACACATTGGTAATTCTATTGTCTCCTGCTTTTAAAGTTAAGAAAAGCCACCAATGGAATTTGCTTGTGAATGTATCTATATTCCACCATCAACCAGTCTGAAAGATGCCCAAAAACCAAATCCACATGCCTTTAAACGTTCAGGTAAGGTTTCAAATTCTTGCACTTCATAATATTACTATTTAAATAGCAAAGCATGCAATAGATTTTGAATTACCATTTTCAACATGCATGTATTTTTGTTATATACATGCATAGATTCATTCTATTCTACACTTTAGTTCAGATTTCTGCTTCTTTTAAGACATTTGTGTGAGTCCCAGTTGGACCGTGTTCCAGAAGACAGTTGGTGTAGAGAGACTGTCTCTCAGTCTGTCCGGCAGGGACACACCATGTTCACTTCATTTCAAGTACGACAACTTTTTTTTAACATAGACGTGATCTGTTCCTCCGCCCTCCTTTCAGCCCTCCTGCCTCCTATCAACAAAGTTCGTCCTCGCATCCCACCCCCCCCTCCCCCTTCAGCGGCCTCCACAGAACTCAGAACCCCCCTAGCCCCCCATCCAGCACCCAGCACAAAGAGCGAGAATGGGATAAAAGGCTCAAGCCCCTCCTCCCCGTATGAGAATACTGCCTTTCATCTCAACCTTGGCACGCCCCGGCCACAACAGTTCACGCCGACTCGTAGACCAGGTAGTGTTTTACCATGCGGGGCGTGATATTCATTGTGGGGAAGATAAAGAAAACATTAAATTAACATGCTAACCCTGAATTAGCTTCCTCTCTCACAGATACAGCTGTAAACAAACACAAAATAGGATGACTGCAAGCTAACTATTTTTACCTACTCTTCTAGCACTTCTACCACCAACCATGAGACCATCACAGACAAACGCTCAATTACAACCCACGAGCTCTGAGCCAATCGTGACGTCTAATTTCCCTTTTCCTGGCTGCGGGCCAAGCAATCACGCCTCAGGGGAAGACCCGTGTGATCCAGAATACACCTACGTTATGTCAGAGGGTGGCGAGGAGGAGATAAGGCCCCCGACCACGTCTGGTGATCTGTTCATTATTCATTCTACTGACACATTCCCAAGATGTTGTCGGACAAATTAATGTACTGTTGCTGGGTAGATTTCTCTATAGTGGCGCTGACCATCGTTTGTTCTTGTTTTTAGGTTCTTCTACACCTCCGCCGCTCCCGCCTAGACCATGGTTCTTAAATTTGATCCCAGATTACATGGTCGTGTTGCCTTCCAATGCTCCATCCCCCTCCTCCTCTTCCTCCTCCTCCTCCTCCTCTAGTAAACCACCACAGGCTCCTCGACAAGACCTGAGTAAAGGTGCATTCCTGCTATTTCCTTTGCTTTGGCTCCCTCTGTCACGCTGTCACGCTATCTCTCTCTGTCTCTGCACAATTCATGTCAAGTACCTTGACAGCCTTTCTGGGATTGGATTGTTTTAACGTTTATGTCTTTTTCCATTCAACTCGTGATCAGTAGATAAAGGACCACTCCCGGGGAATCCCAATGTGATCCTTATCAGTTTGGGAAGACTGCTCTCAGAGGAAAAGGGTTGGGAAATAAATCATTTGTTTTGTGGATCCAAAATACTGTATCTTTACTTATTGATGCAGTATCATGAATATTTGGCCGGTCTAACTTGCTGCCCTGTGTCGTATGTATGTCCAATGACAGTGTTCACTCTCCAAGGAGAACCCACCTCCTGCTCTCAGTGTGGATCCGTGCTGGAATCCTGCTATGACAATGTGGTACAGTGACAAACTTGAACATAAGATGCTCGAAATACCCAAACCATTTGATGCACTGATTGAAGTCACCAGTCACAGCACTGATGCCCTCCCCTACCTGTGACAACGTATCCGGGTGATGACCTCCTGGTTTGTCTCCTCTACAGGTGGAGAGGTGTTATTTCTGTCAGTCATGGGAGCCAGCGCCACCCCCCTCCCTCTCTGACTCCCCCTCCCTCCCGTCTCCGCCTCTCCTTCCCCCAAACGGGGACGAGGACAGCCTCTTCCTCCTGTCCCCTGACGACAAGATCGTGTCGCCTGACGACGCCCTGCTCATCTTCTGCATCGACGTCTCTGGCTCCATGAGCATGACCTGCCAGGTACTGTCTGGAACCGGCCCTTTCCCTTGACGTGCGCGTTCTCAAAGTTTGGCGTGTTTCACATCTATGCACCTGTGGATTTTTCCTCCTTCCTCTTCTTGGTCTGCAAGGTGTTTGAAGGACACCATGTCGTCTACAAGTCAAGACTTCAGGTGAGCTGCGTTTGGATTGGAGGAAACCCTTATAGACTCCAGTAGCTCACATGGTGTCAATTTACCACAGATTGACCCTATTGTCCTCTGTTCTAACTCCTGCGGATTTCTCCAAACCAGTGTGTTCAGGAAGCGGTGATGCAGAGTGTTCAGAAACTGAGTGGGGCTCGACCTCACTCACGCGTGGGACTCATCACCTTCAACAACCAGGTACTGTTGTCACTTAACACATTTCATGTTCATGCTATGTTTACGGATGCAATATTAAGCGTGAGGTTTGTGGTACTTCACCTTCACACACACGCACTCACACATGCACCCACAGACACACACACATTTATATGAATCAAACACAGTTTTGAACGTGTTGTGTTGCCAGGTGACCCTGCATGGATATGAGAAGATCAGCTCACGTTTTCTGTGGGAAGCTGAGCTGGTGGACAGCGAGTACCTGAAGGAGGCTGCCTTCAGCTTTCCCAGCCCACCTCCCCTCTCCAGGACCAGGGACGACCTACAGAGAGAGGTCCTGGGGTGAGGACCACTGGAGAAGATGGAATTGCATTGAAAATAATACTTTAACTGTTCACAGTGGGGTTTAGAGAAGGTGCTGCAAGGGAAAATCGGAATCTTTCCAAAAATGTTCTCCCTGTAGAGCGAAACAATGGTTCATACTTTATGTTCTGATTTAATTTCCGGTTCACTCGAGACCTTCTCATAAAACGCCTCTCTTTTGTGTTACAAGATTGGTAGAGAGTGGAGCCACAGCTCTAGGTCCTGCTGCTGTCCTGGCCATTGCAATGGCTTCTCGACATCCAGGTTCAAAGGTAAATCAGTAACTCCAGAACTCATTATCATTTGATATCACTCTGATATTATTCAGAAGAGATCATCTACTCTGGATGACAGTGTTTTTGTGTTTCTCCCAGGTTATAATCTGTACTGATGGGAAAGCCAACACAGGGCTGGGTAATCTTGAAGTGGAAGACAGCGATGCCCGTGCTCTTCTGTCCTCCACCATCTTCTACCAAGACCTGGGGGAGTATGCGGCCTGCCAAGGGTTTGTACAACAACAAAACTCAATTTCACTGTTTGTCCTAGAAGAATACATGAAGAGTTGATGGTAAAAAAAAATTCATGAATGAACCTGAGGGTAGCTCACCAGGTATAGGTGTGTATATAACATACACGCTGAAGCCTTAACGCAAGGGCCTCGGTTCAAATCCAGCTCAGGCAATTTCTGCATGGCTTGCCCGCTCTCTCTACCCCAGAGGTCTTGAACCCTGGTCCTCTGGGACCCCCTGTCCTGCACGTTTTAGATGTTTCCCTGCTCCAACACACCATACATTTCCTGTCCATCTCTATATCTGTCCATTGAAGTGGAAAAAGGCCAAAATATATCTTCAAAAGAATGATCCTGAACGATCCTGCCTTTCCCAGGGTGACGGTGTCGGTGTTGTCCATGGAGGGTACAGACTGCAGGCTGGATGAGCTGGGGAGACTGGCAGACCGAACGGGGGGAGACGTGAGAGAAAACCAACACTTCCGGGCGCTGCGAAAATTCACCCACAGCTAGCCGTGTTTCATTATGGTGTCTGTTGTTCAAATCCCTAGGTGGTGATAGCGAGCCCGCATCAACTGCACACTGTGTTTGAGGACATCATCGAGAACAGGGCCATAGCCACTCACTGTAGTGTTGCTTTGCTACTCCCAAAGGCACTGTAAGAATTACATAACGAATACCATTTGCACCACCCGTTTTTTTATATCGAGGCAGATTAAATAGCGGCATGTCACATCTGAAAACAATTATTTGTCCATATGTAAAGAATTAGCTACTGAGAATTCTAGATATGGTTTCCTGTGGGGGTTTCTAGGTTGTTATAGGGGTGATACTTTTGCAAAGCTGTTGTTTGCAGATCTAGCCTCACAAATGGTGTGCTCATTCTCCAGACGTGTTAGAGGAGAGAAACAAGCAGGACACCGAGGAACCAAAGAAGTCGGGAACGTGGTGTCCGACACAGAAATCACCTTCCAGTTTGGTCCCAGGGATCTCGAGTCAAGAGAACAGAAGGGTGAAATGAGATAAATTAACAGAAGACTATAGTTCCAGAATTTGAGACCAGATTGTTCTTTTGATGACTATCATTTGAATGACTATTAAATGGCTATCTTTGTTTCGGTCTGTGGGCCAATTTGCCGGCCGGCCTGTCTCTCTGTCTTCCTCCCTGCCTCTCTCTCTTCCTCCCTGTCTGTCTGTCTGTCTGTCCAGTGTCAGGCCTGGCTCCTGGCAGCCATGTGTCCATCCAGCTGCAGGTCAGTTACAGAAAGATGGATGGACGGAGTATGCTCAGAGTTCTGACTGTTGACAGAGAAGTGACTGATGACAGGTGAGAGGACAAACCCTGAACACACATTGTTATTGTGTGTGTATGTGTGTGTGTGTGTGTGTGTGTGTATGTCGAAGGATAGGTTCATCTACAGAATGTGTAGGTCAATTTCAGTAACTGTCCTTGACAGGCCATATAAGATGAAACGATAACCTTTTCTCTCCTTCTTTCCCCCTCTTAGTGTGACAGTCCTCTCTTCCTTATCCTGTGAAATCATCCAGCTCAACTCGTCCCAGGCTAGCGCTGCCCTGGCTGTGAGGGGCCGCTTCCTGGAGGCCAGGAGAGAGGGGGAGGCGCAGATGAAACTGTTAGAGAGATCCCTGTGAGTAACAGCATGGGGGCGGGGGGGAGGGGGGAGGGGGGCAAAGCTGCCAGTGTGTGTGCGGAGGATGAGTGCTAATTAGTGAGCAGGACTGAGAGACACAGCCACTAGAGTGTGCTCAAGGGGCCTGTGTGTGTGTGTGTGTGTGTGTGTGTGTGTGTGTGTGTGTGTGTGTGCGCGCGTGCGTGCGTGTGCGTGTGTGTGTGCGTGGGTATTTGACTATTATATAATGTTAAGTAGTAAATAATGCATGTTCATATGTTCACTGCAAGTTTACATACACAGTAACATTGAAAGTCTTAAAAACATAGTGGTAGATACATTGTATAGTAAGCTGTTGTGAAGTGTATACACTGTTCTGTGGTTGCTTTTGCAGGGAGCATAATCGCAGTGTGGAGGACAGCGAGATTTACAAGTCATGGGTAAAAACCATGGATCCTATAAACAACAGTTTACACCACTACACAAGGGTAAGGGTGTATGTTAGGCCCCATGACAACAGACGTACTGTAGCTACTGTAAACTGTCCTAATTACCGTTGCTCTTATTTTCCAGAAACAATCTGTACTCTCCGACTCACAGGTAATGATCACCATCTACAAACAGATGGTATTCGAATGTTTTCAGTTAAAGGGTCTGTGGGGGGAGGGAAGTCAAACCAAATCTAAGATGTCTTCGTGAGGGCCCTTGGAGAAGATCTGACTTTCTACTTTTATGTATTATTTTCTACATTGACATTATTAAGTGTACTGTCAAATCGTAATATATTGTCATGTTCTTTCCTTCATCAGACCCTGACAGACCAGGGTGCAGAACTTCTCTTCGGAATGAAGAACACCAACCGGGGCTCCTTGTCAATGCAGAACTAGCACATAGCAGGAATGGTCCTTGTCACTGCAGAACTAGCACAAAGCAAGAATGGTAGCCACACCAGCACGTTTCTGCTTGGTTTCTTGTCTGAATGCAGTGAATGATGAGGGATTGGCTTCTACTCACAGGCAATGAATATGGACATACCAGTGACACCTCACATGTAGCCTTAGCATTAAGGATCAACTGTAAATATTGAACTCTGTACTGTAAAAACAACCATTCTTGAAACGGAGACCATTTTGTCACTTGCATGGCAGTTGATAAGAGGGTGTATCTTACACCTTCCTTCTAGCTGAGCTTGTGCTCTCATCCTGATCAGAACAGTGAAGAATAACATGACTCAGAAACACATACTGTATTCACATGGGAGAGGAATGCAAACACCCACTATTCACACTAGCTGTTCTCAAGCTTCCAACACATTTTATTACATGTATATTTACGTATATGACAGTTGGTGACTTCATGACAAAATAAATGACAAATTTGTATCTTTTTTTGTATCTGGTTGTTCACAATGTGTACTTCATGTTTTGGCTGCCCGCAATGCTATGGGGCTATCTTGTTGTTATTGTCTGTGACCTATGCACTTTGTAAAGCTCTCGGAAGTCGCTTTGGATATAAGCGTCTGCTAAATGAATAAATGTAATGTAAATGTATTCAACAGTCGCATTGAAAGACCCATTGATTCAGATTCACTTTATTAGCCATTTGTCGCACATCGAGAAAACCAGCCAGAAATAGAAAAAGGAAATACATTTTTCTCCGATTATTGATGACCGGTCTGCTGTATGCAGTCCCTAACAGTGGGTCTACCCAGCCCTCGTTTACGCAGGAACACAATCAATAGAAAAATAATGTATTGTCCCCTGTCAGCCTGAGTTGCAGAGATAGTGTGCAATTGAGTACAAACAGAATACAACTGACGCAACAATGACGAGGCTCGAAATGGAGGCCAGAGTGTAAATAGACATCCGTTTCTCCGGAGAGGCTCGCACGATGCAGTCGACCACGTCTCTACAGACGTTCATCCTACACCTGAACGGACCGTCGTCCAGTCGGGGGAGGTTCCACGTCAGAAGCACGTAGACAAAGCACATTTCCACGGCGATACGCAGGACGATGCTGAACAGGTAGAACCCCACTGTGCTCTTGTTCTTGTGGAGGTCAATCACCATCCTGGTGTCAGCAGGGCCAGCCAGCTCTATGTCCCCGCCCGTCTTGGAGGCCCTCTTCTGGGCCACGGCGCGTAGGTGGGAGGCGAAGAGCTCCATGACAAGCACCGAGAGGATAAGGAGAATGAAGAGGAAGTTCCAGGCCACCATCACCGGCTTGTCGAAGTGCTGGTTGTAGCAGGCTTGGACACAGATGCTGTCCTTGGTGGCGTTGCAGCTGAAGTCCGAGTCCAGCTTGAACCAGGGCAGCTCGGCCACAAAGAGCACCACCAGACGGATGCACAGGAAGCCGAACCACAGCGATCGACACTTGTAGGTGGTGGTGGTGTCCACCGCCGTCCGCAGGATGGGGATGAGGCCCGTCACTAAGGCTGCCATTTGGTGTTTTTTTCACTGGTTTATTGCTGAATACTGAGCAGGCAGAATACAGGATCACAAAACAACACAAAGCATCATTGTATTCATGTCATTACGCGTTCAAAAGTTGAACAGTTTCAACCCTGTCCAACCATTTCGTCCAGGGTTGTTCCAAACAAGATGAGAAAGGTTACCTTGATAAGCTGTGTCCACAATCTTGATTCACTGACTTTGCTCCAAAAGAAGTCTTTTATAGGACGTATACTACGCTTGGTCATCAGGATTAGCAGTGGCCACTCCTCGCGTATCTGCTGACTCCATCCAAAACTTCTCTTTTTTTGTACACGTCACCCTAACATTCTAAACTGTCAAGTTCGTTATTGTAAACAGACCAACATGATGTAATTCATTTACATTATGGGGAAGGGGGTGCATTGTTTACTCTATGAAATGCAGCTTGACATTAATTAAGACTATGATTGTACTGTAGCTGTTCAGCTCATTCATCTCTCTGCAAGGCAGTGCACAAGAAGGCCACTTTAATTCCACCAGTGTCTTTAAGTAAACAGTTTAATACCATCACAATGTAACTGTACACAGAAAATTTGAATCAGAACAGCCTACAAAATAGTAGAAAAAAGTTCATGATTAAAATCATCAATTATATGTTTTTAGACTGAAATGACATAACTGTCACTTATGTATGATTTGTTTACATACTGATATACACGTTATTATACAAATGCATTGCTGTGAATAATCGTCACCAGTTTGAATCAATTTGATGAAATGATGCCTGAAATCTTTTATAAAACATTATGTACATATATAATTCCATAAATATGTTTTAATTATCACAAGATCAAAACCTAAACAACCACTGTGGCCAAATCAGAATCACTGTATTGTCCTGCAACGCTGGTTTTAGAACATCCAAACTGTTTAAATAAAAGGGGGGGAAAAAAGGTTGTCACGGTTGGTTTCTTAAACCGATACTTGACATCTTTCTCACATTTCCTCCTCTTTGTCAACATACACAGGAATTGTGTGAAAGGCGGGGATAGGATGTGACACGGGAAAAGGCAGGGTAATTGCACTCGGTTCAGCAGAGGTTGGGGAGACCTCCATGGGGGGTGGAGGGGATGGCAGGGGCTCTGTGTGTTCAATGTGTTCCTCTGAGAGGGAGGAGTTGGTAGCTTGGTCACGGTGTGTGCGTAAATGCTTGCGAAGATAGGCTGCAAACAAAAAGGCTTTCCCACACTGCGGGCAGCTGTGGGGCTTGTTGGCCGAGTGGATCCTCTGGTGTTTACGAAGCCCGGCTTTGTTGAGGAAACCTTTGCCACAGCTGTCGCAGACATGGGGACGGGGCTTGGGGTGCTGCTTCTCGTGCTCCTGGAGATCCGCCAGCTGTCCAAACTCCGCATGGCACGTCGCACACTGGTGCGGCCCCATGGGCAGGGCGGCCATGTTGGAGGAATCGGGGGAGACGGAGTGCAGGCTTTCGTGGGCCTGCACTTCCTCCCAGGTTCCGAACGTGATGTCGCAGTGGGCGCAGGAGAACTGGGGGAGGGTGGTGTGGGAGGGGAAGGCCGGAGTGGCTGCCCCCGGGGCCGCCTGCTGCTGCTCGGCCCTCTCCGCCAGGTGAGTCCTCTCGTGCTTCCGCAGGCTGGAGGAGACCACGAACGACTTGACGCACAGCTGGCACTTAAACGGACGCTCCCCGGAGTGCACCCTGCGGTGCTTGTTGAGGCTGGAGCGCTCGGCAAAAGACTTGCCGCACTCGGTGCAGGAGAAGGGCCGCAGCCCCGTGTGCACCAGCATGTGACGGCGCAGGTCCCAGGACGCCACAAAGGCTTTGTCGCAGCTCTGGCATTTGTACGGCCTCTGTCCCGAATGCACGCGCTCGTGCACGGCCAGGTCGGCCGGCTGGCGGAACCTCTTGGAGCATTTGTCGCAGGGGTAGGGCTTGAACCCCGAATGCGCCCTCTGGTGCCGACGGAAACTGGAGGGGTCAGAGAACATCTTGCCGCACTGCGGGCACAGGAAGGGCTTCTCTCCGGAGTGGGTGCGCAGGTGGGACTGGTAGGAGGAGAGCTGGGTGAAGCCCTTGCCGCACTGCTCGCACTGATAGGGTTTGCTCTGGGAGTGGATGCGCAGGTGGCAGGCCAGGGAGGACGAGCGCGAGAAGGCCTTGCCACAGTCCGAACACAGGTAAGGCTTCTCTCCGGTGTGGGAGCGCTCGTGGTTTTTCAGGTCCTTCAGCTCGGTGTAGGTCTTGCCACACTCGTCGCAGGCGTAGGGCCTGTGGCCCTGGTGGTTGCGCCTGTGTTTCCGATAAACCGACGGGTCTGCGAAGCTCTTCCCGCACTCCGCACAGAAGTAGGGCTTCTCTCCCGTGTGGGAGCGCAGATGGACCTTCAGCTTGGAGAGAGTGGGGTAGCTCTTGGAGCAGTTGGGGCAGGAGAACGGCCTCTCTCCGCTGTGCTGCGTCATGTGGATCCTCAGGCATATGGCCTGCATGAAGGCCTTGCCGCACTCGGTGCAGACGAACGGCTTCTCGCCCGTGTGGGAGCGGGTGTGGTTGCGCAGCTCCGTCTGGGTCTTGTAGGCCTTGTGGCACTGCGGGCACTGGAATGGGCGCTGGGCAGAGTGGGAACGTTGGTGCTTGGAGAGCTGGGCTCTGCTGGGGAAGACTTTGTTACACTGGGAGCATGTGTGCTCCTGCGCTCGTTCCTTCCCGTGTGAAGACAACTTGTGGATTCTTAGGGCCGCAGGGCTGCTGAAAGCCTGCTGACAGGCAGAACATCTGAACGAAGGTTTGGCTTTCGGAGGCCTGCCTTTGCCTCTCTTTCTCACAGGTGGCTCCTTCACCACCTCCTTCTCCTCTTCCTTGCTTTCCTCATTCGGTGGGGTGAACTGTTCTGTCAGTGATGGACTAGCAGGCTGTGGAGAGGCCATATTTGGGGAGGTGGGTGTAGAAAAGAAAAAAAAAACTATTGCTTTGAAGATCTGTAGAAAACCAAAAGTGGAAAGAAAAAAAACAAATTCATTATGTGACATCAAATTATTAATTTTCAACTGCAAAAGAACATGTTATTGCATTATTGATACATAATGGTCCTGGTAAGATTACTGTGAACAGCTGAGCGTAATAAGAGATAGCATGATGACTGACTAGAATCAAAAGAAGCCACTTATAATACCTATGCAAAGAACAAAGTGGGTGGGGGCAAATCCCAAAATGGCTGGCATTAGGACCTCAGGGACAATACGCGAGTAAGCTAAACGATTGTTGTCAAAGGAAGTTGCATGTACCCAGCTAGCAAGCTAGCGGGAACATAATAGATTTTAGATCTAGCAGAAACTGCGTTTTGCTGGACACCGTGGTATATATCAAGTATTTTTTTTAATTCTCACTCGTCAAAGGTATGTTTTTCTAAACCCAACGCAAATCAGTAGTACGGAAATCATTTTCATATTTCTAGCTAGCGACTCAAAATGGCTGGCTTTAGGACCGGCTGATCAAGCTGTTCGCCCACTGCACTGGTGTCATCGCATGGGATGGATCATCATCTGGCAGCCGCTAGATCAAGTTTGAAGTCTTGCATTTAAAAAAAAACTCACCCGATTTCTCTTCTTGTGGTTGAACAATACTTCACAGTATGGATAGATTGAAAGCCTCTCAAATTGCGTTTACAGTGAACTGCCCCGATTGGTGATTGCAACTGATGATGGGCGGCTTTAGGACCATGACGAAAGCGCTGTTGTCGAGTGCAGCACTTGCGCGGGTTGGGAAATTGAGACATTGAGAAATAATAGCTCGTACTAGCTAGCTCTGAAGACACGAACTGAAATGTATTTCTTATTATAAATAGTACAATGCTGACATGTGTGGGGCAGTCGTATTAGCAGTTTAAGGTAGACAGCTGTTAGTGGAAAGTAGGGTTAGGATTGTGTTACAGGAATGGTATGATAACTTATTCTGACTTTGAAATGTTTGTGAACCATGTCATTTAATTCTAGCTAACAACATGACGCTGCGTAAGGGCATGGCATAATCTGGATACACATTATTATATGTTGCATAAGTGACTAACTTCATACAATACAATTAAAAACAGGGCAGAGCGATTTGTATTTATTGGACATAGCAAGGGGAGATATTTGAGTGGTACACATTTCCTGTTTCCTAGCAACAAGAGCAGGAAGTATGTGGAATGGGATGGGGGAAAAAAAGACAATTGAAAAGATTTGTCCTTTACCAATAGTTGGGTCAGAAAACAACGCAAAGAGGGGACAAAATATGCATCGTGGGTCGAAATGCAGTTCATCCTAAACTAAAGAAGGTATTTGGTGGTGTGCTTGCATTATGGATGACAACTTCTTGTGTGCTCACTGAAGCTAACGAGCGTTAGCTGGCTAGCTCGCTGTAGCTTTTTGGTGCAATGTTTGTTTAGCTAAGCATGCTGATGCTAGCTGGCTTGTTTTGTGTTTTGCGACCAAGTACCACTATCTTGCTGAAGTTTGCATGCTTGCGTGGAAACCAATACAACTTGTTTCCCAAATGTGACTGCGGTTGTCGTGTTCAATATGAAAAATGTGAACAGAAACATCTTTTGTATTTAACGCCATTCCAACAAGGCGTTGGTCTCGGTTTGTTGACATAGCTAGCTAGCTAGCCTTCTGCGAATGAACGTTACTAGGTCACTATTTGCCGTGCAGCGAATTCGTTTTTTGCAATCTTATTTTAGTCGTATTTTTACATGTCCAAGCTACCAATATAGGTATTGATGAAATGACTGATGTTCAACAGCATGGATTTCTGACTGACATATGCGGGTGAATAGCTATAATGCCAACCATACCGTCAACCGTGGTGCCAAGCTTGTCAGTTGAATGTGGAGCGTCTTAATATTTCAGTGGAAATGCACCGCGAAATATAAGTTAAAAATATATTATTAGTGCCTGTAGAATTGCAGTAAGTGTTGCATTACTGGGGATGTGTGAAGGTTATTATTCTAGATTTGATACTTTGGAAGTGCCTGGTGTAACTCAAATCTGATGTGCATGGTCAAATCTGTTCTTCAATACAATTTGTTTCTTTTTTTTCCACAGAATTCCTTGTGTGGCAACATCTAGTCACACTTCAATGGAGGGGTGTTGACTCTACCTTTTCCTTTCTTTTGTTGCTACCCTGGTTGGACCTTGCCGATGAATAGGTTCCTTTGACAGAAAGAGAGAAGCAGGAAATCTGATGCATTTTTCCTTCAGCTATTTATACAAACTGTATCTAGCTCTGAAAGGTGCAACACTATCCTGGAATGGCTATGCAAGAGCCAGGCAGGACCAAAGGATTTCCCTGTAAGCACTGTGGCATAGTGCGCTCCAGTATGCCAAGCCTACTGGAACATATGGAAAGTCACTCCCAGCTAGACGAGGATCGCAGGTTCAAGTGTGAACAGTGTGGGCGGGGCTACAGGCATGCCGGTAGCTTGGCTAACCACAAAAAGACCCACGAGGTGGGTTCTTTCCAATGCCACATATGTCAAAGAAGCTTATCCAATGCTTTGGCCCTCAAGAGCCATATTCGAATCCACACATCACAGAAAAAGCACTCCTGCGTGGACTGCGGAAAGGCGTTTCGTCTGGCTACGCAGTTGGCCACCCATGAAAAGGTCCATCTCTCTCGACAAGCAAGGGGGAGGCCGAGCGACGTCGCGGCTGTGGACTATGCTCTTGACGAGGAAGAGCGAGACTATGAGAATATCAATTCCTTTGAACTTGAGGAGCAAGCCGCGTGTGCGTTTGGGGGCGAGCAAGAATCAGGGTTGAATGTTAAATCGGAAGAATTCCCCGGTGAAGAGGAGGCTGGCGGCGGAGGTGATCGACCTTTCAGATGTGATCAGTGTGACAAGACGTACAGGCACCACGGTAGTCTGATCAATCACAAAAAGTCTCACACTGTAGGAATGTTTGAGTGCTCCGTCTGCTTCAAGCAGTTAAATAACCTGGCCGCTCTCCACAGCCACCAGAGAATTCATAACAAGACCAAGAGTGGTCCCGAGGCCAGTTCTGTAGAGGCCGTGTACGCTGGTACAACACCGGATCAGTTTTCACCCCCAGTCAGTGATGCCCCAGTGCATTTCTGCCACCTGTGTCAGGTGCTGTTTCCCAATGACGAGGAGTTCCAGGAACACATCCAAATGCATAATTCTTCATCCATGTCGTTTGGACTCCACGGAGGTTTGACAGAAGACCACAATGTCTCCTATGACCGCAGTGTTACACAGTCTCCGGACTCAAACTTTTATTCACCCTCCCTAAATGATGCTCCTTCGATGCCCTTGTCAATGAGCAACCATGTGGATTTCAGTCAGTCGCATGACCAGATTAGCAATGGACATCTGTACTCTGACCACTCCAGTAATGAAACCCCATTTACCATCAATACTCAGGGAGAGCCCTCAGTCGTGAAATCGGATGTCCACAACTCTGCCCTGGTGCTTGCTGATCCTGCTGACGACCCGACTCTGATTGAAGATTCTTTAGCCGGCGATTCCGACGAGCGGCGCTTTAAGTGCCAGATCTGTGGGAAAAGCTACCGGCACGCAGGGAGCCTCATTAACCACAAGCGGTCCCATCAGACAGGCATTTACCAGTGCTCAATCTGCCGCAAGAGTTACCCACACCTGGCTGCTCTTCGCAGCCACCTCCGCATCCACAAGGCCCACACATCCTCCTTTAACCTCAGCTCGGAGGGAGACTGGCTCTCTCCTGAGCCCCTGACGCTCGACAACCAGCAGAGCTGCTATCCCTCCCAGGAGGACGGGGAAGCCGGCGGCGCCATCGCCCTCGCTCAGGAGAACGCCGACGGGCACGGAAACGGAGCGGCGTACCACGAGCAGTTTGACCCTGGCTTCCCCCAGGGCAGGACTGTGCACCTACCTCACGACGAGCACCTGATGAACAGGCACATGTGCGCTGACTGCGGCGAGACGTTTGCCGACATAGCAGGGATCAAGTCGCACGTGTGCCCTCTACTCCAACAGCAGCAGCAGCAGCCCATTTCCGACGGCTACAACGGTCATGTGGACTTCCAGGTCACTAATGGCCAGTGTGCCATGGGAAACCCAGGGGATCACATGGAATTTCAAGGACTCAATGGCACTCATGACCAAAGGTACTTTGGCGAGCAAAGTTATCACGAAGACATGAATGGTGAGCAGATGAACGGTGGTGGCGGCGGCTTAGAAGGTGACGTTGACGACGAAGAGGATGACGACGACGACGGAGAACTCTACCAGTGCTCGGTGTGCGGAAACCGCTACACCAGCATGAGAGCGCTGAGGAGCCACCTCCGTGGTCACACCCAATCCCACGGCACCCCCACCAGCTCCGGGCCGTCCTCCATGTCTTCCCTCGAGGAGGAGAAAGAGGAGGACCCGCGGGAGAGGCAGCAGGTGGACGGAGGGCTGATCATCTGCAGTACCTGTGGGGAGAGTTTCACCAAGAAGCAAGACCTCCTCGCCCACCAGCAGCTGCACGATCAAGCGCAGGTCGACGTGAAACTCGGGAGTGTGGACGCGGACGACACGGCCAAGCCTAAAGAGGAGGGCCAGAGCATCATCTGTGGACACTGTGGCATTTTCTGCAGCAGCTACGACCATCTCGAAACCCACCACTGCTCCGCTAAGACCAAAACCGAGTCGACCGCGACAAACGATGAAAAGGCAGACGCCGGTGAGCCCGCTGACCGACGCGCGAAGGACAATGCGGACGGGGGAGATCGTCAGTACAAGTGTGATCAGTGCGGCCGGTCGTACCGACATGCTGGCTCGCTGCTCAACCACAAGAAGTCGCACAAGACGGGCGTGTTCCGCTGCTTTGTGTGTCAGAAGCGCTTTTACAATCTGCTGGCCCTCAAAAACCACCAGCGAACTCACTTTGATGTTAAAAGGTAATAATAGTCCAATTTATTTTCACCTCAGCCGATTTAGTCTTCTCAATGAAATGTCTGTGTAGTATTAGCATCACTGAACAATATCTTTATGGCTAGTGCAAGTTATGGAAACTGCAGAATTATGTAATGCTACACTTTTTGTATAATGTATAATACAGTCTGTTAGTAGCTATGCATGTGTTCATATCCTATGCTACGCTAAAGAACATACAGACATATATACAATATTGCCTATACAATTAGATTTGTTGACATTAAAGGTGTTTTGACATCACACGTTCATTCATTTTGTAGAATCTTCTTTGCTTTGTAAACACGGGATTTAACCGCAGGCTTTGTCTCCTCTTCCAGGCACACTTGCCACGAGTGTGGGAAAGCCTTCAAAATCCAGAAGCAACTGCTGAACCACCTGAGAATCCACAAGGAGAACCAGGCCAAAATACAAGAACTCAACAACCAGATCCAGGCCCTTATGCAGATGAATGGGACGGGGTCCGAGGGAGGAATGCACTCCTTAAATGCAAACGCCAATCAAGCCTCAACCTCACGCAAAAGACGCAGACCGCCCCCCACGGCCAGGAAGGCCACTGTGAGGCCTGCCAATCAGACTGAACCCAATGCTGGGGTCAAATCAGAGAACAGCGGCGACCCGCGGCCCTATTCTTGTGACCAATGTGGTCGGACGTACCGCCATGCCGGAAGTCTGGTCAACCACAAGAACTCTCACAAGACTGGCGAGTATTACTGCTCCATCTGCAACAACACCTACTCCAACCAGCTGGCGATGAAGAACCACTTGCGTATTCACTTTGCGCTAAAGAAGCATTGCTGCCAAGACTGTGGGAAAGGCTTCAGGGTAAAGAGACAGCTCACGAACCACACCTGCCCTCACCTCAAAAAGGACATGGCGGGAGGGACGCGGGGGAGGGCTCGCAGGCGGACAAAAGACTTCAAGTGCAAGGAATGCGGGCAGGCCTTCGTCACTGCCGACCAGCTGTCCGTCCACGCCTGCGGCGGCAGCGACGGCCAAGCGGACGTGGCCTTGAAAAAGGAGGAGCGCCCGTTTGCGTGCAACATATGCAACCGTAGCTACCGCCACGCGGGGAGCCTACTGAATCACAAGAACACTCACAAGACCGGCCACTTCAGCTGCGCCGTCTGCTCCAAGCCCTTCACCAACCCCATGGCGCTGCGCAACCACACGCGCATCCACACGCAGAAGAAGAAGTACGTCTGCCTCACCTGCGGCAAGGCCTTCCGCTTGGCCAGTATCCTCCACAACCACCAGAAGGTCCACAATCGTGTGGCCAGCCACTTCAGTTGCCCTGCCTGTGGGAAGAGCTTCCAGGGAAAGTCTGGGCTGAAGAGGCATCGGTGCCAGAGAGGTCAGGACAGCGCGACGCGAGCAGGCGTCCGTCACGCTGAAGGGGGCGACAAGTGCTTCATGTGAGTTACTGTCCCATAATCGGCTAACTGTGTAAGTCACAAAGTCCACTTTTTTGACGGATAATATTTGTTTAAAGCAGATTTGATTTCCAATGACTACTTTAATATATATCTTAAATAATCTTTTTGAATTAATATCACTATTATTTAATGTATCTGTAACTGGACAACAGAAGCAACAATTTGGTGAATTGTTAAAATGCTGTGGAATCAGCCATCTGGTGTATTAATGGTGAAGCCCTAAATGAGCTTGTCTCTACTGCAGGTGTGACCTGTGTGGGCGTTCGTACCGCCATGCTGGCTCCCTCCTCAACCACAAAAAAACCCACTCGGAAAACCTCCACCACTGCACCCTGTGCCTCCAGACATTCCCAGACCCCCTCACGCTCCAGATCCACTCCCAGATGAAGCGCCACTGCTGCCCTGAGTGTGGGAAGACCTTTTGCCTGATAGCTCACCTGCAGAGCCACATGGAGACGCACAACAAGGAGAGGACCCTGGTGTGCAGCCCCTGCCAGCAGAGCTTCCCCAGCACGGCCAGCTACCAGCAGCACCAGGAACTGCAGCATCGAGCCCCTGGCCAGTACCAGGCGCGCGGCGAGGGGGCTGGGGTCCACATGCAGGAGGACTTGGGCTGGGGCCCAGGGATGGACCAGGACATGGGGCTCCAGGGAATCCCCAAGCTGGTGCCGGCGTTCGCCCACATGCACGGCGCCATGTCCGGGGAGGAGGTGGCGGCGGCGGCGGAAAGCCATGCGGACGCCCACGGTTCCGAGGAGAAGAGCCACGTCTGCGAGCACTGCGGCCGCACGTACCGCCACGCCGGCTCGCTGCTCAACCACAAGAACAGCCACAAGACGGGCTCGTTCTTCTGCTCCGTCTGCCAGAAGGAGTTCTCCAACCTGATGGCCCTCAAGAACCACCGGCGCATCCACACGGAGCCCAAGCGCTATCAGTGCCTGGAGTGTGGCAAGGCGTTCCGCGTGTCTACCCAGCTCATCTGCCACCGGCGGATCCACACGAAGGAGAAGCCCTTCTCCTGCCTGCTGTGCGACAAACGCTTCTCCAGCAAGTCCAACCTGCGACACCACCAGAAGATGCACCAGAGCACGCAGTCCTTCGAGTCCTCCTTCAGCATGGACGCCAATTCCTTCATGGATCTGGACATGGGCTCTTTCCTCTGAAGCAGGGTGATCACCTCGACTACACAGAACGGCTTCTATTGTCCGGTCTCACCCTACTCGTCAATAATTGTAAAAGTGAGATATTTTTTCGAAGAGTTTCCACAGAAAACATTTTCAAGTCTTGGTATGGATGCCCTCAGAGATGCTTCACGTGCTTTTCCTATTTTGAACATCGTTTTATGGTTGTGGTGGAGATGCAAGTCTGGTGGAGAGACTTTGGATCTTACCTCAGAAATAGATTGAGACACTAACAAAGTCCAGGACGGGTGAGTATGCCTGATTGTAACATCAAAAGTTTGATTGTTTTCCATGAAGTGCACAGAATGGAAACTAAATCCAGAACTTGAAACAGTTTGAGCGCTGCAACTGGACTGTGACTTAATTCCTCTCTTAAAATACCCCCCCCACCCCTCTCTCTCTCTCTCCCCCAGTCAACCAAAGCAAACACCACAGATAACTACTTTATCCAGGTCTCACTCAACACACTATTATACACATAGATGATTTGTCTTTTTTATGAGCAAGTGCTGTTCCAAGAATAGTAATTTTCTCTCTTGATATGTATTGCTTTGTTCAGTGCCTCTGTAAGTTTCTTGCACTGCTGTGCCCATAAAGTATACAGGCCATTATAGTTCCTCCTGGGGCCCTCTGTGTTGTCCTAGTTCTGAATGGACTGGTCAGTATGCCCCATGTGCTGTGGTATAGACTAGGACAACTCTGTTAGTATGAGGAAGCAGACACTGTACCACTGGACCGGTCCAGATCATGATAGAAAATTGTATTTACTGTAATCATATAATCAATTACTCGGTTTTTATTGATGATTATAATATTTGAGTTCACCTGAATGGCATTGTATGCTAAATGGACATATTTAATAATTTATTCCTGTTCTATTCATTTATTTTAATTTTTTGTGTATACTTTATTATACTAGAAAACTAAAGTTTTTATGAATGTTAAACTTGTAAATTGAAAATGCTTAATATGTAGCTTTTAAGGAGATTCATAAATGTATCTTATGATTTCATATATACTCAATCGGTTCAACCCTGCAGGTAGAAATGCCTTGATCAGGGACGATGGTCTCGAAGCACTCAGGTTCCCCACCTTCAAAAGGATAGTACCTGACGTGGATAACATTGTAGATAATCGTGTCTACAGTGTCTGACCTGGGTATGATATTGTTCACAGGTGCCATTTCACACCATTGTCTCGCACAAGTGAGAGTTGTAGCCTTTGTCGTCTCTCTCAAACAGTTGTCAGGCTCAAACGGCCCTGGCTGTCCAACACCTCATCCTTTGTGCTCGGTCTCCTCATGCTCTCCTTTGAAATGTATAACACATGTCGACGTGCCAGTGCCTAAATTTGTGAGTCAAGAGTGTAGCAATTATCCAGTGTGAAATTACTCTCTCTAATCAGCAGAAACTGTAGAACACAAAATGTGTATTTGACTTTTTATGATTTCACTTCTGTTGAAGATCAAGCTTTAATTTGATTCACACTTTCAAATATGGTCATCATTCCATGAGTTTGTTACTTGAAGATGATTATTTAGTTTATTTTACGATGAGATTAAATAGTAATAACTTGCCATGTGCAATTAAGTGACATTTAGGGAAGAATATAATTCTGTCAAGTCTAGGAAAAACAGTACGCATAGAATTTATTTGGCTTCTGCACAATGTTGCATCTTTTGGCTTCCCCAAGAAAAGACCCTGTGTTTTTTTGTTCAGTATGTTGAATATGGTCACCAGGAGATGTTTTCACCTTGTTTGTGTTTTTATTATTGCCTTATGCTATGTCAAATATGGCTGCGGGTGGTAAGATGTATAAAATACCTCACGGAGAGCCTTGCCAATCCAGCGACCAAAATATTTAAATCCTTCACTGGTTTATCATAGAGTAATTCGCTATAACGGATGTTCCACTCATCATGTTGTCGTCATTGCAATCCTTAAAAGTGATTCATCGAATGACCATTCGTGACGAGCCTTTTCAAAACCGTGAACTTCCGTTTTAGATTCTACAAGGACTGTTTCGTAAGCCTTCTTGACAACACTGATTATGAAAGGACATTATCTTCCTCGTCTGCCCCGTCGCCTCAGATCCTAGTGTCACAGGCGCAGCAGGTCCATGTAGCCCAAGTCTCACCTTTCTACCAATTTTTAAAAAAGCAATATGTTGATAGGACTGTTTACTGCCCATTATTTCAGGTACAGTGTTGTCTACTTACATAATGTATGTAATGTACATCTTATGTTTTGTAAGATTGTAATTTTGTTGTCTTCAAGTATTTATACATGTATACCAGGTACACTAATATAGTAGTGTGTGTATATATAAATGGTATACACAGCTTGAGTTAACTGAACGGCTAAGGACCTTTACTTAAGATATCATTCAGAATGACTTGCCAACACCTGAGCATCCTTTTCAATTCCATTATTTTGAAATTCCTATGACAATGTATTTTCATACGCCATTGTTACAAATGTCCAGAGTGTTAGTCTGGTGATCTCAGAATTGTTCACTGTTGTTTGCTAAAGCATCCATATTCTATCCCACCTGGCACTTATTTTTATGTACACTCCTCTTAGCCGCTATCATAACCCTGTAAAATTTCTGAGAGTTCTGTAAATATTGGATTTGAACTTCAGTTGGATTTTCTGTACATTCAGAGCAAGAATATCTTCCACGTTAGGAAACAACTGCTAGTTTAGCTATTGTGTAATAAAAAGCGTATACCACATGTCATTTTATTGAATTTTCAAAAATGTTCCAAAACTCATGTTTGCTCAATATTTAATTCATATTTATATGAACCTGTATATATATTTTGTCACTTTGAAACGTAGATTTTTACTTCTTTGTTAGTATCATGAACTTAAGTAATGAGAATATACACATTTGAACAATTAGTTGTTGAAATTAAATTACAGAAATATTTGGTGTGTTGCGTCGTTTATTGGTGATGAGATTCTGGTCAGGGTAGCCAGCGCTTAATGGTAGTGCAACGGCTCCACATTGCCCTCTGATTGGCTAAGAGCACCTTCCACACTAAAGGTCTTATCAGTCATTTGACACTATCATTTTGAGTCTAGGGTGGTTAATAAGCATAGCCTTAGATGTCACACAATTAAGCCCAACACAGTTTTTTTCATGCAATTCCAATACAATACACCATACAACTTTATTGTAATTTGTTTATTCTGAAAAATATGTTACCTATAAACAGTTCACTTGAAAGATTGACCTAAAGGTGAGAAACATATAGTACTCTAACATTGTTATTGCCAGTTAATTGTCAGCTGGTACTGGACGTTTGTTAACCACCTTCACAGGGATTGAAGTAGATTCATGTACAGCATATGCTACACATTATTTTGACCAATTTCTATTGTGACATTGGACTGAGTATTATAAAAGATATTAAAATAAATAAAAAATAGATTCACTTTATACTATATATATATATATATATAAAACATCTTTAAAAGTGGTAGCTTGTTACTGCTTAGAACTAACTTGTCCTACACAGCATGTATGATATGTTTTAAAAGGATATTGTCAATATGAAATATCTCAATATTCAGATTTTAAAATACTCGTCACACAAATGTATCCTAAGTGAACAATAGAACGAGTCTTCGTCCAGGAAGTTTGGATACTATTTTGTGTACATTGCTCTTACAGTATTCACTATAAGTACACATTCAAACAGAGAGGGACAATGTTAGAATTATAGTGTTACAAACATCCTGTCATACAAGCACCGTTGTCAAAACAGTATATCCTGCTGGTGTCAATTTAGAGTCTGGGCTTAAATGCTTTCAGAAAGAGTATGATTCAGGTCCCAAGAATACTATGCCACCTTAATCCTGTTACACAATCCTTCAGGACCCCCTGTGTCATGCTACCTAATTCTGCATAGTTTATGCAGTGCTACAGCACATTTCCATTATCATAAAACTATCCTTACATTACGATATTCAATAGACTTACTGTGGAGGAGAGATTTGAAGACCATACAGTGCATGAGTGTGTCACACTCTTCAAAAAAAAAAGTATTTTAAATTGATGCGTTCACACTGGAATGGAAGCGCTGGAAGTATAGAATCCTCCTAAAAGTACATTCAGATGGCCTTGATGTGCTCAACGCGCATTGTAATCAGAAAGATTAAATGACTTAAGAGGGTTTCGTTAATGACCTGCAAATGTAAACCTTTTAGTCTTAACTATACCATAACTGAAGTTAGCCATTGTCATGGATTCACTTATACATCCTGCTGGTGGTGAGACGTGTCATCGGTGATCAAAGATATCAGATATGCGTCTTTACTACATATGAAACTGCCAAAAAACAATGCCCTTACTACAGGAAAACTAAAGCAAAGAGGTGGGTGAGCGACGCTGCACAGTGAATCACATTGTTGTTACTCAGTGCTCTGCCCTGTTGGTTCTGAACAGGACAGGATATTGACAGCTTGGGAGATGCGCTAGTCACAACAGCATTGTAGGTACTGTGACCCAAACCCATCTTGACTAACCCTTAAATAAATTAGAATGATCAGCTCTACTCGAAAACATCACTGTGTCCAGGTTACAGTCCTTTACATGAAGGCAAGAGGGGATCTCTCGATTCATCTGTTACAGCCATGTTTGAAGGAAGATGACACTGTGGAAAAATCAAGAGATTCATCAGTTTCAACATCATTCATTCATACACTGTTATATAATGTTTATGAAAAACAACTAATGTTGGGCTTGAATGCACACCTTCGAAAGGACTTATGGGCCTGTGGTCTCCTCAATGGGTTCTGAAAAAAAGAAAGGAATTACATTAGACATTTTATGTTTCATTTTATAGCAGGTGCTTTGATCAAAATCGACATACACAAAGTGCACAGTTCTGACAGTATTTCAGTGCTAACTGCCAAGGAATGGTCTATATTTTAGCCACACACAATGCAACAATAACCCCAATTGCAATATTACATCATTCTAATCAATGGACAAAAACAGCAACATCAAAATCCAACATCGTAGTTCAACACTGTCAAATATCTTCTGCTACTAAACGGTTCACAACACTTCCCATCCAGACAGGACAACAACATGTGTTTCACCACAAGGTTCTTCACAAAGACACAACTGTTCAATATCCGAGCGGGTTTCGGGGTCTCACCACGAAGAGGTCGTGACTTCCTCCGATGCAGCATGATGCCGATAAGGAGCCCGGCGCTGATCAGTACAACAGCCAGCACGGAGAAACTAGTGATGGCTGCCAGCCGCCAGCCGTCTGGGCTCTCATCTGGAAACACACCTGACAACAGGAAAACATCCCACTATTAAACCATCAAGTCTCAAAACATATGCTTTTGTACAACGCTGTGGACAGTTGTACACTGTGAGATTGTTATTTAGGGCACATAGGGCCAATGATGCATTTAGATATTTAAACAGAGCTTGTTTTGACACCTTTAGATTTCCCTCAGACTTCTCACACTTACAGGTGTCACATGAAGGAGTTTTGGGATACCGCTTGCATGATGAGCAAGACACACATCCATCCAAGTCTGAATTCCAGATCTCATTACTTCTGCATGGGTCTGTGAAAACATGGAGGGAATTAGAACACATCTTAAAAAACAGTCATCATATGAAATCCAGTCATGTGGAGTCATCCAATTCCTAGTTCCACTGAAACTTCCAGTTATAGACGTCAGTTTGAGACAGGCAGTTGCATGTTTGGCCCTGAAAAAAACTCCCATTTCATAAGAAAACATGCCTGGTTGACATGAAATGGGATGTCTTTAACCAGTGATTCAGAAGTCAGACGACAATTGAGCGTATGAAATGCGGTAGTTGTGAGAAGTCCTGTGGGTTTCCTCTTCTTACTAAATGAGCTGGGGAATTCCTGTGGTTGTAAGTCTATGTACAGCCTGCTGATGCACAGGCATGCAAATCAAACATACTTTTTGCTGAACTAACAGACAAGGGCAGCCTGCAGGTGTGTGATTGACGGGATGTGCTGTTGCTTTCAAAGAAGACCACATCTGCACATTGCGGTGTGTGTGTGTGTGTGTGTGTAACTTCCAGAGAACAACCTACAGGATTGGAAAAGGTGTGAACAAACTTCACCAGAGCAATGGAGAACAGTGCTGGGGCCCAAACATAGAGGTCTTCCGCTCTAAACACATACAGAAGTGTAATATCCTTCTACTGCAACCGCAGATAGAAGCACCAGCACAGTCAAATCTACACTGTGGTGTGATTTGGTCTATGGGTCCAACACCATTATTTTAATTTTTTATGGAGAATGTCATTTATTTCAGACAATGCACACAAATCAACAGAAAAACTGTAACTGAGCCAGAGTTAGCCAGATAGGCTAATTTTCATCTGCTGTCCTCGGTCAGATGTTTAAATGCAGCCTAACATTAGAAAATGTTAAATAACATACTGAGGTTAAAATGAGTCAATAAACAATGATTCTCATCATTGTGGATGTGAACACGAAGGGTGAAGAAAAAAAATTATTATGGAAAGGACTACAGCTTTCTTCTCTAATTGTACTGTAACTCCCCCTGCACATCCAACTGTGATTAAAGCTCGTGAAAAACGATACCGAAACATCAATGCTGAATGACAAACTCAGCACAAGGTAGAAGTTGAGGAATGAGTGTGCAGGAAACTGGAAGCAGGTCAGCTATACATTCACATCTGTCAGTATGGGTTGTCAAAAAACCCATATGTAACAACACTTGTCTTGAAGGCCCTTTTCATCCACTGTTCTGGATTGAATTATGCATTTTATGCACACAAGTGTGTTTCTGTTTAGTGATTCACTGTGGGCTTGTATTGAGTTGGTGTTACAGTCAACGTTTTTAACCCTTACAAAATCGGTATCAAGCTGAATACCCCATTGCCTATCTACATTGATACATTGTCCAGGCCAGTCCACCACAGCTGGCTCAGGCTAGACATTGTGAACATCTCAGAAGTGTCTTGATAATCGACATTGTTTTCGTAATTTTTATATATGCCTATAAAAGTTACCAAATACTCTCAGCTGTTGTGAGATAGCTGGATTATGAATATAGAGGTCTCAATTTCCAAGGGTCTGATTCTTGGAGGAAGGAGGAAGGAAGGGACTCGTTTGTCCTTGTTCCTCGAATATTATTGGAAGACTTTACCAGGAAGAGACAAAAAAAACAACATCGTACGGTACAGATTTTAAGTGAATATTTCTTTTTGACTGATTAGAACAAACGTAGATGGTGTTTGTCCATTGAGCCTGGTCTGTCCTGTTCACCCAAGGGTTTAGACGAGGTGAAATAAGGCTTTTGGAATGCGGAACCGGTGAGACGTGCAGCTGGTGGAGGAAGCCACCCCGTCAGCGGGTAGCCCTATTATCTGATTTCTTTGGAGTGGCCATGCGATTACGATGTTTAATGAAACACGAATTCCCATATAAGTCAAACGTAAAAAATAGGGGAAATGTTTTATATCATTTTAAGAAAGTCATTACTACAACCGTTACGGATAGTTTTCAGTCTAAACAATACACTTAAACATTTTTCAAAACCAATATAAAGTTTCAACATAGTACAAAAATGCCATAATCTAAATCACTTACTTTGTCCTTTGACACCATATAGATTAGATCCAACTGTTATTATAAATCCACAAAGCGCACAGAGAATATTCGAATCCATTGTACTCGTCAGCTATACACGCAATTCCCGAAAGTTCATCTGATCAATCCGTGCTGGTTTTCACCATGGAAAAGCTAGCATCAGAATGACTCACTCCGAGTAGTCTGCGCCTTGTTTTAATAGTGCACACACCCACGCTAACAGTTCAACTCCTATGAGTCATTTCCTATGTGTACTGTACTCGGCTGTGTGCAAAGGAGCCGTCGAGACTCGCGGGAAACTTCACTGTTTGGTCAATTTATGTTTTGTCTAAGGAAAAAACAAAAATGTTGAATAGACACTGTTAAATACGTATTTTAATTCAAAAAGGATAAATGTGAGGACCACACCCATCAGGCTCTTTTACTTTAACTTGGAGGGCAAAGCCTGTATAGTCTGGAATTAATAGTGTTCTCATTGTTATTACCACGCCTGTCCTACGTCATTCACTTACCATTGCCAAGAAACACAAGTATCTGGCAAAGAGCTGGACCCGTCGTCAAGAGAGGACAAAAACAGTGTTTGAAACAGCTATAGGGTTAGGATTGGCTAACCTTCTTTAAAGCTGTATATTTATCTTCTTAAAGATGTAACGTGTGCATTCAAGTAAATGTAATTCGAAGACAAACTTCCAAGGAAACTTGCCTCATTATCTCTGAGTAACGCATGGGTTTCATTTGGGATTTCTTTCTTCCTTTCACGTGATATTTAAATATTTTGTCGACTTGGCAACGTGTTCCGTCATCCCCCCGCGGGCCTGTCTAGTTCTCTCTAGTCTAATCTTTAAATGTTATATCCACAAGTCTCATGCACAAGACTTGACAGGTCACTGCATCTTCAAGCGTAGCTTTGTGTGAAAGGCTCAAAATTGGCTTAGGCTACTATCTGCTTGAAACATTTTAGTGTGCAACAGGCATGTTTACCGATTCAATTTCCCATGCAGACACAAAACTAAAATATTAACATGAAAATCTCATGGAGTAACTACTCATTTAGCAGAAATCCATGATACACGTAATTGGTCCAACGTTACTGATTAATTGCTTCCCCCCCCAAAAAAAACTATTTACACAAGTTTACCAAGTCCACAATATGTCCACCATCAAAACTGAGGAAAAGCTATTTCTTGGTTCAAATTGTGTCAGAGCTTTGTCAGGACAGATGGTTTTATACTTAGAAAAAAATGCTCAAGTAACCTTTAACAGAGCAGTCTTGGAAAAGCTGGTTAAGCCCAGTGCGAACATTCATATAAACTGTCCCTCCACTGGGATGATGTCATCAGTAATGAGGCACTAAAGCCTGCAGATGTTATGGAGCTCTCCAGCATGGGTAAGTCACACTGTCCCAAAACCCAGGATCTAGTCCAAGGTGATCCTTAACATGCCTGGGAGTACATGTTGGACTGGGCCCAAACCAAATCAACAGCATTGCCTCAGCGAGTCACAGGCACTGGGTTTAAGCAATACTCAGGGAAAAGTATAAAGCATGTTCCATGCTATATTGTTGTTTCAGTAGGGCGGAAAAAATGTAATTTCTACAAAATGATGTTTGATTTATGTACGCACGTCAGCTCTGAACTCCTAAAGGCTTTATGTCCAGTAGCTAATTCTGTCAATAATTTGATAACAGAAAACCAAGATTAAAAAAGACTTTTCTTTTTTCAACACGCTCAGTTAAAAGTTAAGAATGAAACATTAGCAAGATCTGAAACAGACAGGCACCGGAAACTAGAACAGGACATCTAAATATACAAATATTTGCGAAAGACCAAGCGTTTCTGTTTATTACTACGGCACATCAGTCTCACTCAGTCACAACACGGCTCGTCTGTTTGGTCACTAGCACCAACTGTCAATGATGCGGTAAAACAACTAAACCCCCCCCCCCCACCCCCCAAATTGAGAGAATAAAACCAGAAAACCAAAGCTTTCCGAGATCTGTCACCCATCCCCTACGACCACATCCTCTTTATCCACCCTCCCTTTAGTTTGTTTCAGTTTTGCTTCCCCTCCTTTTGGTTCAGTCCCCTTCCCGCTTGTCCTTGGGGCAGGTCACCAAGACTAGGTTAGGTGATGTAGATGCGGTGGAAGTCGTTGGCGCCGAAGGCCGTGTTGCACTTGGGGCACTTCCTCTGCCGGGTGTCGTAGCGCGTCTTCAGGCACTCGTAGCAGAACACGTGGAAGCACTTGGTGAGGACAGTCTCCTTGTCTCGCGTGTTGCAGCACGGGCACCGGAGCTTGGCCTGCAGCACAGGCACACAGGAAGGGAAGAGGGAGGTAAACAGTCAGGATTACTTCCAGTCCTTCCACCAAATACGCTCCAAACTGATGCCAGGAGCTCGATAGCCTTGCCTTCCCAAAAGCAAAACGTTTATAAAAATCATATCCACCTTAGTAATACTACTCACACTATTTATATAAACAAATTTAAATAAATAAAAACCTTTGCAGTCTGCACATAAAACCAATCTGGAATACGTTTTTTTTTTTTTTTTTTTACATTGGCCCAGTAAAAAAAAAACTGCAAAAATTCAACTCCTTCATAAGAACCAACATGTGTTGACCCAAGTGAGGGTGTTTCCTGGTTGAGGCCTGTAGGTTCATATAGTATCCTCTAGTCTACCTTGTACTGGTTGATCTCTTCCTGCAGGATCTCGTCAGCGTCCGTGTACACCTCCACCTTCTTCTGTTTCTCCAGCTTCCGTCTCAGCCGGGACAGATCCTCCTGAAGAGCGTGGAAGCAGACTCAAGTTACATCTGCGCCCTGAGGTGCTCATTGAAACAGTTGTTAGCTGTGTATAAAGAATGGAAATTCAGGTGCTTTTGTACCAGTAACTGTGTGTGAGTAGAATGCCTGTATACAATGAGTGCAGAGGAGTGTGTGTGTGTGTCAAACACAGAAGTGTGTGTGTGTGTGTGTGTCAAACACAAGTGTGTGTGTGTGTGTCAAACACAGGTGTGTGTGTGTGTCAAACACAGAAGTGTGTGTGTGTGTGTGTGTGTGTCAAACACAGGTGTGTGTGTGTGTGTGTCAAACACAGGTGTGTGTGTGTGGACCTGAGCTCTCTTGAGGTTGCCGCTCTCCCTCTCGCGGGCCGTGCGGTTCTCTGCAACAGACACCTGGATCTCTTTCAGCTTGGCCTGTGTGTGCTCCAGTTGCACCTTCAGGTCCTCTGCTAGCTGGGCTGCCTCGACCGCCTGGGCAGCACACACACACACACACACACACACACGCACACGCACACGCACACGCACACGCACGCAATAGCACTCTTGTTGAAATATTTCGTGGTAAAATCTTTGTGGCTTTGTCATGACGCTATAATGGCGGTTTGGTTTCGCAGATGAAAGGCGCTATTCAGTTGGTCTCAGCAAATCATAAGTCTGATGTGAGATTATATCAGTTACCAAAACTGGAAATGTATGAATAATCATGTAACCAATGGGAAATGCTGAAGTTCATAACCCGTAACCCAATAACCCATTATGTGAGAACTGTGATGAATTTGCATTATCGTTTTTGTTTTGGAGGACAGTGTGTGATGTTGTACCCTAACCTTTCTCTTGTTCAGTTCGAGAGCTTGGGTTCGGAGGGCCAGCTCCTTCTCCAGAGAAGCCAGAGAGCTCTGGAGGATGCCCTCCTTCTCCTCCAGCTTCTGGACCACCAACAGCTGGGCATCAACCTGTGACAGACTTGATTGGTTCCTTTTGGCTATGTATTGGTCGTCAAGGTTCAGATAAACAGTCTAAACAGCAGCCTTTCCAAGCAATCCTTAAGAACACAATTACTCATTTCCCATTTTCACACCTCTCCCGTCAACAAACGCTGCACGATCATTCCCATTGGATAAAACCAATGCGTGCTCCGTGTCTCACCTGGGTCTTGAAGGTCAGCACCTGGTCAGCCAGCTCCTCCTTCTCCTCCCGCAGCAGCTTGTAGATCTGGTTGGACTTGATCCTCTCGCTCATCAGCTTGAAGTTGGCGTCGTCCTTCTCCCGCAGCTGCTGCATCAGGCGGCTGTTCTGCTCCTGCATGTCCTCAAAGGCCTGGCCCGTCACGTCCATCTCACTCAGCAGCGCTTCCTCCTCCTTCGGGGAGACGGAGGGGGCAGAGAGGGAGAGAGAGTCAGAGGAAGAGTCAGGGGAAGAGAGTGAGAGGAAGAGTCAGGGGAAGAGAGTGAGAGGAAGAGTCAGAGGAGGAGAGTGAGGGAAGAGAGTCAGAGGAGGAGAGTGAGGGAAGAGAGTCAGAGGAGGAGAGTGAGGGAAGAGAGTCAGAGGAGGAGAGTGAGAGGAAGAGTCAGAGGAGGAGAGTGAGGGAAGAGAGTCAGAGGAGGAGAGTGAGGGAAGAGAGTCAGAGGAAGAGAGTGAGGGAAGAGAGTCAGAGGAAGAGAGTGAGGGAAGAGAGTCAGAGGAAGAGAGTGAGGGAAGAGTCAGAGGAAGAGAGTCAGAGAGAAGTTGTGGAAGAGAGATTGTGACGGGGGAAGGGGGGGTGGCAGAGAGAAAGTGAGATTTAGAGGAAAAGAGAGAGAGAAATCGTGAAAGAGAAACAGTGAAAGAAAAACAGAGGGGAAGAGGAACAGAGAGAAATAAATTGTGAAAAAAGAAAAAAACGAGAGAAGGGAAACCGTGAAAAGAAAGAGGACACGTAGTTCAAGGAGAGGTTATCATTCAGAGAAAGGTTGGTTTCGTGTTTAGTTGCTAACCCTGCTTGCGTCACAAAATCAAATCAAGAAACATGATGACAGGCTCAGTATTGTTGTCCGGAAACGGTCTACCTTTTATCTGTGTCGGGGAGAAATACTAATCTGACATGATGACTCAACTTCTGCAATGACAGCCACTTGAACGCAAGTTTGTCACTTGGCTATCATCCGAGTTCCTCTCCTCGGTTCCTGGTGCAGTGGCGCGTGTACCTGTTTGGTGGCAGTCAGCTTCTTCTGCAGGTGATCTATGGTCTCCTCTGCCACACGGATCTTACGCAGCGCATCTTCGTCAGCCAGCTTCTTGCTCTCCTTCCTCTCCCTCTCCTCCAGCTCCCTGACCCGCACCCTCAGCTCGTCCACCTGAGGGGAGGGGCAGGGGAGAGAGAGACAGACAGAGACAGACAGAGACAGAGACAGAGACAGAGAGAGAGACAGAGACAGACAGAGAGACAGAGAGAGAGAGAGAGAGAGAGAGAGAGAGAGAGAGAGAGAGAGAGAGAGAGAGAGAGAGAGAGAGAGGAAATGCAACAGAATCAATATCTCCTTAGGTCAAGTTACAACTGGTGTGACTACGATCGAAAGCGTAGCTTTTAATTCAAGTTTATTGCCATATTCACATGAACAGAGTTATTGGCAGTGAAACATTTTTTTTCAAGGTGAGGAAAGTGCATGCAGCGGGAGAAAACACTGCAGGTGAAGGAGGCTAACCAGGCTAACCAGGGGCACAGACCTCGGCTTTAGACTTGCGCTCGGCGGCCATGAGCTGCACTTTGTCCCTCTGCTCCTTGGGGGCAGACTTGTACATGTCCAGGAGCAGCTTCATCTCCTTCTGGGACTCCTGGGCCTTCCTGGAGAGGAGGAGAGGAGAAGGGAGGTTAGGCTTTCATCTTCCCTCTTTCTCAGTCACCTTCAAGGCATTGAAGGGGTTTTATTTGGAATTCAATCCCACTTCATTGCATTGCTGTTTGTGTGCGCGTGTGTTGTTACTGACAAGTGAGAATTTGTATTGGCACAAGTTACACTTTTAAAAGTTAAAAAATGTTTATTCAATTGGAAGCGGAGCCTACTTGAGTTCGGCCCTCAGCATCTTCAGTGTGTCAGAGTCTTTCCTCTTCAGCTCTTCACTACGCTGTCTCTCCCTCTCTCGCTCCCTCTCTCGCTCTCGTTCGGCCTCCCGCTCTCTCTCCCTGGCCCGCTGCCTGTCCAGCTCCTTCCTCCTCTCCTCCTCCTCCTCTTGGTCTTCGTCCTCCTCCTTCTTCACGTCCAGGCCTCCTTCGTTAGACGTCTCCTCCAGAAGCAGTACTCCAGTCTCTCCACTCTGGCACCGCAGCTGAACGACGGACCCAAATGGACAAACCAACGTTACTGGGGAATCTTCCAGAATGGACGTGTTGTTGCTCTACCATCCAAAGTCTTACTTTTCTATCACGTTCATGAGTCAACACCCAAAGCTGTCTGTCTGGGGATTAATAAAGTATTATCTCAAACACAGTGAATGAAACATCTCTGTTCAGGGAGCTATGTAAACTAGTAATTCAGCAGAAGCTATTTGTACGCAACGCACAGTGGAGGAGTTGGGTATGCGTGTGTGGGAGGGGGGTGTTGAACCCTTCAACCTCTCCATCTGCAGTCAAACGCTCTACCACCGAGCGGCGCCTCTCCCCGGTAGAGGAGCAGGCGTTCAGACTGGAGAGCGTGTGAAAACCGACGCCCATGACCCCACGTCTGTTGTGGCGAGTGAGCAGGCGGCACGCCGCCGGCCTACCTTGTTGATCTCCATCTGCGTCTCCCTCAACTTCCGCTTGTATCTCTGCACGTCTCCCTTCAGCTGGTGGTTGTGATTCTGCAGACTGCTGATGAGGTGTCTCATCTCTCTGTTGATGGGACCTGGGAACACAGAGGAAAGGCAGGCTGATGGAGAGAGAGCTTGACGCTGAGTGAACACACAGAGGAGAGAGAGCGGTCTGGCTGCGCAGTTTCACGTCTGCAGACTCTGCAGAAAGGTTGAACAAATGGGACACCGCGTCCACCCAGAGCCCACTACGACCTCCTCCTCACCTACAAAACGTGAGGCGTTCAATGACAACGCTCCATGACAATGCCGCATCGCTCGGTAACTTTTATGATGGGAGGGAGAAGAAACCCTGGACAGACGGCTTGCGTCATTGGGCGCGAGGAACGCCGAGGCGTGGGGTTACCTGCTTGCTCGTTGGCCGCCAGGTTCTGCTCAAACTCGATACGCAGCATCTCGTACTCCTTGCGGACCTGGGCCAGGGTGTCCTCCAGCTGGATCACCTCCGTGCGCAGCTTCTTCTGCAGCGACAGCTCGTCGCTCTGAGGGGAAAAACCAGGGGGGGGGGGGGGGTCAGAGGAAACGACAGCACCCTCTACCGTCCCACTTCCCCCACCCCTCAGCACTACCACTGGAAAAAAAGGGGGGGGGGGCTGTTGGCATGGCAACGGCGCCCAGAACTACAGCACGCTTTGTGCAGACATACTTTCTGGATGGCATGTTCACTCTGTAAAGGGGGTTGTTTGGAGGATGGACACACACGTGTGTGTGTGTGCTAGGACGCTGACCTCCATGTGCTCTATCTGGCGGAGGTGGGCGTTCTTGGCGGTGAGGAGAAGAGCCCGGGCCTCATCCAGCTGAGTCTTCACCCCCAGAGACTCGTTGTACAGCAAAGAGAACTGGGACTGGAGGCACTTGTACTCCGGAGTCTCCTTCACCACCTCCTCTGGAATGTTCCGCAGGTCGATCTGGAGGGAGGAGGAGACGGGGGAGAACGTGTCACCGTTTCAGGATTAGTTGGATCGAAAAAGAATATTCATATTGTTTTTTTTTAACGATGCATCAGTTCGAAAGATGTTGTGCCAGCGTCTGGTTCTGTGATAGCGGTGTTGTCCGAACTTCACCCAGTGATGGCCAGCTGTACCTTCAGTTTCTCACTCTCCCTCACCGCCTCCTGCAGTTCCAGCTGTAGCTTCTCCAGGTCGGCCATGCGGCTGTTAGCCAGCTCCTGGTTCTGCTCCAGCTCTGCATTCAGGCTCTCAAACTGACACGATAACATGAGAAGCATTGGAGAACAACAGTACGACAGGAAGTGACAAACACGCTGCAGTGCGCGTCCATGTGTGTATATACTAGGGGTGTGTCCAGAGGGAACGCAGTGGTCCTCACCTTCTGGATGTTCAGGGTGATCTGACCTCCAGGAAGTCCTCCAGAGCTGCCCGTGGCATAGTACCCCGAATTCAACTGCACAAAACATGCAGGCCGTGTTTAAGTCAACAGAGCCACTGTGCCCAGCAGCACCCACACAGCTGGCGAGTCACTACTGGAAAAGCTGGTTTTAACGTTGTTTAAAAGACGGCTACACGGTTTAAATGCGACAATGTATGTTCACACCAGTACAGCAAGATTCATCTTGCGCACAGCTACACTGAAAATATGCAAATGATAAATACACAGGAATCCCATGTGGAATGCACAGACAAGACTAACACACACACACACCTGCTCCAGGGCCTCGGCCAGGTGCTTGTTGAGCTTCTGTTCCCTCTTGCGGAGCTTCTCAATGTCCCACTGCAGGTCCTCCACGGCGGTCTCCATCTCAGACACCTTGGTCTCAGAGCTGGTCACTTTGTCCACCAGCTCGTTGTACTGTGAGGAGACACATCCGTGGAAGAGTCAACAATAGGCCTGATCAAATACACACACATACGCACAACACAAAACCCCACACAAGACTACCCACAGAAACACACACACACGAGAGTGTGGAGGGCATACCTCCATGGACATCTTGTGGTTCCTGCCCTGCAGAGAGGACGCCTGGTCCTGCAGTTTGCCATTTTCTTCCAGCAGTGTACAGGTCACACTGATGATCTCTGACTGGCTGTCATTCTCAGACACTAACACAAACCACCACAGGCTCATCAGAACAGGACCATCATTCGAATCAAACATTACATTTAAAAAGATGATACTGCTTCCAACGAATACAGTACACCAGTTTTCAACAGCTCGCAGAATCTGACGAAGCAATAACAGCCCAAATAATGGCAGCAGAAAGTCCCTAGACAGGCAGATTTTCCCAGACTCACACACACACACACACACACTGTCGCCGTTATGCTAACTGAGCAGCAGACATTCGCCCCCGACTCTCACGCAAACACCCTGTCGCCGTTACGGCTAACTGAGAAGCGGTCTCCGGAGAAGCAAGTCACTGGAGCCTACCTGCAGACTGGACCTGGGAACACAGGAGGTCTATGCGGCTGTGGAGCCTGTCGAAGGTGCACACCATGCAGGCCACGGCGTCTTTGCTGAACTGCATGCGGTCCTGGAGCTGCAGGCTGAGCTCCTCCTCGCCGCTGTGGTCCAGCACGGCCAGGAAGGCCTTGGCACTGTCGCTGAGGGGCGGAGGGGGGGCGGGGCTTCTGCAGTCCAGGGGGAAGGGAGCGAGGCGCAGTTGGAATGAAACGCATGGATCCAATCAAATGTCGGCCCTTTTTATACGAGCAATGTCACAAAGGGCTTCACATTACGCCCGCTGAGCGGCACCTAAACCAACCGAAACCCTCAAGGATAGGGATCTTTGAGAGCCAGCGGATAGACTAGCGACAAAAACGCTTGGTGGTGTGGGGCTTTAAAAACGAGCTGATATTGACGTCAATTCGTTCAAACGGTGGACTGAAGAAGAATGGATGGTTGTGGTTACCTTTTGCTGAGTCCTGGGGTGGCTCTGTGAGAGTTTCCTCAACCCCGTCAGGGGGCGGGGGCTGGGGCTGCTGGAGGAGCTGCTCCTCCTCGTTCTCCGGCTCAGGGAGTGGGGGCGGAGGCAGATCTGGGATGGGGGGTGGAGGGATCAGACTGTCCTCTTCCATAGGGGTGGGCGGAGGCATCGGAGCCGAGGGAGTGGCGGGGGCGGGTGGCGGGGCGGGAGATGGGGGCTCCGGTTCAAGACGCTGGCGCAAGATGTGAACGTTCTCTTCCAACTGTCAGGTCAGGGATGGAGATAAGCTTAGCGGTTCCACACTTGCATGAAACAAAATCCTTTCTGTCGTAGCATGAGACACCAAGATCTACACACAGCAAATGTAACCACGTAGATCGTATTGATATACAGTGTACCGCATGGGCAAGCATGGTGGGACACTTTGAGGGACAATCTTTGTACAAAGCCCTGAGGAGTCATGGCCTGCACGTACCTCAGACCAGTAGCGGTTGACGATGAGCAGTGTGGTGTCGTCAGTGGCCTGTCTCTTCTCCAGCTTCTCGATCTTCTCCCTCAGCTCGTCCTCCATGGTCTGCCTTTGCTCCAGGCGCTCCGTGAGCTTCTTGTTCTTAAACTGGATCACCTTCATGTCCATCTCCTCCTACAGACGCACAGCAGACACAGGCAGGGACGAAACGTCAACATCGGAACTCTACCGTCTCTTCCGACTTAAACGCAGTGCAAGTCACGCTGTCAAGAAAGACTTGGTGGGGGAAAGAAACAGGAGATCACAGGTGTTTTATGGAGGCCCCAATTTGAAGAGAATGTGATACTTACCGTTGACGATACTCCCCCTATGCGAATGGGTTCGATAAGTGTTGTGGTGGTCTTCTCCTCCTTTTTGCTTTTCTTCTCAGGTGGACCAGGTGGACTGTCCCCGCCGGAGGCTCGCTTCCCTCCCCCTGTTCCGGACATCATGACTTCTGCAACAAAATAAAGTAAACTGAAATGAGGATCACATCTGATAGTGACAGGAATCCATTTAGTCAGGTATCCTTCTGTATTATAGGTAGGAAGTCCATTCAAAGCTAGATAGCCGGTAGTAGCATAGTGAATTCAAATAAATTGTACTAGTGCAAACAAGTGTTCTATTCGCCATGTTACAATAACTACAGTAGCTAGTGCATGGAGCTTAGTTTTGAAAGCGGTTAGGTAGCTTGCTTTTTCGCTCGCAAGCTGGCTTAGCTACTAATTAACCGACAAAACTAAAGCTATCTTGGTTGACTATCTACAGTAGTGGTAGCTAGCTAGCTAACTGTAGAATATAATATTGCTTGCGAAAACAAATGGTTAATTTAGCTAGCTATTTAGTTCCAGAAATATCATCTTATTACATACTGCAGGTGTTAATGCTCAATATTAGATTCAAGTATGCTTTATTTTCACTATTTCTACATAATATCACGAACCTTCACCAGCAGCAAGAGCAGTCGTAAAACATCGCTAGCGGCTAAGGCTAGCAGCTATTGCTAACACAGCCAGGAGATGACGACTCAGACATTTCCGTTTCGACAGGAAGTAAAAAAATTGGGATAATTAATTTAGACTTGCCAAAATGTATTTAATGATGCTGATGGGGGGGGGGGGGGGGGGGGGACTAAGCTTTGTGGCGTTCTGGAGCTTTTCAACCAATTTTGTCGAAAATAAGTTAATTATGCGAGGCTTTAAACAACACAGTGTACACTAGTGCTACCTGCTGGTCAAGATCCAGAGCTGCATAGTTGTTGTAGTCGACGCCCTACACACCAGAGACAGCGCGTTAGAGTACAATTTTACCTATTCGTTTGTATACAGTATGTTACATTTAGTGATTAAAAGACTTTGGGAAATAATACGTGTTTGACAACTTATTGGGAAATAATGGGTGTTTGACAACTTTGCGTGCAGCAAAAGTGCTTCTTATAAAATGACCGTGCTTGTGTAACAGGACAGTGAAAAATGTACGTTGTGAGACGAAACGAAATTTGGAACGTCATCCGTCACGTGTTTTTGGCAAAACAATTCAATCATCTGCACACTGTTTCAAGTCAAGTGCTCATCGAGTTTTGCTTGGGTATCTTATGTAACTTTACTATCGTAACCTGAAGTTGGCAATGGCGAGGTTACACACGGTTTGACAGCAATATGGTGCATAGTGCCAGGACATTCAGTTAGAGGACTTTTTTTACTGCATCTTTCTTTGGTGAGTAGAGTTAGCATATTGCTACCCGGCTATGAAAACCAACATTTAAACACAATGTACTACTGTAGCGTTAGTGGGCACATCGGCTAGCTAGCATGAGCTAACTGGTCGATATCTTGAAACGAATGAGCTCGCGTCTCGTTATCTATTAGCAAGCATATTAACGCATACACAGCAACAGTATTTGTGATGCTCCTGATAACATTTGATTTGCTGCGACTAAAGTTAGCTTAAACGTTGTAGCTTACCTAGCTGGGTACATTACTGAACCCTACTGTTGTGCTTCCTCACAAGTGATGTTGCATCATCAGTGAGCACATAGGCACGTTTAAGCTTGCACCATTGTCCTTGGCACAACGAATGAAAGTGACTTTCTCTAGATTGTCAAAGACCGGGTTGCCACCATGACCCGAGATATTGTGATTGGAGATGAATTACCAGATTGGGTGGGGGCCAAGGAGTTCTATCAGAAGTATGATCCCAAGGAGGTGATTGGCAGGTAAGTCATATGTATCCCATCCTACTATCTAACCCGTATCTCAACCAACGGTCTGTGTAATTGATGTTTCAATGCATGTGTCTTTTTAGAGGTGTGAGCAGTGTGGTGCGCAGATGTGTGCACAAATATACAGGACAGGAGCTGGCTGTGAAGATTATAGAGATCACAGCAGAGAAGATGACAGCACAGCAACTGGAGGAGGTGAAGACCTCTACTCTAAAGGAGATTCAAGTCCTCAACACTGTGAAAGGACATTCCTCTATAAGTGAGTTTGTTTTCTGAATGCAACATAGGTGTGTTACAGTGTGTGTTCGTAAAAGACAATTTAGGTGACAATCCTAATGATTTTTGTACTGTTTTTCCCAAGTCACCCTTATTGATTGCTACGAGTCAACTACCTTCATATTTTTGGTGTTTGACCTGTAAGTATAATTCAGATCAACTGTGCTAATTATGCCAATAATCAACAAAGCTCACAGGTGAAACAATTATCCATACATTTTATTGGTTTTCAGGATGAAAAGGGGAGAGCTTTTTGATTACCTCACAGAAAAGGTCACTCTAAGTGAAAAGGAGACCAGGTGAGTATTCTAGAAATATGTTTGACCCCATGTCTATCCCAAATATGAGCATTTGGAGATTGGAAACTCACTAATGCAACCCTACCTGTATATTTTGTTTGTTGCCGTTGGCTCTCTCAGGTGTATGATGCGAGCCCTCCTGGAAGCTGTCCAATACCTTCACTCACTTAACATTGTCCACCGAGACCTCAAACCTGAAAACATTCTTCTAGATGACCAAGGACACATCAAGCTGTCTGACTTTGGATTTTCTGTCGTACTTGAGCCAGGAGAGAAACTTAGAGGTCAGAAAGAAACCACATAAGTCTAGAAAACCCTTCAGGTTTTTACAGTGTTTTACATCTTTCCCTTCTTTCCCTTCAGAGCTGTGTGGAACGCCAGGTTACCTCGCGCCGGAAATATTGAAATGCTCCATGGATGAGATGCATCCAGGATATGGAAAGGAAGTTGACCTGTAAGTCTTCTGGGGTAACACTGCCAACACCTCGTAACATAGTGCTAGTTGGGACGCTTCTCTCCTTGACACTGCACCCTGCTTCCTTTTCTCTGGGGCAGCTGGGCATGCGGGGTGATCCTGTTCACTTTGCTGGCGGGCTCGCCTCCGTTCTGGCACAGGAAGCAGCTGCTGATGCTCAGGGTGATCATGGAGGGCCGCTACCAGTTCAACTCCCCGGAGTGGGACGACAGGTCGGACACGGTTAAAGACCTGGTGAGACTTCCTGTGTGTCAGACGGTTCCTGTCTTGATGCTGCGTTCAGCAGCCAGGTTGAACGGCTGTAGTAGTCACAGTCCACATGAGGCTGCTCGTGTACCAAAGGATCAGAATGACTACAGTCACAGTATTGATAAGACAGTAGTGCTATTGCCAAGTAAAGAACAACGGAATAGAGGGATATACTTTTGACCCTCTTAAAGGAACAAATGTGTGCGTAATGAAATGTTAATGTTGGACGTGTCTCTCTGTCTGTGCTGCGTGCGTACAGATATCCAGGCTCCTGGTTGTGGACCCAGCTCTGCGCCTTTCTGCGGAGCAGGCCTTGGCCCATTCCTTCTTCAGGCAGTACCAAAAGGACGAGGTGCGGCTCTTCAGTCCCAGGAAGACATTCAGGGTAAAGTGTCTGGCTCATATGCTTCTACTGACAGTTGAATCAGCTGTTTATCGTTTGCTATCAGGATGTGAAGTTTATGTCAGCAAATATGACAAAAATGCATATCAACAACCTTACCGACCCTGCCTTTAAATTGAAGGAAAAATAAAAAAAATTATAAAAAAGAAAGTACTTACTTTGTACATATGATACTATTAGAACTCTAACCGTAAACCTCAGAACACTTGGCATCTAAATGTTGTTTTGGGTCTTCGTCCCCTCCCTCTCCTGTCAGGTGCTGATCCTGAGCGTGCTGGCCTGTATCAGGATGTACTGTCGCTACCGCAGGAGCAGGCCCCTCACCAGGGAGGTCCTGGCCAGGGACCCGTACTCCTTACGGGGCGTACGCAAACTCATCGACGGCTGTGCCTTCAGGATCTACGGCCACTGGGTGAAGAAGGGGGAGGAGCAGAACCGAGCCGCGCTGTTCCAGAACACGTCCAAGATCATGCTGCTGGGTTTGGAAGACTTTGAAACCTAAAGGTCACGCTGTTCTCCTTCTTGACTGCTTTGGGTTTTATGTCGTTTTACAACCTGTCTTGTGTATTTTAATATGAGTGTAGGTTGTTGTGTTACTTACTATTTGCCTGTGTTAGTGGTAACTGCTGATTAAAGTACAATATGAGGAATTCAGGGACCTGGGGCCTTTGCTAGCCTAAGCCCAACGATTTCGGAATATCTGATATTAACTGTTGGGTCAGAGAGAGCTATTTGTAACTCCTCCTAGCAGGCAATGTTTTTAGAAGAAAGAAGTCATGACTAAACCACTATATGCAGTACACACTTTAAAAAGAGTTACAAAGTATTTATAATCTGTTAATCACTTGTTTACAGACAGCTTATGAATCAGTAATAAACTTCTCCTCAGTGGTGAGTGGTTGTACTGTATGTATAAAACCCTTTATAATTACCTCAATCGAGAATACTTTCTATATGTATGTGTACATGTATACAATATTTGTATTAAAGGGATGCATATTTCCATTTTCACATACTTATAGTTATATATTCTCTTTCAGAACATACAATTAGCCCACGATACATACTAACTTTCCATTCCTGTAGTTCGAAGTTCTCTACAAAATGTTCCTTTTTCAGAGTAAACATATCTTTTACCACTCTTGAACAATAATTGTACAAACATGATGTAATGCATCTGATATTACACAAAAAGAGTTTATAATGATAATTAAAGTAACATTGCTTATACATAGCATGTGAACCTTGCCGTGTTTGAGTCGTGTTGTGTTTTTCTGTCACGATGGTTGGCATGATTACGCAATCCACTTCCTCGCTGACAACGGCCACAAATTATTCATATCTTGGTTTGACAAATGCAGTATGAAGGGGAAGCCATTTGAAGCCTGGCTGTTATTACTTTTTGCCCTGCAGGCTGGTCTCCAGCGAAGCCAGGGTGCTGGTAATCTTATCTGCACTGGCCCTCAGCTGTTGCTCCAGTTGGGTAGACACTCTCACCATCTCCTGCTTGACCTCCTGCTGGATGAGGGCTCTGAGCGCTGACCTATGGGATGGACCCTCTGCAGCAGAAATAGACACATTTCACGAGTTACGACAGACGTTTCTTAACTTAGAACCTGGTGTCTATTACGAAATGTAGTGAAGATATGAAGGACGTTAAAAGTCCCAGGGATGAGAGAACGGGGCTGGATGAAGCACGGCACCTGCTGCAGCCTCTTCTGGTGATGCTCCCAGAGATGCCCTCTCTTCCATGCCCAGCTGCTCCTCTAGTTCAGTCTCTGGCTTCTGTTCTGTCACAGGTTTTGCATCTGGCGTATCTAAATATAGCGATGGGGGGAAAAAAAACATCCTTTGACCTTTGTTTTGTGCTCTCAGTCATACAAATGCTGTGGATATCCTCTGTACAGTTGCCAACCATACACACCTAATACAGGGGTGGGGGGGTTTTCTACATCCGGCATCCCAGAGTAACACAAGGTCAGGTCCAAGCGCACCTGGTGAAGAGTGAAAGTCTGCCATCAAGTTGTAGAGCATATTTATTCCCAGAATAGATCGATACTGTAGATGGCCTCTTTATTCATTCCACAGAGAAATGGCAAAATAATAGAATAATAGGCTTTTAGACTGAGTGTAGTTTTACTGCATGCCTGTGTTTACCTGAGGGGTGAATATATATTTGTAGAGATTAAAGTGTTTTATATAGGAGTTGAGGAGGTACTTCAAGATGTGGGTGACTTGATCACAGCTGAAGAGGTTAATACTGAAGGGAGGTCGCTGGGGAAAGCAGAAAAAGAGTTTGCAAGTTTAAAATGAGGTAGTAATGGGAAGGTACTTTGGGTAGAGTATTTAAGCCTACACACCCTGACCGAGTGACACAGCAGAAGTTCACTGCAGTGTGCAAAACAGTGGTCCACGTTGTTGAGCGGTGTTTCTAGTCATTATGAACACATCAAAAATGTACAGTCAATTTCACAAACTATTGCAGGATATGTTTAATATATTTTCTTTTGTATTGTATTCTTGTCATATGTTAATCTTAAGATAAACGTAATATAATTATACAATCAACTAGGAACATGTTCATCTATCCTATAAAATGTGCATTGTGGCAAAGTCCTGACTAAATGATCTGTTACAGCATATGCAAAGACCACTTAGTAAAAGGGGGTACCTGTGTTAGCCTGATGCATGTTCTTGACGATGGAGATCAGAGCAGATGTTTGCTCCCTGTTGAACTTGTTCTCCCTGCAGAACAGCACTGTGTGCACATACAGCTCCAGTAGAACCCCTTTCCTTGGCTCAGAGAAGTCCACAGCCAGGACACGGCATAAAGTTCTTATCGATATGTAATATATCACATTTCACAAATATCAGTGAATGCATGTGAGTGCGTGTTGTGCTAATTTAAAGATTATTTTTGTATTTTTTTTTTTTTTATCACAGACCTCTCAAGTTCTGGGATGGACTTAATGTTGTCAATTTCGTCCATATCATTGTAGCTTACGTCAGCCCTACGACACATTGACAAGTAAATGTCTTAACTTTCAGAGACTTTCGTGACTTTCGCAAAAATGTCATGAAACCTACCATAACAACACTCGGGGTTTCAAGGGATGGGGTACCTACAAAAAAGACAGTACTTCAATAAACTAGCGTACTAGTACAATAACTACAGTAGCCTACAGTACAGTATGCTAAAACCTTGCTAGAAAAAAGATCCAACTAATGTCGAGTCAGTTTACCTTTATTTTTCCATCCAATTTCATTTTGCCAGCTCTATCTTCCCACTGAAAACGGCAAATCAACTGAAAGATTGGGAAATGAAGTTGGGTTTTCACAATTTCTTAGAACAACGAAGTCTAGTGCATCTTTACACATTTATCCAGAGTATCGTACTTGGCAGAGTTGGACACCTCTCTCTGTTTACCTCGCCATGTGTCCTAGCAACAACACACAATCCCCCTTTTCCCTCTTGTCCCACGTGGTAAAGGCCCAATTATACATTTAAATATTTCTTTAAAAAATATCGGAAATAATTAGATTGAGATCCTGAAAATCTGAAGATAATTTATTTTGGCAAATTACATATGGTTTACAAAATGTTCTTTTGTAATGAAAACCTTCAAAAACTATAATCACATATTCATCTACCTTTTAAGCATCTTTTATCTTTTATTTAATTGATTATTTAATTGAAAACAGCTAGTCAGTTGACATGGTCCGCTTCGTCACCAGTGTCCATACTGCTTGTGCTGTGTCTTGGAGTTTAAGTGCCTTATCCCTTCTTAATCCACTTTACCTTCTGTTGCGTGCAGGTGGGTATGTCAGATGAAGATAAAGAACGATATAGAGAATGGTTTTATTGTGACAGTAGTATAGTTTGTGTTCCCATATCATGGACTTGAAACAACAGTTGACGATATTTTGATATTGTGGGGTTTCAGAGGGCGTCTATTGGGAACATTCTCTGTTGTGGATCAACTACCTTAAGAGGACCATGGAGGACCCTGATTTACGTCAACAAAAGCTGGACAATCAGGTAAAAGCAGCTCAATCTGTAACAATCTGTAGGCCAAAGTTAACAGAAACTCATTAGGACCCAAAAAAACAAAACGTGTTTGTATTGAACTATGAATGCGAATTTGACTCAATAAACAACCAACAAAACTTAACATGAAATAAATGTAATGTTTTCATCCAATGTGGTATCAACAAAGATTTATGTATGGCCTTTGATGTTTTGAAAGACTGCTCACAGTGTCAAATTAGAAAATCAACCTACATTTGTATAGCATCATTACAATTACTTCTCAGGATGCATGTTTTGTATGGAAATGATGTCGCACATGAGGAACACACGCAGCTAACAAAACATTGCCATAACTAACAACTTTACAGCAATAGAAAACGGACCGTCATTTAATCTAAGTTAATGGAGATATATCCCTCCTTATTCACCATTGTTGTTCATTTTAGTCTAATGGTGAGACATTTAATGCAGTCTTGGAATTAAGATTAACAGTTGAATCCCTCACAGCGCTCCCTTTTGATGAAGAAACAGCAGAGAAGGCGGGCCGATGCCCAAATGGTCACAGCCAATCGAGACGCGCGGCCAAAGAAGAGCAAACAGAAGTCTGGTGGGGCTGATGACACGGCACTGTTGATTAGCCAATCCCAGAGCAACAACTCCTTGAATGGTGAGCGATGATCTTTGTGGGCCTAGTTCTCAGCTGTGCTTTTGTTGAATTATTAGGCTACTTAAAAACCTTTATATCTGTAAGTATTTGTATCAGTGTAATACAACATATACTTTATTCAGTCCCTCTATCTTGATTAAAAGTGCATGCCATAAATACATTACAATTATTTTCTCTTTTAAAGGATATTTGTGTGTGTGTTTCTTTTCTGGTAGACTCACAAGTTGAACATGCCCATGACAACCCACTGGAAGAAATCAGCCTAGGAGAACTTAGTATCCAAACAAATGGAGCCTCAGAGGAGATGATGCCAGAGAAGCCCATCCTTACCAAGACCATGGACCTAGAAATGGACTCGCAGCCAAAACCCAAATATGACCTAGAAAATGGTGAACAAGTAGAGGAAAAGAAGACCAAGAAGAAAGGAGTTAAGAAAGGGGCAACTAAACGTGAGAATTCAACATGTATGTGATGCTAAATGATTATCCCTTTGTCAAACAAAAAATGACAGAAGCCGTTTTTCCCACTTCTGTACTTCAGAGTTGGAACAGACTGAGGATGAAGAAGGACAAGGAGAGAAAGACAAGAAGGAAAAAGAGAAAGAGAAGAAAGAAAAGAAGACCAAGAAAAAGGACAAAGTGAAAGGACTGGCCTCTGACAGTAAAGATAAAGGAGCCAAAGCCGATGACTCACACACAGAGCCAGGTACTTGCATTCTTTTGTAAATCTGATATTCACACGTGATGTTTATTAACAAAGTTAACAAAACATGCATTTTTTACATGGTATGCAAAGTACCACAGGCGCTCACTCGATGGGGCTGAAATTACAACCATTCCATTATATGATCTTGTGTGACCCTTGTCTCTCAATGTCCCAGATTGTCCAGCCATTCACATAGACTCAGTCTTGGAGCTTCCCAAATTAAACATGCCCCTGGACAGAGATGATGAGGAGGGGAGGGACTGGTCGAAAAGCCCTGTTCCCTCGACACCCAGAAAGAAACAACTGAACACATGTAAGTTAGCTGCTGTGCGCCAACTTTACACAAACCGAACTGTGAACTTGAACATTACAATTGCACATGGAATACATTTGTGAATTTTGCATCTCAACCTCTACAGCAAGGTGCCAAATAAGCGACAATGAGAGCAGGGATGATGAAATTATCGAGAGAGAAAAAGCACCAAGAAAGACTAAAAAAGGGGAGAAAACCAAGACCAACCTGGCATCCCTCAACACCAATTCCAGGCAACAGTCCACCTCAGACAATGACTCAATTGGAAGAGTAAGAAATGACACCACATTGGAATTACTTCATGAATGTTTCACCCAGTCGTTTTGGCCTATTTGTACTGTGTATGTTGAATGTGCGCCTGCAGTGCAGCACAGTGTGTTCCATATCCTCATTCTCTGAGCACGTTTACCACATTCTTCTCTAATCATGTGTGACACCTTCTTCTTTGCTGAACATAAGTATTTGCTACTTTCTTCTTCTCTGAACACCCTGACCCCCTCCTCTCAGTCCTCTCCCCTCTCGGTGGAGGACCTGGAACAGTTTGCCCTGCGTCCTGCCCCCAGGGATACGACCATTCAGTGTAGGATCACACGTGACCGGAGGGGTGTGGAGAAGGGGATGTATCCCACCTACTACCTCCACATGGAAAAGGAAGATGGCAAGAGGGTTTGTTTGTTCAGTATTGTCATTAGGCTTCAAAGCTGAAAGTCTTGACACAGCATTTAATGTATTCATTTAGCAGACGCTTTCATCCTTAGTGACGTTCAGGAAGGGATTTTAATCTCTACCAATGAGCTACGGTATATACCCATCCGTTTAGTCTGTGCTATGTTTTGGGTCAGCTTCGAAGCAGCACGTACAGTATGGAAGCCGTGCTGTCATTGGCAGAGAGCACTCTCTTAATCCCTCTCCTTGTCCTCTCCTTCTCTTCTCTTTTATAGGTTTTCTTAATGGCAGGCAGGAAGAGAAAAAAGTGCAAAACTTCCAATTACCTCATCTCCATCGATCCCACAGATCTGTCTAGAGATACTAACAGTTACATTGGCAAATTAAGGTACACCAACCGTCCTATACTGTCCATGTTACACTGCATTCTACATCAGACATCTCATAAGGTTCATCTATCTCAGATCCAATGTTTTGGGCACCAAGTTCACTGTATACGACGGTGGAGAGAACCCAGACAAGAAGCCCTTCATCAAAGAGTGCGAATCAGTCCGTCAAGAGCTAGCTGCCATCTGCTATGTGAGTACAGCTTTCCTTCTACTCTTAACATACTTGTTTGACTATTTTATGCAGTGGCACACCATTATGTACCTGCAGACGATATACATGCTTTCAATTCTTTGCAGGAGAGGAATGTTCTTGGATTTAAGGGCCCAAGGAAAATGATCGTTATCATTCCTGGCATGAAGGACAATGATGAAAGAGTGTGCATTCGTCCAAAAAGCGTAAGTCCATTGGTACCCCATACCCCAAATACTTATTTAGGAATTTCATAACTACTATTGTTCAGTAGATACACACATATGACATTCCTGTCATGTAAATACATGTTTGTATTTACAAATGTCCCTTCAGGATATAGAATCTCTGCTGACCCGCTATGAGAATGGGAATACTGAAAACCTGGTCAACCTGATGAACAAGTCACCCAGCTGGAATGAGCAGACCCAGTCCTATGTGCTCAATTTCCATGGACGTGTCACTCAGGCCTCAGTCAAAAACTTTCAGATCGTCCACCCCGACAACGGTAAGATAAGGAAAAATACTCCGGTGTTCAGTGAGTGCATAAGGGGTTTGTTTACGACCACACCTACAACATGCTAGTAATGTTCGTAACAATAATTCCTGCCTGAACTTCTGCGCTTTCCTCCAGCTCAAGTTTGATTGACAGGTGTCACAAAATAAGTAAAAGAGAAAAGCCAGCCAGCCCTCTTTGTTTTCATAGTGACAGAATGTAGAAAGATAGGAAAGGCAGGGGAGAGAGCGAGCAAGAGAGAAAGATGCCAGTAAATGGCCAGAGTTGGAATCAAACCCAGGCCACTGCAGTGAGGACTTAACCGTTGTGGTAAGAGTTCTACAAGATGAGCCCCAGCATGCTAGTATTGTTAGTCTATTATATATTGTGTATATATATATATATATATATATATATATATCTGTGAATAGGTGGAGTGTACGGCTAGAATCATCAGATCTCACTTAACTAGAAGTTAATCTACTGACTTACCTTGGTTGTGTTCCCACCCCCATACACACTTTGCTGTATTATATCACTATATATTGATCCCCTTTCTCTCTGGTTTCCCCTCAACCCAACACCCCCAGAGGACTACATAGCGATGCAGTTTGGCCGCGTGGCCGAGGATGTCTTCTCCATGGACTACAGCTTCCCCATGTGTGCCCTCCAAGCCTTTGCCATCACTCTGTCCTCCTTCGATGGCAAACTGGCCTGCGAGTGAAAGTCTAGAACAGTGGCTCAACAGTTGTGTATAACTCAACTATTACTCAAATAGTATTTGTATTTATTGTAAATGTGGATTCTAGCTCTGGCCATGTTTGTTGTTGTTTTTGTTTTTAAGGTCTGAGGTTGATCAATTTGATCAAACATACGTTCAATTAAATTTATGAGGTACTGAACAAGTATAAAATACTAGTTTTCCATTTCTGTTATTTAAGTAGATTATCGTTGAGGCTGAAAACATTAGACAATCTGGAGGTTAATCTCTGTCCTCCGGGGATGGCATGTGGTTAGACACTTTCCTCTGTATATTATAATCACTAAAGTATGATAAGCACAGGGACATGTAAACGCATCAACACTTCTGCAAAAGGGTTCAAACCCTTACTGCTATAGTGCATACATATCTATTTCAATTGACCATTAACTGCATGAAGACTGCTCTAAATCACAAATAAGTCAATTTGTAGTATTAACTTAAAATATTGTTTACATTCCACTGGATATTGTGTGCACCGTCTAAGTGAGTTGCACAATAATGTCTATATTTAACACAACTGAATTTATGAAAACAAATAAACACTACTGAATGTAACCCCTTTGAGTGGTTAATATTTCTATCACCTATTTCAACATTTTGACAAAAGAATTAAGGTTTGTTTTTGACACTGATTTTAGTGTATAACTGGCCTCTATTAGCCCCCAACTGTGCCCAAAGTCATCTGATCACTTTGAATAAACACTATTATAAGCCAAATTAATTACTGCTTGTCTGTAAGTCTAGTTTGTGTGTTCAGTTGAAAGTAAAACTATGGCGGAAACACTTATGGGAGTGAATGCATATAACAATCTAAGTAACTTTAACCAAAAGTTTGAGGGAGATGCTGATAGAAGGCTACAACTCAAGATGTCTTTACTTGCGCAATGTCTCAAGTTCTTGGCCACAAGAACGCTGCCACAGATAATAGACTGTTGTGCTAATTATTTTACTAAGCATGCAATATATGGAGATGGAGATCAACAGTGTATGAATAGGCCTCGGTAATTTACCTGAGCAAAATTAGAAGTGTTCTGATGTGAAGGCTTTATTTGTGACCTCTCTGTCTAGTATCATAAGGTGTTAATGTTTTTTATACAAAGACGTTTCCTGTGCAAAATAACTGTTCACCGTGAACGTAATTCAGAGCTCTTGACGATGTCTGATATACTTTTTCACATCTTCCTGTGTGGTGACACTGTTCTCACTGGTAACCTTTACTGGGGCTGTCATCTTATCAGAAAAAAAGATGCCAATGTTAACTTGTGTTACCAACGCTACATTTTGATAAGACATTTCCAAGCCAAGTTACAGGAGTGCTGAACTGCAGGCATGTTGCACTGTACAACTACACACGCACTGAAAACTGTTTTGGGGAATACAACTGGATGTTGTAATTGTATGGATTATGATCATTTGTTTGGAACACCATTTCTGTCAAATTGTATTGGAGGATGTAAACGAAATAATTGTACAAAAATAAACAAGTAACTACGGCTCAAATATCTTGTTCCCTATGTGTCTCCATATATGAATGCAATACAGGAAACTCTGGATAAGAGCGTCTACTAAATGACTAAATGTAAATTAATAGCCTAAATGTTATGCAATTATACATGTATTCCCTTTTGGCTCAAGATACTGGCCCACCACCACCACACATAGAAGTCTTCAATTCTAACACATCCTGCACTGCTCATGACAGATGAGATAACAGCTGCTACTATCAGAATCCTCCCACTTTTAGCCACGGTACAAAAGGTATTTAACAACAGATCTGAAAAACAGAGCATTTAACAGGGTAAGTGAAAGTTGATTACGCCCAAATGTTTTTAGTGCTCATCCAGACTCTACCAATACCGACATGAGGCTTCACCTGGCATTCTTGGTGTCTCTCCATATGTTCTGTCTGCACGGACTTTCTCCTGAACAAGGTACAAACCAATTGTGGTGTGCAACATATATGCAATGGTGTGGTGTTTACGAGCCTGGTTATAAATCTACAAAATCAGCTGGATATGGAAGAGAGATACAACACCTATTAGTCAAAGGGGGCTTATACTTAACCATATTGATTTTATGTACATAACTTATTCTGATATAATTGTGCATTTAAACATTTTTTTGTGTTTCAATGTATTATTCAAAATGTTCTTTTCTCCTCATTATCCTTTATGTCCGGTATTTTTTACATTAATGACAAAAACATACAATGACCAACCACTTAAGCTAGTGTTGGGAGTAATGGTTTGAGTGTTTTTAATGTGCTTTCAGCAGTGGACTACAGTCTTAGTTGTCTGACTGACTACCTGTACACCATAAACTGCCAACTCAGTGTGAGATCGAAAGAGGCCCACACGTTTAACCACACATACTGGCTGACGTTTCATCAAATTCAGTGAGTTAATACGAAGCCTCCTTAACATACGAATATTTTACACTAACATGCACAATCCTCATTTCATCTTCTGCTATCTTTTCAACTAAAGCAACACATGCAACATTCTAAATATACAATGGTTTACAGCCGTCCCCTCCCATTCAAGTATGCACAGGTTCAGGAGCTACACCTTTATGGCATTTTAAGTAGCTCGGGTTTGATCTCTCTCCTCCCCTCTCCTCAGGGATGTGTATAACTGTAGCCTGGTATGGAACTACAGCAATTACTACTGTTCATTTGACACCTCACTTCAAAATCCTCAAGACGATTACAGTTCGACCTTCACGGACATAGATATCTTTCAAATCACCCTCTACATCAACAGAGATGGGGACATCAGCTCTAGGCTGCTGGATGATCATTTCAAGCCTGTGAAAAACAGTAAGTGACTGACAATGCACTACACAAACGCACGCGAGAACACACACACACTAGCTTCAAGAATACACACTTGCTTACTTGAGTGCTTTTTGTTTTATTTCGTTGGACAAATCAATCTAATGCTATATATATTGTTTTTCTAGTAAAGCCTAAAACACCTTGCCACCTCACAGTCCACTGGAGCTCAGATCAGTACCACTTCACATGGAAGAGCAACTATGAAGATAACCAATATTTCTATCTAACTGACGACCTCGTGTTTGAGCTAAGCTATCAACGTGTGAACCACCAAGAGAAGGTATACTATAACGTTCTAATTCCATTAAAATGTCCAAATCAAACTGAACTAAAGAGCTTCTTCTTTTTGTCTCGTTTCACCTCACAGGGTGTCACTGTCTGCTCGACCGTCATGAACATGACGGTGGACGACTCCCATTTTGAAGCAGAAACTGTGTACAGAGTTAGAGTGAGGTCTAGCCCAGATCAGAGAACATACTGCGGGCAATGGAGTGACTGGGGCTCAGAAGTTAACTGGAAAACCCATGGAAAACATAGTATGACAGCTGTGTAGACAACCTCAGTGTTTATGCTCATGTTTGCAGTAAGTCACACTAAAGCTGTCGTTCCACTTTGAAAACGCAGTGCCTCCCAGGAACACCGTCAAGTCCTTGTTGGATGATAACCTTATAATCCCGCTTTGTGTCCTGGGTCCAATGTTGCTATTCCTGTGCTACATCCCTGTTGTGAAGTAAGTCATTTTTACTACCAATAGTACTCGATAAAGTGGATATGCTCCAGTTTCTCAATCAAAATAGTTTGGCATATTTAAGTTTAGCTACCATTTATGTATTGTAGGATGAGGAGAAATACTTTCATCCCAACTCCAGAACCATATTTCAAATCGCTATACAGTGAATGTAAGGGGGATTTCAAGGTAACCTGGCCTCCATACACCAAGTTAATCAACTACTACACTTTTATAATACGCTGGTCATTTATCACCACCATGTAACCAGCTTACAATAACTAAACAATTCAGCAACAGGAAGGCAAATAACTCAATGTCGTGAAGAAACATTGTTATAGCTGCAATGATTTCTTATTACAGAGCTGGGTTGTGACACCCAGCAGTGAAGAGGACTTCAAGACAGAGGAAACCTTAAAGATCGACACCCTAACCGACACCATCCTGGACAAGATCACACTCAGCCCGTCCCAGGGCCGAGGCCCTTCTTGTGACAGCCCCATCACGTCAGTCTCAGAGGCTGCTCTCCTAGGTGGCCCCCCAGCCGTGAACCCCAGGCCCCCCCCTTCCTCCTCCAGCAGCCTGGTGAGGAGCCCGTCACTCATCTCTGACATGGCGTGTGTCCTGGAGATAGACTCTGGATGCTGGCGCTGCAGTGCTGTGTCCCTGGAGCGGGAAGTCCACCTGTACACCAACGAGTACTGCATCCTGTCTGACACTCTGGGGACAGCCGGGAAGGCAGGCGAGGTGGTGGGGGCCGAGGACCAGCGATCAGAGTGTTACTTTAACAAGACGTCAGATGGAGTCTACCAGTTTGACTACTGATCGGTCGGAAATGAGCTGAACAGTAACAAACTGCGTAATGAGGAACTTTGAAACCCCCCCCCTCCCCCCTAGCTAATTGGGCCTACTTATCTACTTACTATGCAATCCGTCAAGTCCTTTACCTTACTACCATTTTCTTGTTTGTAGGAATACCGAGTTCTGTATCTGTCATTTGTAACATGAATTAAAATTAATGTTAACGGCAAATGGAGTCCAATTTTCACAATATACCAATTTGCCAAGATAAATTCACACCCAAATGGCCAACAAATTCATTACACTTACATGCTTAAATCAAGGGGTACACATACGTTTGAGTTTTGCCTAATATAAAAGGCAATAATTTAAGCAAAGCTTTATAGAAACATTTTTATTTACTCTAACTGACACATACATGAACAAAAGCACCATAGAGTCTGTTACAGAAGGAAGCCTACCTGTCTTCAGAGTGACCACACATGGTCCCTGATTTTTTTCCTCATACCAAACACTCCAATGAACAAAGACAGCCAAGGCAGCAGATTCTATCTTACATTACAGCATGCTGAATAGAAAACCTGCATCAGAGAATCAGAGAGCCATCTAGAGACACTAGTGTGATAAGACAGTATATAAAAGTGCCATTCATGATACAGCAATTGAAATACTGACATTGAAGAAATAGCAAAACTTTTTACATTTAAAATCAAGGATTGGAGATAGAGGGAAGGGGGGGGGGGGGGAGTTAAGGAACAGACCCTGTGACAGAATCATTTGAACATAAACAAAACCCAACCAAGAGACGTACCTCCTTGAAAGAGAAGGATCAATGTTGAAACTATGGTGCAGCCTACACGGCCCTCACACCAGAACAGAAGTCGAGGGGTTAAAAAGGGAGGGCCTTCAGGTCACTGTGGCACCCATCCCCTCCCAGTGCCACACACTCACCAGCCGATGGTCAGGATGCGATTGAAATAAAAATGGTAAATCAGAAGAGCGGATGGCACAGAATGCGTGGGAGTTATTAAATAGAAGTCCTTAATCAAGTCTCAATGTGAGAGGGTCACATTCATTGAGAAACTGAGAAGGGGAGGAGATCCACGTTAGAACCATGTCTTCTGAGTGGTGCGTTCACCCTTACGACGGGGAGAACTTTTTGGCCTGTGCGCGAACTCTTTTTTCGTATTCTACTCTGTTTTGGCTGAAAACAAATGGGGAGGGGAGGAAAAAAAAAGTTTTATAAAAAAGGTAGTTATTTAAATGTGTCCGAAACGAGGTTTTGCCAGCACTCACCAGTAAATTGTGTATGCCTCTGCTTGAGCTGGATCCTGGATATTAGGCTCATTTAGAAGTTCCTGGATACCTAATAGGATCTGGAAAAACCCAGACAAGGTCCAAAGTGAAGAGTAATTTGCTACTCAAATGTATTTTGTAGACAAATGTCGAACCGATATTCAATTAATTGTCAGGAAGCACAACAACTGCTCGCTACCAGGTAAAGTACAGTGGATGTTGACATTTTTACCACTGGTGCATTGTTGTTGAATGCTCAGATTAACAGTTTAAGTTGTACATTTCCAAAGCTTAGACCAGTGTTTCTTAGCCCTGTCCTCAGGAAACCCTTGTCCTGTATGTTTTAGATGTTTCCCTGCTTCAACACACCTGATTCAATTAAATAGGTCGTTATCCAGCTCTGTAGAAGCCTGGTAACAAACATTGATTTGAATCAGGTGTGTTGGAGCAGGGAAACATCTAAAACATGCAGGACAGGGGGGCCCTGAGGACAGGGTTGAGAACCATTGGCTTATGCTTGGGACACACTACGATTTTTTAATCTTAAGATTTTCAAACTGTGAGAGACCAAACTTGAGGACAAAAAATTCCTAGATTTAGCCGTTTTGCTTCTACAGTGCGCGGTCACTCTTAACACACCTCACACCAAGGGAACATCTGATAAAATCTGCGGAACCATCAAGATAATTGGGACATATGTTACCTAGGATTGTCGGAAGGGCCGAAATCGGCCCGATTATCCTGTGGTGTGTCCCCAGCATTAGACTGCTTGTCCTGACTCAAATTTAATTGTAATCTTGTCAACTTTACTAATTTAGTTACATATCGATATTTCTAGTCTTTGATGCCACTTGTTTCCAGAGTTTAGTTACACCTCACATCAGATGTGGTCCATGCTAACCTGTTTGATGGTGATGGCTGGCCTCCAGTCCTTGTCTTCCTCCAGAATAGACAGGCAGACGGTGCCTGAGGGGTACACGTTGGGATGGAAGAGGGGAGGCTCAAACTTACCTACGGGAAAGAAATCAAACAGGTCTGTAAGCAAAAGACTCTAGGTCGCGCTGTGATGACACTGTAGTTCTGTTACTGGTAAGAGGCAAGCTCACATTTGGGGGGCGAGGAAGGGTAGTCATCCTTAAACAGCATGCGCAGTTTGAACAAGCCTCCTTCCCATGGAGTCTGTTGACAGAAAGTGTGGAATCTGACATCTCACAAAAGTTCTCAGATCCATCAATACCGCCTTGTTTTACCAAACAAGTAGGGGAGATAATAGGCCCCATTATAATGTACCAATAAAGAATAACCCTATTACCCCTTTCTTCCCAGGAATGGCACATTCCCAATTCATCAGGTTCATCGTTCCATCTGGGTTTTTTGTTGGTACAGCTACAAATCCCTGAAAGAATAGAATGTAATTATGTGAAGATGTGTAAAAAAATAAAATAAATAAACTTGACCAGCAAAATGGATCAGTGAGCTACTCACAAAAGGATGGTCTTTCCGCCACGCTTTGCGTTCCTGGGCGAGCCGGCTCAACGCAATGCCAGACATGACTAGTGAGGTCCTGCAATAACAAGACAATTGACAGGTGTTACACTTTGCTGAAAAGTCACTGCATCCATGAATAACAATTTGTGTTGTGTGTGGAGGGCATGCGTTCATAATAAATTATCCATAGGATGCCTGGCAGTCAGGCACAGCAGTTTAAACGATCCAATACATACAAGTTCAAGCATTGAAGTTCTAATCCCTGTAGAGATCTTGATTAGTCAGCCACTGACTAATCAAGATTGCACTGACCATTACAATGATTGATATACGCCAGAGTTTAATATACCCCAAAAATAACCGATCTCCACATGTGGTGGCAATAAAGGTCGATATCCAGAACTCTCGTTCCAGACGAATAGTACTAAAGTCTTTAGTAAAGACAAATATATGCGTTAGCATTGACTAGCCTGCTAGTGCTAGCGTTAGCCAGTCAAATTTGCGCAAACGAATTGGACCTTTCAGCTCATATAATCGGTAAACTATAGATTAAAACCAATTGATTGGTTTAAGATTGTGACCATAAATACACATCTTCATCTATGAAATGATAAAATAACTCCTCACATACAATTAGTTATACCGAAGAAGCACACGCTAAGCTAGCTTGCTATTATTGTGCGCCATATCACCCTGGCGCGGAGCGTCTGACCGGCCTGATGACATGGAATTGCGCACTTGCCGTTGCTTGTACAAATCGTGTTTAGAAAATACGCTTAATAGCCCTTAATTTTAACGTCGCAAACAGTCATTGTCACATCAGCTTTCCCTTTAAAATTACTTCAGATTCTTAAAAGAGTTAGAAATAATAAAACCCACAGAACACCAGGACAAAGAACCAAGAGCGATCGGACAGGCGCAAAATTACGCACCGACCAAACTAGCGAAAACGGCGCAAATTCGCGCGTCTCAAATAACCTTGTATCACAAAACGGTAAATATGTAACGTACATGGAGACTTTCTCTTACCTCTCAATATGGTTTAAATGCCTGGTATAATTGAACCGTATGCATTAATCGTGGTTACCTATGGATAAACCTTACAAAGTTTCCCTCCTGAAAACCCACCCGTTTCTACCCAGACTAAATAACAGGACCATTTACATAGCCAACCTCCTTGCCGCCTGAACATAATTAAAATTGATTGGGAGTTCCGTGGACAACAAGGATCAAACAATATCACAGCATAACAAAAAAAAAACAACAAAATGACTACATATTTACAATATTTGTGATTTCACTTGCATACACATTTTTTAAGCGACAGTGAAATTGTAGGCCCTATTTGTATTAAGCATTTTGTGTCATGCCATATTCAATTTATAGTAATATATTCATCGGCTGCAACTTGGATCATCATTATAATTTTGCATGAGTGATTGCACTTGGTTATTGAAACAAATCAGGCAAATCTTTGGACGACTCAATTTAAAGAGACAGTTTCTTCAAAATGAAGAAGTTTTATCCTACAACTCTAGAGGGCGTACTTTCTTCATAAATTTGATGGGGGAAAAGCTGCCTTCAGAGTTGTTAATAAGTTGTTAATAAAAGATCAGATGAACTAAATCATTGTGTGATTGTCACACGTCATTGCCATGCAATATTTTCTACTGTATAGATTTTAATAGGAAATTGTGCATTTTATTGCAGTGCTCATTCAATTAGTACAGAATATTACCATTAAGAACATGGGGAAATGATTATGAACACTAGGTGTGAAAGAGAAAAGCTTTTTATTGGGTGAACCCTAGGCAAGACCATCTATCCCAGTCACACTGAATTTGTACATTTTAAACATTGCATAATATACCAAAAGTTAAAGTTGACATGAAGTTGTGATATAACGACATCAGTCGTAGTTGTTATTCCTCTGGCTGAGCAAGAAACAATTTACTTTTTATTAAGTGTGATCATCTTCAATCATGCATAAATCAGTGGTTTGCAATGAGTGGACATCAGCCAACTCATCAAACATAGACTGGGCACCTGCAGATATTACAGACTGAATGCATGAACCACAACTCTTTTTCTATCTATCTATCTCTTTTAATCAGTTGCCAAAAGTGGCAAACTGTCCAGAGTAAAGATAGTGCAGCTGCTCTGTGCCACTTGTGGGATCTGAGACCAAACTAAAGAAACTCAACCGAAAAGAAATAAATCTCACTGCAACATACAGTACTTGGGATGAGACATAAGATATTTGAGATTTCCCTCTTCAGCGCCAGTTGACATTTCAATGAGCAACAAAGCCATCACAGTAAGGACAGTATGATTGTCTTTAGCTAAAAACTATTGAGTTGGTAGCAAACATCTTGAAAATGCATACAATTTTTCAAAAAACATCAGTTAACAATCAATTTACATGCGCTTAAAGTTATTTGGAGTGGGGAGTGCCGTTGCCGAAGTCAAACATGTCAGTCACGACAAATTGCCTATATACCAAGGTAGGGAGTGCAAGATGCAGCATAACTGGAAGGCTTCAGAATACTGTCGCAAATGTAAACATAGCTTAGCTCCAGCAAAAAAAACTAAAAAAACTAAACACCCACTGTAAATTGATTGAATCTCTAGGTTGATCATATAGTTTGCAGTTAAAAAGCCCTTGTGTGTTTATCAAAAACATGCGCTTATCTGTTAGTTTCACTCTAAGTGATATAAAAAGGGTGGGTGTGTGTTAGTGCAGAGGTGTGTCTGTCCTTGTGTGACAAAGGAGGCTCGTGTCCACATCTGTGTAATGTCCAGTGTGCCTGCCACCCGAACAGTGAACATATCCCTGACACAGTTTGATGTGTAAGCTACACATACCATGTTGCATTTGATCATTAGGAAAAGGCAACACTATCAATAATTATTTGTGAATAAAATGTCAATGAATCGATAAACCTCAGTCATGAAACTATTCTCCACAAAAGAAATGTGTCCTGAAATGCAGTGTTTACACACAAAACAAATTACTGAAGGCTTAAAAACGAATTGTGCCCAGTGTTATCCTCACTGTTGTGCTTGGAATGCAGTGTATTAAATCTACACAATTCATTATGCTTCAAACAATGTATCAGCCTACAAGAAAAAAAAAAGTTTTTACAAGATAACAGTCAACTTTTTTTAGCCAAGGTATATTGTCATTGGATATCAAAAGATTTTTCCAGGCGTCTTCTCAAGAGATAGATATTTAGCAGAACTATGACTTATCTTGACTAATCTCAGTCAGTTACTATACAAACAATGCAAAACTAGCCATCATCAACATTTTCTAGCTTTGTAAGATCCAGTCCAACTTCCATAAGAAGTTGTGCACTATACAGTGTACAAAACGTGCAGTTTAAGAGTTAAATATTAATGTACTTTTAGAATACGTACAAAAAAACATGGATATAAACTGATATTCCTTCACCATTATACATAAAAAAAAAAATGCAGATTCAAACTTGCCCCAAAAATGTCTCTCCTAATAAAGGCTATATTAAACATACATTCCCTCCAAAATACAGAGGGTAAACCCGTTAAGGAAGCATATTTGTCAGTCAAAGCAAAAACAACACTGTCTCTTAATAGGGCTATGGGTTTGTTCTGACCATCTAATCTATTTAAGAACTCTGAAAACTCTGGGAGGTGCTAGACTTTCTATGGCCAGGAGAAACTACTGCATGGTCCTGCATATATGAGCTTGATTTCTCAAAGTGTGCGAAATACATGCATAATTCCCTTCTTGTTTCTTGTTTAATCAATGACTGTGTACAATATTAGAAGTGTCGACTTTATAAATATAGACCATCATGATCCCTTAAAAGACCCTTGAGTTAGAAGATTAAAGAAGAAACTCAATTCAAGCCCCTGAGTGAATCATTGGCCTTGCATGGCTATGGCCATATTTTGTAGCATGAAACAATTTACAGTTCCTCATTTTCAGTTGGGCAAAAATCAGGCACAAATAGTTGGTAAACAGACTTATTTACATTTTGAAATAATAATTAAAAGAAAAAACAGGAACACACAAACAAATGTAGGATCCCCTCAATAAGCATCTCCATGTGGAGCATGATTCCTCCTCTTTCATGATATGTTTGCATCTTTATCCCTGGAGCTTCTAATACTGGTTCTTCACATCCGAGAGCCCCTCTCCTGAAGAATCTACAAAGTCAGGTACAAATAAACAATATGTAAAAACAAACAAATTAATCCACATGTCAGTTTATAAAACTCAATTCTACTTCTCTTAACATTCAAGTGGGAAAATTTGAACTGTTTGCCGTAAACAGGGCAAGCCTACTAAAACTGCAAACGATACATCGAGCTTGATCGTTTATCCGAATAGACACTTACCGTCCAGTCACGCACGCACACACTCTTAACAAAATAAAAGGCACATTCAAGGATGGGGGCTCTAGTTCCACTAGGCCAGGGAGAGTCAAAGCGAGGTCAGACTACCAATTTGCTTTGACTACTGAGTCACTATTTTAGGTAATGTATGAGGGAACCATCAGTGTGTAGTCACTGGAGGTGGCTGAAGCAGCATGGGATGTGATGAAGCTGCGGCCCGGCTCAGACGCAGGGCAGCCTGGACTAAGCAGAGCAGGGGCGGTGGGAGGGAGGGAGGGAGACTGTAGAGGACAGGGGGGAGGGAGGGAGACTGTAGAGGACAGGGGGGAGGGAGGGAGACTGTAGAGGACAGGGGGGAGGGAGGGAGACTAGAGGACGGGGGGAGGGAGGGAGACTAGAGGACGGGGGGAGGGAGGGAGACTAGAGGACGGGGGGGAGGGAGGGAGACTAGAGGACGGGGGGGAGGGAGGGAGACTAGAGGACGGGGGGGAGGGAGGGAGACTGTAGAGGACGGGGGGGAGGGATGGCAGAGGGGCCGACAGGCAGGCCGTGTGCTCCTCACCGCTGAGTCACGAGTGCTCAACGGTGACTCAGTAATCAGAGTCATTCATTTCATAATCCGTGTCCTCGTCCTCCTCGTTCTGCACCACGTGCCGCATGCAGACAGCAGAGGAGGGAACACAACACAGGCCACGTCTTACACACACACACACACATGATTGGGAGTCAGAGTGTTGTGAAATGTTCTGGGGTTTGAAGGTTGGGTTAGAGGGGGGAGGGGAAATATTTCAGAATGTTTACCCCCTCTCTGACATTTTCCAAAGCAGAAGGTGACTCCCTGACTGGGAATCTAGATCCCGCTGTTGCGGCGACTCGCTGAACTTGATTGACAGTGCTCCGAGTACTAAAACTCTGCATTCGTTTCCAACCGCAGTAAACAATATGAGACATCCCCTCTGTAGGCCTAGATGAAAATGCACTTTAATACCCAGCTCAATTGCCTTTCTGTGTGCAGCTCATGCAGTGTGTGCATGTTTTGTGTGTGTGTGTGTGTGTGTGTGTGTAACAAGCCCACACAGGGACCTGCAGATGGGAGTATTAATTTGTGGAGATGAGGCCGCTGCTCTGGTCCCAAAGCCCTGGGAGAGAACGCCATTCTCCTCTAATGCTCCCATAATCCCCAAACACACTCTCCACGTCCCAACAGCCTGGATTAGGTGAGTTGAAGGGGGGGTTGTTTAGGTTACAGGCTAAGATGTCATGAATCTTTAAGCTGGATTGAGACTGTTAGACCCCATGGATGGTCTTGAACTGATTTTAGATAGCAGATAGGGAATCTTTCGTTTTGTGTTCATGTTTAAAAAGACTAATTTGTTTCCTAAATGATTATAAATACATCATAGACTAACTGAACTGAATTTTTAACTGCGACACTCACGTGAGGTAAGGTATTCAAGGCCATCTGAAACAGCCTTCTGTGTGAAGCCCAGCCATCAATCTACCGTGGCAGTCTCCACCAGGGCTCATGTTAATGTAGATATCCAGCACAAGCCACCATTCACATAAACTGTTCATGAATTCCTGGAAGGCTATACTGCTGATATCAACACCCTCTCACACACACCAGCTGGCTCACCTTGGCTTTCTCGCTGGGCTCGCTGTTGGTGCCGTACGATTGGTTGTGCAGCTCCTTGGAGACCACGCACAGGAACTCGGCCTGGTCTTCGTTCCCATAGTTGTAAGAGGAGCCGATGCTGACGAGCTACAGGACACAGAGAGAGACAGGAGCAAACGGGGGGTGAGCCTCACGTATGCTGAACCAGGACAAACATGGGGGGTGAGCCTGACGCAGGCTGAACCAGGACAGAGACGGGGGCTGAGCCTGACGCATGCTGAACCAGGACAGAGACGGGGGGTGAGCCTGACGCATGCTGAACCAGGACAGAGACGGGGGGTGAGCCTGACGCATGCTGAACCAGGACAGAGACGGGGTGAGCCTGACGCATGCTGAACCAGGACAGAGACGGGGGGTGAGCCTGACGCATGCTGAACCAGGACAGAGACGGGGTGAGCCTGACGCATGCTGAACCAGGACAGAGACGGGGGGTGAGCCTCATTCATGCTGAACCAGGACAGAGACGGGGGGTGAGCCTCATTCATGCTGAACCAGGACAGAGACGGGGGGTGAGCCTTTAGCAGGCTGAACCAGGACAGAGACGGGGTGAGCCTGACGCATGCTGAACCAGGACAGAGACGGGCTGAGCCTGACGCAGGCTGAACCAGGACAGAGACGGGGGGTGAGCCTGACGCAGGCTGAACCAGGACAGAGACGAGATGAGCCGGAGAATAGACACTAGGAGGACAGGAACGAAGGGTGGATGGGAAAGTAGGGGTAGTTGGACAATCCTCTGGAGAGAAGACTTAGCAGCACGGAAAGCTGGCACAACGAGACATGAGTGAGAGATATGCAAACAAGGTAGTATATGAGGGAGGCAGAGAGAGAGGCAGAGAGAGAGAGAGAGAGAGAGGCATCAAGAGGAAGAGAGATAGAGACTCGAGATAACAAATAACCAAACAGAGTTGTACTTGTGAGGCGATAAGAGACTGTAAATGAGAGGTCAATGGTTTCAAGCATGGGGGTTAGTTACAGACCAGACAGGCACATTACCATATAGGCCCCACTGCAATAATACAAACACAAGCCAGCATGCAGGCCGGGGCAGCAATCAGATGACAGAAACACCATGCAAACACACAGCGATTGACATTTAGACTTGACAAGAGCATTAGACTGCGTCAGACAAACAAAACCCAGTTTGCGGAGTAGAAGGCCTCTTAACCGCCCTGTTCCCCGTGTGTTCCGAGTCCGTGTGTGGAGTTAAGTACCCAGCTGTGCATGTCGGGGCATGCCACACGACTCATTAGCCTCTTCTGACGAGCCTTGTTGTTGCCAAGAGCTCTCTCTCTCTCACTCACACGCACACACACACGGCAGGAGTTTTTGGCCCACTCTTCAGCACCATCCTCAACGTGTTGTTCCACTGTCCTGCCCTCAGACGTCTGTCGCGCCAAACCCACGGAGAGAGATGACACACCCACCCCTCGGACCGCCATGCTCAGCGCCAAGCGAGCCCAAACATCTTCAATTCGGTTTGTTAATAATTGTTCAAGCGTTGTTAGCGACAAGCTAAGCAAACACTCTTCGAAGGACTTCCTTGATAGAAATGGGCGGGGCCAGGAAGACCCAGGTGGCCAGTGAAGTGCTCTCCCCAGATGACTGGCGGCGCACCGCTGCCCTCTAAGCCCCTGGTGAGGAAGACTTTCAAGGGGTTTCCTATCTGACCCCAGTAAGGCGATTAGAGAGATTCCAGTTCTGAGGGAGATCCACAAATCCCTGATCCCTCTGGGAGTTGGGGGATGGGGGGTCCAAGAAGGACTCAGAGCTCTCTCACACACACACACACACACTCTTGTGCACACGCAGACACACGCACCATAATAGCTTTACCAAGCATCCCCGAGCCGAAATGAGCAAGGCATCTCTTAAAAGGGGTTAAGTGCTGGATGCTGTTGGTTTTTTTACCCGGGACCTACTTTTTTTGCATGACGGATCCAGGGATTTCAGTTTAGAGAAACCACGTAAATAAGTTACAGTACAAAAGTCAACTAAACGTTTGGTGCAAAGAAGTGATGCGGACACACAAAAAAGATGACTGGGAGATTCATCAAACTATAAGGTGCACATGTTGACTTATTTGCCCCATAGGTGAGCAAACAACATCAAATAGTATTTAAAAAAGATATAAATATGAAAGTAAACCCAAGACGGCCAACACCTGTGTTCACGGGGGGTGGGGGAGGGGTACAAGGGGACCATGCAGTGACCCATGGACAGAAAGTTGTGGGACACACCTCTCCGCTGTTGTTTGGCAAAGTAGTAGTAGTAGTAGTAGTAGTGGTAGGCAGCTCCCCCTTCACCTCCCTTGACACAATCAGCAGAAACTCTGACTGGTGGGCCCGCCCGTAACCTATACTGACAAGCTGCAACAACCAATCAGAGCACAGAGGGATGCCCGCATTTACAAGGGGGAGGCATTTGAAGTTGCATTAAAAAAAAGAACTTTCCCCCTAACATGGAATCGATTCTCGGGGCAATGTGGGGGTTGCAGGGGCCGGGGAAGGGGAGGGAGGTCCACAGAGGGAACCTGTGCTTGGTGAGGCTGAGCGGACGTGTTTACCTGCTCGAACTTCCAGCCGTCGGACATGGTGGACACCATCTGTGTAAGCTCCTCCTCCTGGCACTGCAGCACGCGGTACACGTGCTTCACCGGAGCCTGCGGGGAGGGACGCGGCACGTCAGGGGATACTGCAGAGCACTCTGGGTGAGAATTGCACTCACAAACACACACACACGCTAGCGCATCTCCACGCACACACACAGCTAAGTGTCCACTATCGTCCGGCATCCATCTCCCTTCCCTGCTGCGGAGCAGTGAATCATGGGATAGCGCAAGCACGGAGACGGCTAACGGCCCAGATGGGACTCACAGAGGAAGGGTTGTTGGCCTAATGGATCGACAAGGAGAGAAAGTCTTTCCAAAACGTACACCTACCTGAGATTGTTTTTTTTTTTTTAAGATATATTTTTTGAACCTTTTTCATCCTTTATTGAACAGCTTAAGTGTGACAGGAAAGGCACATGCGGTAAGCCTACATGGTACACGTGGTCCTTATCCGGTGAGCTACGGGGGAAGCCCTACCTGGGACGTCTTGCAGTCACGTTCCCTGATCTTGTCCTTGAGAAGCTTTATCAGAGATGTGATATTGTAGAATTCAGCTTCCTCTAAAACACCTTGGGAAAAAAGAAAATACACAAAAAAAAAAGAATAAAGATAATGTTACTTTTAATAATGTGTTTTTCCCCCCACAGGAATATTTGTGAGGGGACTGTACAAGGTTATGTTCCAGGCCTGCATTCCCATGCCCAGTTCTGTGGTGAGTCCTACCTTCCTCTGCCAGCTCTCTGTTCAGCACCAGCTTGCCATGCCGCAGGTAGTTCAGCACAGGGCCAAAATATGCAGGGTCCCGGTCTATCAGATAGGCACCAGTCTCATCCTGGAGATGGAGAGGGAAAGACAAAGGGAGAGCGAGAGAGCGAGAGAAAGACAGAAGAGGGAAATTCAAGTATGTCAAAACCTTTGAATTCAGGCCTAGTGGTGTAGCTTCTTTGCACGTTTGCAGACATGCGCACACACACACGCGCGCGCGCGCCATGCCCTTCTGCTCGTCAATCCCGCATGTCCCCTCATGCACTGGGGGGTTTGTTCATCATTCCAGCAGGACCACTGGGCATTCCCCTACTTCTGTGATTAGAACACCCAGGTCTCTTGGGGAGGGGCAGGTTAAAACAATTAGAGCAGAACAGAAAGAGATTTGGAACAGGAGGCTGAATCCACAGAGGGGACCCGAGTCAGAGGAAAATACCACGGCCATCCTGCCGTTGCAAACCAGGAAGAGCACAGATCGGTGCGTCACTGGCATGTTCTTTCACCAAAAGCAAAAGATAATAGAGGCTGTGGGTTAGGTGGCTGTCAGTTATTAAGTCGAGATGATCTAAACAAATCCTACAAAAACACACTTAAATTACAACTGAAACAACAGTGACCAAGCAGGTTTTCCTGCAGCGGTTCAGATCACACTGGAAGCAGCCAAAACCTTGTGCAGGGAAGGGGATAAATGCAAACTTTGTGCAAATCCACTTAAGGCAGCAGGATGTGTACGTTTGCATACTTGAAAATCTGGCTTTGGGATAGACACCCAGGCACCTTGGGCCCCATGCACTGACTGCAGCTGTGCCAACATCCTTTACACAAGAACACAAGCTTCATTTTCCTACTTTTCAGGCCACGGCCACAGTCAAATCCAAACAACCCCCCTCCCCGCGGTGGCACAGAAGCCCACATTCACAGCTCCCTCAGCCCGTCAGCGCTGGAGAGATGGGCTGTCGTCAAACTTGGAGAAACCCATTAGTCTTTCCAATAATGAGAAAATGTCCCAGAGCATTTCTCTGTGGTAATGAATCTGAACCCTCTCTTACGCTGTCTGACCTCTTTTCCACAGTAAAAATACCCCGCAGGACCCCCATGGATTTCAGCTCTATTCTGGCCCCAAAGTCAGCTCCTCACACCTCAACAGACATGGACATTTAACCACAGGTAGAGGCAGAGGTTGAGGTAAGAGGCAGGGAGCAAGGGATACAGATGTCACACCACTAACAGCCACAGCCCAAAGCTCTTTCCACGAAGCCAAGAAGAGACATCAACGCACACAGCCCTTTAAACCTGCCGACGGATCTGCGCCATCACCAAACCCACAGAAGCAGGGCCAAGCCCCAAAAACGGAACGCTTGGCCTCGTCAGCACCAGTGGTCAACACAGGGCCTTCAATAAGAGAAAATCCCAAATCAAACGGGTACGGACGGTCTCCCGAATCCAGAGACTCAAGCAGGCCCAGTTGTGACGCATCTGATGTCAAAGTCTCTCATCTGCTTCTGCTATTGGCATCGATTGGAGGCGACGTCGGTGAACTATGGAGTCAGGGCACCATCCCGCCTCCTCCTTCGGGCTCTCCCCTCTGTTGATTAGCCGTCGGAGCTGGTCCCCAGGGTGTGCAGGCTCCTGTGGGTGAGCCCTCACTGGGGTGACCCCATTCTGCGAGAGCGGTGATTAGAGGGGCAGTGGCTCGTGATTGATGTGAACCAACAAACAAAGGACACAGTGTTTTAATGAAAAACAAGAGCCACTCTCCAGGGGGCCCAGGGTGGGGGAGTGCGGAGAGACAAACAGGGAGGAGGAGGGCCAGCTGGGGAATACGGAGAGGACCGTGGGGACATGGAGAGTGAGGACCGGAGGGTGAAGGGGGGGCTGTTTGCTTCAAAGGGACCGTGCGACTGACCGGAGACGTGATCCAGGAGCCCACGTAGGATCCTCAGAAGACGCTGATGAGTTAGCCGACATGAATAATTCAGCACCCTTGCTATTGTGGGATGTAAGTGAACACTCCTCTCATCAAACCGTCTTTGAGAGACTTGTTTATGCAGACAGGACTGAGGGGGAAACGAGATGCACAGAGTAGAGGAGACCAGGATTCTCTCTTCTCTCAGTCTTCCAGCTTTTTTTTGTTGTTGTTGTTTCGTTATCTTTTATTTTTATTATTTTTTATTTTTTACTTACGCCTACCAAATAACATACTCGTCAATTGTTCTGACCAGTGACTGCGCGACCAAAGTACAATCCCCAGGAGGGATTCACAGTTCTCACTTAACTGTGGACACAGAGGAAGGAAAGTGGACAACAGGCTAAAAATGAGAAGGGGAAGTCTGTGGAGGCGAGCCATAGGCTCAGGGATGGCCAATGGAAGCCCAGCTTTCACGTTTCATACTTTTCTTGATTTGTTTCTTGTTTTCATTTGTACATCGTATGTTTTGTGCTGGCAATGTTTGAAATATTTCTTACTGCGCCAATAAAGTATTCAAATGAACTGAGAGGGAAGCCTCAATGCTGAGGACAACTTGAACAGGAGCCTGTGGCCTAGACTAATCTTTCTGACCCACGCACAATACATATCCTCTGACAGGAAATCCCACTGAGACCCACCCATCAAGCACATGCATGTCTGATGTCCTCTTGCACTGCAGCTGACTCAACCCCTTCAGTTTTCAACTTCTAGACTTTGGATGCGCAAAAGTTGAAACGTTGAAAAATTGCTGTTCACAATCTTGGAATGTTGGTCAAATTCCACGATAAGGGGGCCAGGAAATTGGAACATCAGCAGTCACTGGTCAGTATCTTAGAATCTATTGCTATTGAACACAATTGCCAATAAGAAGTTTGAAAGATGCAGACCTTTGCGTAGTCACATGGGGATCTCGGCATGGTGGAAGTCCGTTGGCTGTAGAGCCACTCATTTAAATATTTATAATACACTCATTTTAATAATAATGGACGAGCAAAACCTTCTTTATGGAAGGCCTCATACAGTGCAGGTCCTCAATAATCCACATATTAGCCTACATACCAAACACCGCGGGACACAATTCTCTTATATGAAAATACTGCAGGGTGTCATTTTAGACTAAGTCTGACCTTTCCTCTGGGGAACTTATTTCTTCTGCCTTCACAACATGGCACCCATCTTCCGTCCTGGCGCCCCAGACGATGCTTTTAGCTGAACAATTTATGATGGATGAATGTTTCAGGGTCTAAATGAGAAGCTCCTTTTAGAAGACCCTAAAAGCTTTCCCCCGTCATGAGAGCCTGTTAAGAGCCCCAGCTGCGGCTTGGAGAGAGCGGCAAATCACCGTTGTCCAGAGCATTCTCTCCTCTCTGCACTGCCACATCAACCAAGGAGCACCAACCAACCACAATGCAACGCATTAACTGACACATCTGTTGTTAAATGGGAGACCCTGGGTCTAGCATTAGCCAGCTCGTCTATGGATGGGGTCTAACCATCACTGAGGCCCTGCACCGGGGCCCCTTGGGGAGGACGACAGTGACGATGCCACCCTGGGCTGGTCACAAGGTCTGCAGGTGATCCCGGACACCCCCGGTGTTGGTGCTGAAGGGAGGCTCCGTGAGGGCAGTATTGACGGCACGAGGAGCGGATGTCACCGTCAAATATGTCCAACGCCTCCCGCTGTGAGCTCAGGCATGTGATCAAGTTTGAGGGCAGCGTTACATGCGGCCTTTGGGTTTCCTCACACACGCAACAAAGAGGGCCTTCCAGGAGGGCAAAGCGTAGGCGAATGTGAAAAGAATAAGATGCGAACCGAACAAGAATTTTATGAGTGGAATTCTTGAAATATTAATGCAGCTCTCCAAGCTAGAGAGCTGTGTTTTCTCCTGAGTGTTCCCTGCGCTGGGCTTAGATGAGTGGCCTGCCATCACAAACCGACCGCGACAGGCATTACAAACTTGTTAGGGGTACTTAAGTCATCAGGTAGTACAGCCATCAGCAACTTCCTGTTTTGTTTGGAAGGTACCTTGCTACGTAGTAAATATATATATATATATACTGTAATTATTCTTCACCCCCAACATACCATTATCTGCTTTGAGAAATCTGTGATGTCGGCGACACAGGCTTCTGTTAAACATGGCTCATCACTAAGACAGTCTATGTTGCAATTCTCTCTCTCCAAACATCAGGCACATTTTCCCATTGACATGACAGTACAGTTCCTAGAAATCCTCCTCGGGATGCAGAAACATTGGTGATAATCCGTCAGCAGTTGTGACCGGCCGTGTATGTGACGCGAGCCTACTTCCACTCTACTCTTCACGTTCCATCTTGGCCCAACGTGTAACATCGGCTCCAGTCAACAGCATCAATAATCCAGGCCCCATCCAGAAGCTCGTCAGACTAGGATACGGAGAAACTCGTTTCATTGGCTGGGAAACACAACACTGCCTTCGCCGAGAAAGGAAAAAAAAAAACGGGGTTTTTACGGGGTAATCACGTTAGCCTTTCAATCGGAGCTTCCGGCTCATGCAGGGTTGCGTGAGGTGACTGAAGAAAAACAAGCTTCTCATTCATGTGCGAGATGCTTGTGTCTGAACATCATAAAGGCTGACTATAGGTCTAGCAGGGCGTAGCTATATAGGGAGCTCCCATTAGTCAAGTGTGCCGGCAGGCAGACATACACACCATAAGCCTGGCAACCCAATCTGCACTTAGGGGATTTGGAAAGGCTTGGGCTGCTCCATTTATGATCAGCTGTTCACATTTGGATAAATCACCCAAAAAGCCACTGATTACTCAGAGATTATGTGATTTGGATGTTAATATTAAAGGCATCTGAAACAAGAGAATGTGACGCAGTGATTAAGATTAAATGTGGTAGTAGATAAGTGCAACGGACCGTAATTAAATAGGAAGATGGTGGAGAACACCACAAACTCACTCTCTTGGCGCGCACACACACACACACACACACACACAGTGCTGCTTTGGTGAAGACAAGGACATGAATCGCCCACTGCTCATGGCAGATGGACCAACAGAGCCTTTCAGTGGCATCATCCGTTGGCTTCACATTTACAGTGCCTCACCCCGCTTGGTAAAGACTGGAGCAGTCATCCCACACGGATGAGGGCATCCACACAAGCAGCTCTATGTAGACCAGACACTGAGCCAGAGGGGAAAGGGAACAGGGGGGGGGCATTGTTTGTTAGAGAGGGAGAAATAAAGAGAAAGAGAGAGTGAGTGAGTCAAGTGACACAGCACAATAGTTGGCCTGCCCTGTGGATGGGACATTTGCATGGGGAGTCCAGACTTCTATCTGTCTTGTTCAGGTTGTCTGTGTTGTACTGCCTGTATTTTCGTACAGGACAAACTGCCTTTTCGTTCTTTGAACAACCCTGTTAGTTGAATAATCCAGTTGATTATTTTATGTTATCAAACCACCAACAGTCATGTCAAGTTAACATTTCACAACTGGTATCAGTGATGAGAATTTTAAAAAGACCTGGCTGACTAGAATTGTTTACTAAAAACAACTTAATAGTTTAGTTTTAGAAGGAGCAGGTTGCTGAGCATGCAAGCTAGGCAGTGCCATTTTTTGCAAGCTTTTTTTCTGTCTGCAACTATCCACACGCTAAGACAGCACAGTCAGCAACACCATCATCATCATTGTGGCACACTGTGCCTGTCCTCAACCTAGCCTGTGTTGTAGTCAGATAGCTAGCTAGTAGCTAACGTAATGTCTTTTGACGGCTGTTGGAATTTGGGATTAATTTACGTTGTTTCGCCAACTGCTGGAAACAAAATATGTTGCTACTGTAACAGGTCTCTCAAATAAACTATTAACAATGACATGTCACAGAGATGCAAAGTTGTATTAACAAGAACGTACGTATATTCATTCTAGAAATTAAACCATTCACAAAGCAGAGTTTGGAGAATAGCAGGCTAGCTCCGCTACTAGCTAGCTAACATTACCTTATCGGAGTCGAGCTCGGGGTCAGCCTGGCTCAGTCGGTACAGAAATGATTTCGGATCACGGCACAGTGTCTGTCGTGTTGTCAGGAAATACGTTCCCCCAACGTTCAAGCGAATCCATTTCGATGCCCCGATACTGGCCGTCTTGTCTACGGTATAATGAGGCAGACACCTCCGGTAAACGGCGCCGCTAATATCGGAGCTGTTTTCTGCCATCCCCTCTTCTCCGCCCTCTGGTACGACTGCCGTGACAAAAGCCCTCTACAGTAGACCACACTTCATGCAAGGCGACTGAACCACTCCTCTTCCTCCACCTACTACGGGTAGGTGTTGCTGGTCATACCGTTTTTACGAAGATCAGGCCTAATGATATCTCAGCCACATACATCTTAGATCTCCCACTTATTTCCACTCTTGTTGACAATGGTAATTCGGGAATTTGTCTATCAAATTGGATAGTACTGTATCTATATTTTAGGCTGTCAAATATGTCCTAACTATAGTCTAAAACCCGTATTATCCTCCTTGTAAACGGAACTATATTTGTATTGTATTGTTCATAACCATTTGAAGTGGTATTTTCATGGGAGGATGTAATCATGTTTATAGCATGGCTGGTTGAAAGAAGACAGGAGGCATATCATTATTGTATGCCTAAATCCCTACATGCTTTAATTACTGCACTACCAAGCATTACGTGGAAAATTCATCATTCAACAACTACTGACCTAGCGCACAAATAATCAGAGAGAGAATGAACAGATTCATTAAATTATCAGAAATATGATTAAATCACTGAGCAAATAGAAAATGTATATGATATAGTAAGAAAAAAGCTGTAAAATATTATAGTTTACAATAATTATTCACATTCAAAGGCTTTACATCTCAATACATACACAACATGGCCCCTGAACATGACTTCAATCCAAATATGATTCATATATTAGAATTTAAATAACACAGAATGAACTAGAGGCTAAACAATAGCCATCAAATAACCTTATACAAGAATAAAAATACAAAAACTGTATCCTAATATCATTGCATTACTTGCTTCAGATTTCAATAATACATCATCTGTACATCACAGTTCTAGTCGGTTACAAACCAGGTAGAGTATTACATACACAATGTAACCGACTGCCGCGCCATCTTGATTTTAAAAATGTTCTAGCAAGAGAGGAGGAAACTCTTTATCTGTAGCGTTTCCTCAACTTTAGAGCGGATACAGCAATTTCATCTGTTATTTGGATCAGACAGAAGATACCCTTTTGCTGACATCCATCTACATTCAGCCCAAGCCTGAGGTCAAGAGGCTGCTATCCAATCGCTCCAGTCACACACTGCACACTGACTCTGCTGGAGGAAGAGTCCTTCGAGAGGACCGCAAGATAATGTCAGAATTTAAAGTATTACATTTTTCTTTAATAAAATAAAAAAGAGAAAAAAAAAGAGAAAAATTCGAATCCATCTCACAATTTATAGTGGGCCAGGTGTCATGTAGACAGACCATAGAGACACTCTAAAAGAGCCTTGAGAAGCTGACCAGGAAACTGCCAACTCGCCTTGGGAATACAGCTTTACTGTGATTGCTTCCAAGAACTGATAGTATGCATGTATCTCTGTGTTGAATCTTTCCTGTTCAACGTGGGGTGGTCAGCATTCGATTTCGTTTTTTTTCTCGAAAGAACAAACTGAAGATCAACCAATAATCCCCCACAAAAAAAAAAAAAAAACGTATTCAAACCACAAAGAAATAGCCAGTGAATGGTACAGAACAGCCAAATAATTCAATAATATCAGCCATGGTTGCCAATGCAGTCAAAATAACCACCTTAACTTTAATAAACTAAATTTCCAGTGCCCCGGAAGAGAAGCGGACAAGCCTGAGCTACCAACTGGCTGTGCAGAAAATCTAAGCGAGTCTTATGATTAAAACAGAACAAAAAGAGTACAAACTAGTGGCATGTTCACCCACCCCCTATAAAACAGGTCTATTATTGACTAACTTCCTCTCTCACTGTCTAACCAAAACCCAAACTGAACTGTGCAGCAACCAATTCAACTCTGACATTACAGGGGCCAGCACTCGGTTCTGAAACAGTAAATGACCCAAACCGGGCAATATATCAGCAAGAACCAAGAGCCTAGAGAACAAAAATAAAATATACTATGTGAACCATGGGAATCTGACAAAAATAGACTTTATTTGGGTTCGTGTCTAGTTGAGGTAAGATAACGAACCGGGCTGTGTTCGGCTTGGAACTATGGAGTATATAAATGGCGTTAGGGTCTGAGGAAACATTAAGCATACAATTTTGTATTAGGATATGGTTTAAGGTATGATACTGAGGGTTAGGCTCTGGTTCATGCTTGATGCTGGATTGTGTTATGGTGTCGCTGAAGCAGGAGCCCAGTCCTTGCACTGAGAGATGGTCCTAAATGGTACCTATGCCGGTGGAATTCTACAGACAAGCCTGTCCTCTCTTTCCCCTGCAGAATGTACAAGAAGCCAATGTGCATGGTAGCAGTCTCATCATCCACACATGGAAAAAATGCAATAGAAGCCCCACAGAGAGCACAAAGAACAAGCAAAGCAACCCTGAATCCCATGGTGTCTTTTTTTTCCTATTGGTTCTGCTCATTTCAGAGAAGGAAAATAAACAAGGTCTAGATGCCATAGATGCCAGCGTCTCTAAAAGAGTTTGTTTACATTGCGGTGATGAAGGGCACTAAAGAGGGTGTTACTCTGCTCCGTGATTGGCCTCAGAGCTAGGAGGAAGGAGTGGTCACAGGAGGAACTGCTCTCCTATAGGCCAGGATTTTGGTGCTTGTGATAGATCTTTCTCCACACTTCCTGGATTTTCTTACACCACTTGTCAGCGTTTCCACTGGGGTCCATCAGATAGTATGTTCGATTGGGCTGCAAGGAAAATAAAGAGGCCATTAACAAAAATGGTTCGATTCACAGTGTTGTAACTATAGACAGATACCAATAACCCACTACTCTTGTCACATTTACCGTGTGAACAAAGAAGGTCTTGAAGTTCTTGGCCTCGGGGCGCAGCTCTGGGGACCAGGGGATCTCCCCCTTCAGGACCTTGTTGACAGGGTCCACGTAGTACAGGTGTGGCCCCTCAGTGAGCAGCAGCTGCCTCCGCCGAGCAAACAGGCCCTGGAATGTGTTGTAACATAACATGACCACCAGAGGGGGCTAGTGTATGTGTGACATTCCCCACCAGATGGGGAATTCCCCTTCACTGTTGGCGGAGATCCATTTTCATGAAACTGAAATATTTCTTAGACAACACCACATGACACTGAACCCAATGACACCGCACCTGACCAAATCCACTACACTAGCTTGAGGAGAGAATTGGACTAAAGGAGACTTGAGGAACAGGTTAAGACAAACAAGTTTTAGCAAGACAGATCCACTTACCTTCCGCTTATCCACCGGACCCATTTTAAGGATCAAATTATTCTCCACAAACTGATGCCTGTGTGAATGAGAAACCCCCAAAAAGTCAGCACATTTACTACAGACTGCACACACACATTTGAAAATCTTAATTCAATAGACAAAAATGCATTTCCTTTCAAATATGACACTTTCTACCAGCTGCCTTTCAAAGACTGGTTTTTGCATTACATGATACATCAAGGCCTGTCCACACAGACAGATGGGGGAGGAGGGGGCGGGGCATCATTACCAGGTGTTTCCACTGGTTTGTTTCTCCAGCAGCAGCTGCTTCTCCACCTCCGAGAACTGCAGATCCAGCTCAAAGGAGTTGTTGTCCAGGTCGTGGATGTACTGCTCGATGTTGCTGCTGGACCTCTGTGGGGGAATGGACTCGGGCGTGGAGAGGGAGTGGGTGGAACTGGATGGGGCCACCTGCATGCTGCTGAACTGGCTCAGGAGGTCATCGTACTGGGGGGGGGGGGGGGGGGGGGGTAATAAGAAGATCATGGAGACTTATGTTATGAGAGTCCTACATTATGTGATATGAAAGAAATTCAGCCAGTTGGTACACAGTGTTTGGGTGTGGCCACTTGGTCAGCCCACGTTAACTGAATAACGAAACGTCATGAAAAACAGATCCAACAGTGTTTCTTAGGCATCAAGGTACATCATCATCATCAGTCAACCTGGGTGTTCTTACATTTCCATAGCAGTCCTCGTCATCCTCTGACATGGCCGGCAGGTAGGGCGTCAGCTTCGGGGGGGTCTGCACGTGGATGTCCCCCCAGGAGATGGTCTCGAAGAAGGGGTGTCCCCTCAAGGGGTCGTACCCTCCACTCTCCTCACAACCAATCCGCTTGGAGGGGTCCAGTGACTATGTGGAAGTTCATAGCGTCATGTTAACTGAGGTTCTACCTGTCTGAAGAGTCCATGTTTGCTTTGCACATACTGTAGCTGTAAATACAAACAGACCCTGTTGTTAGTGGTGTTAATGATGGCTCTGAGATGAAAACATAACCTACCAAAAGCTGTTTGACAAGATCCTTGGCTTTAGGGAAGAACTTCTCAGGGAATTCATATTCCAGCTTTATTATCTTCTGGAATATTAGGTACTCGTTTCTGGTACGGAAAATACACATCATGTGGAGAACATTTTGAGAGGATGAAAAAAGTTGACAATGTGAGAGGGTGTCTATAAAAGATCTGTACAGCAGAGATGACCACCATTATACCAGAATTATTCTTGAACTTAACAACTACTGGTTAAATATTAGGTTTTGTGAAGGTACGAGCAGGCATCCTGCTGTCCTTACCCAGCTCTGAACGGTGGTAACCCAGCCACCAGCTGATAGATTATACATCCTAGGGCCCAAAGGTCAGAGCTAAAAAAAACAAACAGAACCACCACCAGGTCATGTTTGGTCATATTGTCCAGAAACCCAATTCCCACAATGCATGCAGAATCAAATGTATTATAGGCCTAACACTCTAAACGGACTTTAGATCAGCTGTTTAAATGGTTGGTGTCGTATGGTGGGCCTCCCTCACCTTTTGCAGGCTGACTTCTCCGTCAGTAGCTCAGGAGACACATACTGGGCCGTTCCTACAAATGAGTTTGCTCTTGCTGCAGGACGATAGAAGAATCGATCGTGTTGAGTATGTTGACATGAGGCAGGTTACAAACAAGCAGAGCACAAGACAAGAGTTGTGATGCGTGAGGGAAGCAGTTCCCTCGGATAGAGTAAAGGATGAGGCGCACACAAGCTGGGTCTTCGACAGAAACAATGTTGACCAAAATATCAATATACCTTGGTTGCTATCCGAGGACAGCTGCTTTGCCGTTCCAAAATCTGTTATCTGGATGTGCATCTCTTCGCTCAGTAAAATATTCTCAGGTTTCAGGTCTCTAAAAGAGGAAAAACGTGAGGTGAGGTGGATGTTTCCCATGACAAGACAAAACTGGTATCTTTGTTATAAAATGTTTGTATTGCAACTGATTTACACTAAATTAATTGTATATCTTACATATTCATATCTGCAACTTTCTTACCTGTGTATAATCCCCTTATCATGCAAATATTCTAGTGCGCTAACTATTTCAGCCGAGTAGAATCTAGTACAGGTCTCATCAAAGGAGCCGATTTTGCGAATGTATTTCAAAAGCTCCCCATTCTTAGCATAGCTGAGGCCAAAATCTGACAGAGGGTTGTTAAGGAAAATGTCATACTACAAGAAGCAAGAACAGTGTATACTCAACTAACAACAAAGAAAGATGAGATAATTCTGTTACTAATAGCTCTTTTGCAGTACATCAGATGAAGATGATGAAGGTTTAACTACCATATCCAATGACACACTTTACTGGACGCAGGCACTTAACCATTAGCCTCGACATGAGGCTTTCCTCATCTATATTTGTGCAAACATCAGAGCTTTGTTTTTCCATTCACACTGGATTGTCAAATTGGGGTTGGGGGGGGGGGGGGGCGCACAGGATGCATACTGTGTGTTGCAGTCATTCAGGCACCAGTCTGTGATGCCCTGCTCTTGTTAATGAAAGGATACACAACTTTTCATCATCCTGAAACGTAAAGTAGAGTTTCACGAAGAATGGATGATCTAGAATGGACATTACATCCCGTTCTCTTTTGACGTACTGCGCCTTGTTCTCCTTCATAATATGCCGTTTCTCCAAAATCTTAACTGAAAGAGAACAATATTTTGGTGTTAGTCAAGAGGGCTGAACTAAGTACAAAGTCAAAAGGACGGTAATGTATACTAATGTTGTTAAACATTTATTCATCCTTTTATTACACACCACAGAACAGCTACTTACTTGCATATTCTTTTGAAGTTGACTGTTCTCTTGCCAAGACAACCTATGAAATGAAAGACAGCATAAACAAACGAAGTTTAGAATCCAAAGATCCCTTGAAAAAAGAGGCTAGCTTTTATTAAAACGTCTTAGCCCTTTGTAATCAATCAGGTTGAAAATATTTGAAGATGAGAACCTCAAGTATTTGACCACAAGAATGCAAGCATGTAACGACAACTATCTCAAGCTAATTCATAACCGAGATGGAATGCGATGCTACGTACGGTAGAGAAGGATCCCTCTCCCAGAATCTTGCCGAATTTGAAGTCATCGGGCCTCTTCTTACGGGGCTGCATGGCCTGCGGCGTCCGGAGCTCGGAGCCCTGGCTGGCAGGCTTGCTCGAGGCCCGAGCTTCAGAGGCAGATCCCTCCATGCTGGGACAGTGACTGCTACTTGCGCCTGGGATAGCAAGTGGCGAGCAGGAGTCGGGCTGATTTCTTACCATTGATGGATGTGGGCAGGAACAGATGACAACGCTGGATTGAACGGGCACAACATCATACTGCAAAAGGAAGAAAGACAGGGGCGTCGTTAATTGAAAAGTACAACATTGACTAAGGATAATGATTCCAGTAGAGCATAATAAATAAAACTGTTGGCATTTGTGTAAGTCTACTTGAGAAAAGGGGCATTTATTTACAAAAAAAAAGGCTGAATCCTTTCACACTTGAAAAGGGGCAAATTGTGAAGGTGAAGTGTGAAAATATTTAGCATACAAGACTATCTTCAAATGCATTATTTTCAATTATGTTACCAGTGTGCAAAAGTTAATATAGTAGTCTACATGCTTAAAAGGGAAATGACTAGTCTACATGCTATTCATATGTTTTCAACCGCACTATGACAAGAAGCACGAATGAGACGAAACGGTTACATGATCGTTAATGTGCCAATCTCATGCACAAGGTGGTGAAATAGATCATGGATGGCATGAAGGACAACAACAAATAGTGAAAAACAGTATCGTTTAGGGATTACAAGTAAACAAGGACAGAGTTAATATGGAATCATTGCCCAACAATGCGGTCCTTCACTCATCTATTCGATGCATTGTGTTGAAGGTGCTTTAAAATACACATAAGGTAATAGAGACTGATCTAAATCGTGGCTTTTACTGTGCTAGTACTGCTAGCTACGGTGGGCCCAGCCCTTTACCGGCCATGATGTAAAATACTATTTAGCTACTAGACTAGCTAGTTGCATACATCTTCCACGTGACAGTCACTGACGTAAAGTTTGATGAGATACGCAGCTTGGCTCACTCGACATAACATTGTTTACATAGCTCGGTGACCATCATGATAAACGTGCTGGCGTGTACCTTATAATGGTCAACTGTAAATACAGGTAGCTAGATGCCCCCAACGCTAGGAAATCGTTATAGGCTATAAATATAGCTCGCCATGTTAGCATTTGCCAACGGCAGCTAAGGGGACAATTTCAGAAAGGACGTTAATGTGAAGGTCGTTCCATGCAACCAATTTAAAAAATATATTCAACACTATAATTTCCTGCTTGTATTAATTAAATGACAACGGAAATTTAAGTATATATGGAGCATGTTTCACATTACAAATGTTTAACGCTAGGTGATTGTCCATAGTTCGATGGCTTGCTAGCTAGCTAATGGTTAGGTAGCTAACGAGACAGACAGGGCCAGGCTTGTACGAATCTATAATGATCACACTGTCAGTGTGTTCACTAAACCCACAAGTAAATTTAAGAGACTACAAATACAGAACTGGTGTGGCCAGTTAATTGTGTTGCCACTGTGCTACTGACCAATAGTTTGCTAGCCAAATGGTGTAAGGCTGGTGATGAACCATCATGTAGCTAGCTAGCACCAGCTGGCTAAATTAGTTGGCTCGAGTAACACAAACTAGCCAGCTAAAGTGGAGCACAACTTTGATGGGACTGTTTCTACTGTGGTCAAAGAGGGCAGTGACAGCAAGAAGTTCATAAGCCAATTACCTATCCATCCACCACCGACATGACAAACGAAACACGCACTGCTGCATGATATCATTATCACACCTTTTAGTTGACCGAGTAGACTTCCTAGCTAGCTAGCCAACAGATTCCAACCAGGCAAAGTTGTTGATGAAAGGCATCCAGCAATGTAGCTAGCTAGCTTGCTAGCTGGTAGCATGGGGGGTCTAGAACAGAATGAGTCTTTGGAACTTTTCGTTCAAATGTTAATGGGAATCTGTTTTGCTTAATATATGTATGTTTGCTAGAATTTAAATATTTGCCAATAACAGCGAGATTGGTTGACTTATTTGAAGAGCAAAACGGACTTCTCAAATACTCCACAAAAATGTGTCACTGTTGAAAAAGCAAATGATGTACATGTTGAAAAAGTTGAGGCCGCGAGACTCCAATACTCAATCTGAAACATATCGTTTAAAGAAACTTTCAATTCTATTGGGATTAATAAATATGACAAAACATAGGAAGTGCAACAGGGCCTTTTCTATTAAACTGTGAGATGAACACAAATCAATATATTCAGGGAAAGAATTGTTAGCAAATTAAATGGATGTGCCTGGGTTGATCATGCAAGACACTTGGCTAAAGCTACAACATAAACCCAGATCCATGGAACTATTCCAGTAAATAGACTGAACCAGTTCAAGCGCATTGCCAGACTAAAGCGCGTAGGGGGGAATCATAACAATCGATGAAATGTTGCGGGTTAGTAAGCGTTATTAAAAAGCGCAAACTAATTTGTTAAAGACAGTTTGGCAGTAGTTTAAAGAGAAAAATGCACATAGGTAGTATTAGTCAGTCCAGCGAAGTATATTATAAGCTTGCGCTAGCAAGCTAGCATGCTAAGCTACAACAGTAACGACGTTAGCAAGGTCCTCCTGATATTACCGCTGTTTGAAATGAAGGCCCAACGCATCGAAAATGTTGTCAAACTGCCGCCACACACAACATCTAAAGCAATGGCTTCGAGATGATATTCGGATGAAAGTTGCAATACTTACTAATTGACTTGTGGCTCTTGCCATGGAAGTTTTCCGCGAGTATTTATTTGGAATAAAATAATTACAGAACCTCCAGTAATGGCTGCCTCACCGCCTTCATTTTCCAGCTGTGACGTCGTTCCACAACAATGTTACCGCAAAGACAGGAGGATACTTCCCTGTATCCGCCCCCTCGCTTTTTTTCTTCTTTTCTTTTTTTTGCCAAACTTCATGAAAGGTCAGAATAATAATAACTACTTTAAAAGCTATAATACAATTTTATTGTTGGGAATGACTGCCATAACGCTAATAGTTTACCAATCTGATATTACCTTGTAAAAAAGCGTTTATGCTTTTCGGAAAATCATTGCCTTGGACGTCTCGCAGCAACAGTTTATAACCTTTCCTATCATGTGTGATATGTGCTAGGTTACCATATTTAGACGATATCTCTGTTGAGACTCGGACGCTCAATAAATCTCCCTTCTTATTAGTATTCTAAGGTTTTCGGGAAACCAGAATTCAACACCCCAGTTGGAACTACGGGAACTAGAATCCCATAATCTCCCATTTAAATAATCAAAATAATGTGTTAATAATAATAAAGGTTTAGCTATTGATGAACATTTATTTACAAATTGGAAATAAACATCATACCATGATTTACACAATTCCTCCCATTTCTGTTGACATGATTAGAAAAGTGAATTAATTTTATTGTAAATCATTGAAGCTATTTCATACAAATCAGTTGTTTTAACAATCCTGAGGGTCACTTTCTGTGTTCCTTTAGTTCTTCATCATCGTCATCATCATCTTCACCATCTTCTGACACCCTAGCTTCGTCACTGCTTGAATCATCTTCCTCAGCAACACTAAATCACAGAAAACAATCAGTACTACAAGGCAATCTTTAGAACTGCATGACAGACAAAAACTGTAGTTAAAGTAACTCCTGCTACACAAATGCAAATGTCTGACAAGGGTCCAATGGATATGTTAACAAGCAAACAACTTGAAATAGATGTCTCACCACTGAGGTCTGTTGAGGTTCATGCACTCCCTCCCTGAGTCAACATCGAAAGGATCTGCACAAACAACATGTTGTGAATTAAGGGAAATTTTAGTATAGTTTGAATAACAAAATGTTCCAAAGCTGTATGTCGTGGGGAAAAATGAGATCAAACATTAAATGAGTAATCTACAAATCTTCGATCTCCTAAAATGTCCATCAGGTATTTTATAGTCATGTATCTATATCTATTTTGAATCTCTGTCTTGCAGCAAAAAACAATTGCCCTCCAAGGACACATTTTGTTGTTGTTGAAGTTAATGCTTATAGTATCTAACCAAACTCCTCCTCTTCTGGTTGTTTGTTGATGTACTCTTTCTCAGCAGCCAGTAGCTCGTCTTCTGACTGACAGGCTGCATAGCGCTCCAGCAGTGTTTTGTTCAAGTCCAGGAATACTGTACCCCACTTAAATTTTCTCAGTAGGATTACAGCCAGGTCCTGAAAGCCTGCAACAGACATGACCAATCATAATAGACCAAACTAAGAACCAGAATCTTAAAAATCCCATATAAATACTTGTAGTGGCATCTTTCATGGTGTCATGGTGTTTCGACTGATGTAGTATTGGTTACAAGTCACTTGTGGATCAGATCTAGCCTTACCCACAATGCAGAACGTGGCAGCAAAAGCCTCAACACAAGATAACTTGCAAGGCTTGCCATAGTTGACTGGGTTTGCTGCCACCAGGAAAGGCAGCAGGCGGGGATGACTCCCTGTCATCTTACTGAAGGGAGTCTCATCAAGCTTGGCCCAAGAGCAATCAATGACTGCCAATCCACTCTGAGCCACAATCTCTCTGACAACAACACATATGAAGACACATTCAGTACATTCAGCCATGTGAGTTAGTGATACAGTACCCAATAAAGATTTAGCCAGCGCCATTAACGTTTCCCGACTGATGCCATTACCTTTACCCTGCAACTCAACACTCACCGATCTGCTGGTGTGACATATTTTGTGCCCATGGGGCTCAATATGAGGCCATTGAACCTCTGGTTAAGACGAAGGTTACGCACAAAGCCTTTACGGACTAGCTTCCTGCCTGTACAGCGCTTGGGGTCACAGTGGCCAAGCTCCCACATAGCCAGCGGACAGGGCAATTTCACCTGGGCAGCTTCCTCTCCTTCCTCTGGTTGCAATGTGGCTGAAGAAGAAAAAGGATAATGATTACAGTGGAAGGACAACATCATTTTCGTTCAGTTAATTGGACGTGCCTCTATTTTTTATACAAAATACTGGAATCGTCTTCAGAAACAGAAAGTAATGCCTTTGTAGCTTTGTGTTATTACCTTGTAATGCGCCATGCATTTCTTCTGTGAAAGTTTCAAGGGATTTCCCTTTCATCTTGTGTCTTTTATCTTTCCCTTTATTGTCAGAACGCTCAAATTTACCCTGCTTCTTTCGTCCCATGACAATAAACTATTTAAAATGTAGCTAGCTAGGTCAGACTTACTGGCGAACTATCTCAGACTAGTGAGCAAACTTCCAGCAAACTCACTTAGTTACTGGCTACCAAGAACGCATATCCTTCACCAAATTCCGATGGAATATGACATGATTTGTAAAACGATTGCTGATCTTTCTTAAACAACATCTTAGCAAATGCAATATGAATACACTGAAATGTCAACCATGCATTCATGTGGCGCACACAACACACGCAGGCGCAGTTTGCGTATTTTGATCAGCTGACCTGATCACGTGTTTTGTATTTGTAGGAACTACCAGCAGCTGTATATTCTGTTGGAGTGAAATAACATTTATCGACTCAAAATAGTCAACCATGTATTGCATACCTAATGGTCAATCTCACATATTGCGGATTATATGTTTAATACTTCTTGGTAAGTACCTGATTAATGACTGAATGATTAAGTTCTACAGCATACGTATGGTTACTACTGAATAAGCCGTACGTATAAGGACTCTGTTTCCTGATTTCATCGACTTTTTAGTCAAGACGTGAACTTCAAGACGTGTTTACACTGCTGCTTTATTGTTGTTTTTCTTACTCAGTGTCACATGCATTTGCGGGTAAAATGAAGATTGTGGAGGAACCAAATACATTTGGGTAAGTGCTAATGTCAGCTCAGTTACCATATCTGCACCGCTCGTTGAATACAAATGACGATTTTTTGCACCTTTTTTGTTCAGGCTCAACAATCCGTTGTTAGTTCAGGGAAGCAGGCTTCAGCCCAAGGCAACCCCATCCCCAGTATCAGGTAAAACCAATCACCTGATATCTGTTTTGAGCCAATCATAATGGTCCTAGTTTGATGACCCTGGCTTTCCCCCTCAAGGACCACCTCATCTACATACACTGGCAGGAAAGTGTTTCAGCTACATCGAGTCCACGTAAGTTCCTGTCATTACACACATTCTACCAATTTTCATAGATTACATTATAGATGTGTATATAAACCCTGTAGTGTTTCCCCGCTCGGCACAGGTATAAATATGAATTTTGTCCATTCCACAATATCACTCAACATGAGCAGTCATTCAGGTGGAATGCTTATAGTGGAATACTAGGGTGAGTACAGCTTGCACAGCCCATTCCTATTTGTACTAGAGATCCTTCTAACCACATCGACCATGCTGTCTTTGTCCTTCTCATTACTGAAGTATTTTCATTGACTTTCACCCCTGGTTCTCTTAACAGAATCTGGCAGGAGTGGGAAATTGTGAACAACACGTTTATGGCCATGTGGATGAGAGAAGGGGATGTATGTGGGAACCGAAATAGACAAACCAAGGTGGGTTCAGTGTTGTTTTGGTTCCTGCCCTGACCCAACATGCTACATAAAACACCAGAATTGAACCCTTTGAAATCTCCAGGTCATTCTTAGCTGTGGCGTAAGCAGCAAGCTGGCTCAGGTGTCGGAGCCCAGTACCTGTATTTACTCCCTGACGTTCGAGACCCCTCTGGTCTGCCACCCACATTCTCTGCTAGGTAAGTCGGCTAAAAGCTGGCCATGTCTTCCTGCAAATAATACAACGTAAATACTGAGCTCTGAAACTTGTTGTGTATGTGTGTTCAACAAGTGTACCCGGTCCTAAGTGAAGTGCTGCAGAAAGAATGGGATGAGGCTGAGCAGGCTCTGTATGAGGAACTAATCACTGAGCAGGTAACTATAGTATTACACCGTCCTGTCCGGGAACTCGGAAACATATATGTTGCCAGACTACGCTCACACGATATTTGTTTTTCTGGGATTGTCTAAATACAGGAAGTAGCTCTCTAAGATGTACCCGTCTTCCTTTATTGGCAGGGGTACAATAATCTACTGAGAGATATTTTTGAGGATGCTGGTTTCCTGAAGAGCCAAAAGGTCAAGGTGAAACAGGAGGTCACAACCCCTTCATCTCAAAACTCCTTACAGAAATGCAACGAGGTAAAGTTCAGTGCGATTCAATTCCTTCATCAGTAAGCTGTCACCACTAAGGCTATACACATGGACTATTTGGAGAAAGTTCTAAAACAACGTTTTCTGTAGGACTTACGCAAGCAGAGAGAAGAGATTGATAGACTACAGGCCCTCCTCACACAACATAACATCCCCCACCAAGCAAACACAGGTGAACCTCATCTGCATGCCCAGATACAAATCTCACTCCAACTTCTGTAGTCAAATGGTCTCAACATGAAATGTTGCCACGACCCTAGACTGTGTAATACAAGCATGTTTTTCTCCCCCGCTGTGTCTCTGTGTAATTCAGATGATGTGAAGGATCCAGTGAGTAAGGCTGTTGGGGACCGTTATCTGAGAGGAGACATTGGCCTCATCACAGATGTGGTTTGAAGGAATGGTACACTATATCCATAACAAGGGGGGGTGGGGAATCTTGTAGCTGTCAGGTGACTCAAGTACCGAAGTCTGATGCCTAAAATACAGGTCGGTCCTAGAGTCCGCCAGCCAACCGGTCCCATTGACTCCAGCCTTTTGCCGTGTGAGGTCTGCAACAGGCGCTTTGCTCTTCACCATCTGGACACTGAGATCTGTGTCAGGGTGAACAAACCAGCCAGACGTGGGGCCTACGACACCACCAAGCACCGCCTCGAGGGGACTGGCAAGGAGCGCCACAAACGAGAGATGGGAAGTTCTGACAGACTACAACAGGTCACGTGGCTCCAGTGGAAATCCAACCGACATTAACAAATGATGATTCAAGACGATTGCTGTTCAAATGAAACATTAGGCTTTATTGACCTTACTCAAAGACACACGGAGAAAGTATGACTGTGTGTCCATTAGTAAGGGTTATGCACATAAGGATCCAATCAATACAGCTGAAGGAGGACATGATGCAACGACACTCTCTTACATTGAAGTTCCCTTCACTTTTCATGTATGAAATGATGTGTCAAAATGAAAACAATGTAATAAAACCAACACTTGAGTAATGAGTCATTAACTGCTGCTTGCCCAATTATATGGATCCAATATGCTATAAGTACAATTAAATGTACAACTTTCATGTATTATAAAATGGATTTACAATTTATTTAGAAACAAAGAGCCCTTTTGTGATTCTGTTGTGGAAAAAAACCAGCACCACCAGACTGTTTATACCATAACATTTTAAGCTAACGAGACTTTTGAATTTTAATGTTGGTGAATATTTGGGGTATATGCTGAAATATGTATCTCTAAACAGCAGAGGGCAGTATAATACATAGTATTCTTCCTTCTTAAGCAGTACACTTAAGTAGCGTATTTGAAATATTGTCATTACCTGGGCAGAGTGAAAGATGTACAGGGTTTGCTCTTTTAGAGACACTGACTATTGCTGTAGGCAAGCCTAGTCAAGCACAGATCCTTTCCATTTTTTTTACGCAATGTTAATAGGTTACCTTGAATATTAGAAATGCTGATAGTTCTCTTTTTTTTCTTCGGTTTCTCACTCTGTCACCTATCAAACCCACCAAGCTCCCTGCATCCCACTTACCCCTCATAACCAAAACACCCTCACATCTGCCTTTCAATCTCTTCCTCACTATCCCTCGCTTTCTCCCTCCCCCAATTATTCCTTCCTCGCCTTTGCAAAGAACACACCTGATACATCATCCACCCCGACCCTCATATCCGGAGGCAGAGTGTACACCTCCAGCCTCACCAAGGTGTACCCACTGGCTGTAAGGCTGGCACACACTTGGGCTTCATCCAGGGGCACCACAGGGATCCTCACCCCTGGTCCCCCCAGGTAATAGCTCTCTCCCAGGGCCCCGATCAGGAGGAGGTGGCCTCCGGGTCGGAGCAGCCCCCCGATGTGGCCCAGGGCCTGGGTGAAGAAGGCCAGGTTGGGGCTGACACTCTCCAGGCAGAAGCAGGACACCAGGCAGTCGGCCCCGGAGGGGGGCAAGGCGGGGAGGGCGTCCAGGGAGAGGGGCCAGGGCCGGTGCACGTCGATGTGAAGGACGTCTGAGACAACGGTGCGCAGACGGGCAGCCTTCTCCCTCCACGCCGAGGGGCTAGAGAGCAAAACGATGACATCATTTGATGGAGCCTACAGATACAGCTCCTCATACATATCTGATTGCCTGTCTCTGTGTCGTGTGCCTTCAGGCACACACACAGAAGTCCAGCCCCCCCCATCCCCTCACCCACCTCCGACCCTCCAGCTTGCAGACGTGCTGCAGGTACGGGGTCCAGTCCAGGCTGAAGCCTTCTTCGTTGTGCAGCCAGCGTCGCAGCTCCTGCCTGTTTACCTCCAGGAAGTCTGTGAGGAGGACCTTGCTGAACACTTCACAGCCACTCAGCACCTGGTAGATGGTGGGGCCTGAACCTACGTCCAGCAACACCTCACCACTCACATCGCCTGGAGTAAGAGTGGGGAGGGAGACAAAAGGAGAGGTTGCAAGGGGAAAAAGAGCAAGATGTAAGATGGAGACAGAGCAGGAAAGAGAGGGAGGTGAGAGATACATGATAGCAAAGAAATGTGAGTAACAAAGATTGGAAGGCAGAAGAGAGAATATGAATTCATACAGAACTAGGTCACTACTCACACACATGTGCACACAAAAAGCATGTTACGTTGACATTTTCTTCCTCCATAATCAAATCATGCTTGATTTCCATTCACATCAAGCACATCTCCCTACCTTCAGTGAAGGCTCTGTGTAGACATCCTAGTTTCCATGGAACGATGCTGTCTGGTCGCTCAAAGTCTGCCCGAGGTGACGTGTAGTTATACTGAAGATACGCAGCGGGATCAAACCCTTGGTAGAGAACTGCCATGGCTGCCACACCATCTTCTCCCTCTTTTTCCTTGTCCATCCTTCTCCTTCTCCGGCTGGTTCTTTTTTGTTTGGGATATCTGATCTCCAGTCAGTAGGTCACCAGGTGAGTGTGCTTCTGTCTTTTTGAAGCTGTTGATCTCAGAATTTATACTTGTGTGTGTGTATCAGACAAAGAGAGAGAGAGAGAGAGAGAGAGAGAGAGAGAGAGAGAGAGAGAGAGAGAGAGAGAGAGAGAGAGAGAGAGAGAGAGAGAGAGAGAGAGAGAGAGAGAGAGAGAGAGAGAGGGGGGGGGGGTTGTCATTATGTGTATGTACCTTTTTGGTCTGTGTTTCTATCGAGAAGGAACAATGTGTGTTATTGTTTCCCTGCTTCAAGGCAATCAGGGTATTAATCTCTCTCTTTCTCTTACACACAAGAGCATACACACACTCTCTCTCTGTCTTTCCCTCTCTTTCTCTTCATGGGATGAGATAGCAATCCCCTTTTTGGGCTGTGGAACCACCTGATAGCATTAGGGCTGTCCACTTTCCCTGGCCCAAGGCTCTGATTTCATAATCGAGAGGGCTTCCTCAACCAGGAAACCTACTAATGGCCACCCACACAAACGCTTCCTGGCCTCTCACCCACTTCTTTTACATCTTCTGCTATCTCCTCATCATAAAATGGACCTTTCAAATGACAGTGTACTGCAGGTGCATTAAAGTCAACTATAAGGCAAACATTTTGCTCGGCGTTTTGCTAAAAGGAGGTGGACAGGCAGCAATAGATTGATATCATATAGAGCTGTTGTAATTAGTGGAAGGAGACTTTCTCAGTGTGAGTCAATACATGTTCTTTTTATGTTGTATCTTACAGTAATGGTGCTACAGTGGACATGTCAATTAATCCACATAAAGAGTTTAAAGACACAAACACACACTCACACACACACTCACGCACACACACACAAACACAAACACATGCACACACAAACTCATAGAAAGACATACAGACATCCACACACAAATATGTTCACTCACACACGTGCATGCGCACACACACACTCACATGCGCACACACCCTTTGTTTCAGCCGAGCATAATAAAAAGACAACAGCACATGGCACCAAGAGGGAAAACATTTCACCAGCTTATTCAGTGAGCCTACTTAGCACCAGGGCTGTTGAGGACAACAGACCCACACTTTCCCATCACCCAGGAATCCCCTGTGTAAAATGTCTGTCTAATCCCATTAAGAAGGCTTACTTCAGAGATCAGACATGTAAGGTCAATTGTGTTTGTGTTTATTTGAAAAAGTGAGTGCCGATCTATTAGTTTAATTTGTGATTGAGTTATATTTGGTAACCAAAACAGAGAACGCTTTTAGGTTGTGGCAAATTGATTTGACTTCCATGCATCAAAGGAATTCAAAGCATAGTATCGCAACCTTTAGGGAAAAAAATGTGTGTTATTGAAATTGTATACTGAACCATGGTTGTCACCCTGCTGTAATAGTTTACAGTGACTGTGCATCTCATACCAGCCTTCAGCCCAAAGACACCTCATTCAAGTGTCTGGCCTAGAATCTGGGCCTTGTTTAGATGTTGAGGGTCAGTGAGTGCACATCACTGGCACCCTCCTTTGTCCTTGTGAACTGTCTGATTAAAGTGTGACATTTTCATCTCTTGGGAAAGAATTTGGAAGGTGTTGCCAGTAGTATTAATACCGTGTTATTCATATTGAGGGAGCAGGGCTTTGGCCAGATGGGATTGTCTTTATCCCATCTTTGGGGATGTGTTGATGCAGACGAGATGAGGGTCTGGTGCCCAAAATAACCAGAGCTTTAGTTTAATTTTGTTGGACAGTCCCTATATCTTAGTGTGTCCGACAATTGTCCTTGTGAATGAACTGAGGTGGGGGCTGGAAAATATAAATCATTTGTATTAAGCGACACATTTTTTCTAAATTCGTTCAGACAAAAGCAGTACTATTTACTCCCACATACATGATATACCCACTTAAGACTCTCCATTACACACATTCCTAGACCGTTATGGACAAAGTAGTAAACTTTGCCTGAATGCTTAATATTTCTTAAGCCTAAACCTTTAACCCTGGACAGATTGACAAACAGCTTCATTGTAAAGCTTTATTGTGGAAAACAACATCCCAGACACTTGAAATACACTTGAAATTTATCTGTGACATTAAACAATCTATACTCCTTGGTTACCATGTAACCAGTCAGCAAAACACGTTTAGCTTTAGTATACTGAGCATCGTAAACATGCTGCTTTATCACTTTAAAAAATACAATACATTATTTAAATGTTCAAACATTTAAAATAATCTGCAACTTTAAAATATAATAATCAGTATCAGCTTAAATAGTTTTCTATAGAAAAATAAACTGCAAACAAATGTATTCAGTTTGACTTTATATCGTCATTGTATATTGACTCTCTCTCTCTCTCTCTCTCTCTCTCTCTCTCTCTCTCTCTCTCTCTCTCTCTCTCTCTCTCTCTCTCTCTCTCTCTCTCTCTCTCTCTCTCTCTCTCTCTTTCTCTTTCTCTCTCTCTCACCCTCTCTGAGCTTCCAGAGCCAGCGCCCGTCCCAGGGACCTGGAGACTTTATTAAAGCCCACTTCAGTGGTCCCCAACGGGGGCAGATCTGCCACCCCCACTGTGGATCTCCTTGGCATGGTGGTACAGTGGACCTCCACCATGAAGCCCCTGGAAGCCCTCACCCCCAGGAGGGGTGGGGAGGTGGCCGTGGATCTGATGATCTGTGGGGCCCTCGGGGGCAGCTGTGGTTCCAGGACTCCATGGAGGATGGCCCCTGAGAGGCAGCGCTGCAGCAGCATGCGGGCCTCCCACTGCCTGGAGAGGGTCTGGTTACCATGGTACTGCACCTCAGTCACAGACTGTCTACATGGTGAGAGAGAGAGAGATAAGTGGTGGTCTTGCTTTGTTTTAATTTTATATTGTCTCTTCTTTTTTACCATGTAAAACTCCAGTTTACATTGACAAACTATACTGTGTCGATAACATTTTATTTTATCGAACGTTATTCAATGAGCTGTGCATGGCTGTGTGGTGATGTATGGACCAAAGGGCATCACTGGAAGGAACATTAGATTATTCTGTGAAATAAGAAACCCTCATCAGATTGAAAAACACAGCGATGAAACCACAGCAAATTCACAGCAGGAATGTGAAAAACATGAAGTGAGACCATGCTTACAGAATCAGTAATGCCGTGTGTGTGTGTGTGTGTGTGTGTGTGTGTGTGTGTGTGTGTGTGTAGAGCTGGCAGTGCCACCCACCTGTCCCACGGGCGAGGGATGAGGCAGACGCTGTGCCAGTGGGCGTTATAGGTCTGTCCCTTCTGCCAGTCCTCCTCCTGAACACTGCTGTCCAGCGCCAGTGCCCTCACACTGCCCACTCGCTCCCCCGGCACCACCAGGCTCCTCATCCCCCTGTGTGTGTCTGAGTAGGCGCTCGTCCGGGAGTGACTGGCTCTCTCTTCTGGGTCCGTTGATTTGGGCAGGGTCAAATCAACTGCAATCAGTCCATTCTTTGGTTCACTTCCTGGTCCGGCAGATAGCTGACGGGCTGTCAGTTTAGGGGTACTGCAGAGTGAGTGATCGGCTGTGGTCACGGCTTGTACCTGTGCCTCTGCCCCAAGGCTGGTTCTGTCTGCTTCAGTAAGTGCTCTCTGTTCCTATGTCGTGGATCAGATTTATAGATTTGGTCTAAGCCAGCTGTTCTCCCTCTGTGTCCAGGTGGATGGACTGAAGCGGGTCACAGAATGGTGCTGTGTCGCTTTGTGACTTTGTTGTGTGCAACTGGGCTTATATAGGCTATTCATGGGCTATTTTAGAAAGTTTTTCATGTACGCCTGATTGTGATGACACTCGACACCAATCGTCTGGCTGGCACTCACAGTGGAGAGAGATAATGAGAGACAGATGACGGGAAGGATTATTTTACACACAGACACAAGTACACACACACACACACACAAGCGCACACACACACATTAAAAAAACACACAAACATAAAGTACAGATAACAACTTGCAAAGCACTCAGTTGCTAACCCTACCAGCATAACATGTTTGGTCATGACACCCACAACCCATACATCAACATGTGGCAATTGATTGAAATACCTGACGACTGTCACATGAATATAATCGCTCTTTATCGAAATGATACACTGTTGTTTGGTCCCTACAACGTTTTTTACATATTAAAAAATACCTGCGGACAACTGTGGTCTACTTTCAAATTCACATTCGGCAAACAAACATTTTTACACTTATGAACTTGCCTGGATTTACTTTTTACAATTTGTCACAGCTAAAATGAAGGTTTTCTAATAACGGTGCCTGAAATTGAATTGTAAGTCAGTGTCAGTGTCAGTGATTCTGAAGTGGGGATATCAACCAGCTCCTTGAGAGTGCTGGGCAGTGGTGTGTGTTGATGGAAAGACTAGGCTTGTGAGTGATGTCTAAACCTCAACATTTTCCAGTGGGCAGCAATCATCTCTAAGTGCCATTACACAAGAACAGGTCAAAGTTCAACCTGTGGAATGAAGAGGATGTACATTTGTTTGTAAATGGATGACCCATACAGGAGAATCTAGCTCAACTGATGATTTGGTTATTTGAAAACAAACATTAAAACAAATAAATAACAGTCTCCAGACTACCCCTGGAAAAAAGGCATATCACATGAAGAAGAGCTACCGCTTAAGAGATTTGTGTTAAGCCAAAGAGGACACACAGTCAGAAGAAGGAGATACAGAGTTGTATCCTACAGAGTGCGCACAAACACAGAAACGCACAGACACACACACACACATCCTGTTACCATATTAAAAGATCCAGGTAGAGTCAGGTTTCCCTAGGGACAGATGAAGAGATAAGGAGGCAAAGGAGGGACAGAGGGAAGATAAGGAGTGAACAGACATGAGGAGTGTGGCAGACACTGGTTGAAAGAGAGAGAACAGATAAGTTGTTGACTTATAAACAGAACTGGCTGAGAGACAATGAAACTGACAAGAAGTAGGATGAACTGGTTGCTAGGTTTAGTTTCTTTTCCTTATTATACAACATGACTGATGATGGTTGAAGTCTGACTGAAAATTGAGCATGTGACGTGCAGAATGGACATAAGACTTCACAACAACAAACACATAAGCACTCCAAAACTATCCTACTCCAAATATTTATAGTTTTATATTACAGCACACACAGGTTCCTATCTTTACAGTTGTATTATATTATATAATAAGACAAATACATTATAACAATATATAAGTAATGAATTGTTAAGTTGCAAGTGTTTCCTGAAGATGTGGTACTACATGACAATCTGGCCACAAATAGGAATAAAGGAAGCCTTGGTGAGATTAATACGTTAATTAGGATTTTCATTCGATTGTTTTAACTCTCTGGAGTCTGGAGCTATTTTGGCCGTTTTTGAGTACCTTTGATTTGGCCTTGATATACTACATAAATAAATGTTTATCATACCAATGTTTGGTATCTTTTTTTTCAGCACAATCTCATCTACAAGACCTGTTAAGGTAGAAGTGGGGAGTGTTTGCATTACGTAGTCAAGGTAAATTACTTTTTTTTTTTTTTATATTTTATCTGGCCACTAGATGTCAGTGTAAGACTGTGGCATAGAGTGCACAAACAGCATGGTGTGTTAGGTCATTCAGGTTTATGATGTCTAGTTGAATGAGTTTGTTAGAGTTACGCTGCTTGCTGTTCATAAAGATGTCATGTGAACTTCCCACTATCCATTACCCACGCTGGCCCACACTTCTTCTCAAAAGCTGTTTTGTCTACTTTAAACTGTAAATATACTTTAAATACAATGTGGTAAATTGTACTTTCAAATATATTTAGATTGAACTGTGTTCCCGGGAGCACATAGGGTCCAGACTACTCACTATACACCCTAACAACAGACATACAAATGAATCATAAAATGAATAATATAGTCATTTTATTAGCAATGAACATAAGAAGCATCTACTTTTTTATAAACGATTTGACAAAATGATCACTCATTTAGACCCATGCACATTCTGCCACATGCTGACAGCACATAGGGCATGCATGGTGTCCTCAGTCACCTTCATCAATACTTCAAATCGAATTCTTCATACCAAGACAGGCTCACAAACCTTTGACACAATTATCAGTGTTGCAACAAAGTGGCCAATTTGGCCTGCTGGACATCATATCCCATGATGCAGCAGCCTGGGCCAAGATGGATGGGCCATCTGGATCTTTCCACACATGCTTATACAATGACCTTCTAGAGTTATCTCTCTGATGAAATTCCCTGTATTTTGTTACACACGCACACACGTACCAGCACACGCGAACATACATCTCTCATCTTACTTTAAGTTGGTTAGTAACAATAAAAAATACTTGAATCAACCTTAACCATTCTCTTTTCTCACAGCACAAATCGCTCTGTCATTCTCCCTTCCCCTCCCCTCCATTATCATCCTCCTCTTCCTCCTCATCTCCATGATGGTCTCTCCGGGGGTTGACAGGAAGGGATCTTCTCTCGGAATTGACTTCTGATCCCAAGAGCCTTGTTGATTGGTTTTCCATAGACTTCGTATCTGTCTGGGATTCTAAGGAAAAACCAAGACGTGCGTTCCCAGGTTAAACGTTGCAGCGTTTGTTCAGGATATTATTAGCAGTGGGTTACGTGGGAGAGGGTGTCAGAAGCAGAGAGGCGGAGAAGTCGGTTCGATTGTCTCTTGTGTTGTCATCGTTGAGGCAGGTGTGTGTGCGAGTGTGTCACCTGTGTCTGTGCTGGGGAACAACTCCTGATTCTCCTCACTGTCCTCGTCTTCAGAGGAGGGGTCCTCTCTGTCTACCGACCCCAGAGTCTCCATATGGGCCTGGGCCATCCTCTGTACAGCTGTGCCAACACATATACACACACGGACATGCACACACACACACACACACACGTGCACACGCGCACGCACAAAAACAAAGAAGAGAATGTTTGAGCACAGCTGTGGAAACAGTTTTTGCAACATTTGGTGTCTTAAAATCAAGTGCACATTCCAATAGCCGGCCTGTGTAGTCACAGGAATGAACAATGTGACCCTCAGGTCTGTAAAGTTCAAATATCAAGTTTATTTTTCCATTTCCATCTCCTGTACTTATCATCACTTTACAACTACGTCCCGCCGTCTATTGCGAAATAGTAATGAATCATTCATTCCAACATACACACACACATGCACCTGCTGTACACACATTCAAGATGGTTCAATGTGAAGCTTGCTGTTGTTTCATTTAGAACACTAATTTGAGTCATGTTTCTGTGAAAATATATACTGGGTGGGCAGAATGACTATAGAACTAACTTCAGGATGTCCTGTATGTGTAACAACAGTCAGAACATTCACTTATTTGTTGTCTGTGTATTGGTGTGTGTGTGTGTGCGTGTGTGTGTGTGACAAGTTTGTATTACAGCTGTGTACTCCGTCCTCTAATCTAGGATGATCCAGAAGAACGCAGACTCACAGCTGTCTCTGCCCTTAATCTCACAACACCCACACGTTAACACACAGGACACACACACACACACACGCACATACACATGCCCCATTCCCGCCCACACAAACACCTTGCGTAGAGATTTAGACTTTCCATTAAAAATCTACTCTGTCAAAAAGGATGGCGGCCACATGGGAAAGCAGACACAACAAGTGGAGGTCTTTTAAATTGCTTCTGCATTATGTAACACACACAAGTATGAGCACAAACACACGCACGGGTCCACACAAACAAAACCACACACATAAACACATGTACAATTACACACCCACACGTAATCACGCACACAAACACTGTGGCACACAGTTGATGTACCTTTGAGTGACGGTGGTTGATACACTGTGGCATTGACTCTCTTTGTTTTGAGGACACCATGTTCCCACTGTCCAAACAAAGAAAAATACACTTCAAACTTGGGCACATCATGAAGAGAGAACAGCTTAACCCTTCGTTTGGATCCAGCCCATGATGGTACCTACCTGGTGTGTGGGATTATCATCTTCAGGAGATGCATGGTCTGTCAGTCTGAACAACGTAGCAGGGGTTGGTCTCCTCCGTCGAATCTAAATGAAAGACTGGGTTAAGATCTTTACCTAGATAGGTTGTGGTTATGTCCCACCAGTTTGAGGCCATCACATTTGACAGGTTCCATGTTTTGAACAGCTAAACCAACTGTTTCAACTGTTTTGCACTTTCCCCCAGTTTTTTTGTGGCAAACTAAACTGGACCAAATCCTTGTTTACACAGCTGAAGAACAGGTTACATTTAAAAAAAATGTATGTGAATATTTTCTTCCGGTAAAGAAACGACATTGCAGAATTATTTGACAGCGCACAGACAGAAGAAATGTTGTTTAATTTGATCTTTTCCCCCAAATAGTTTTCCCAAATCCTGCTCACTAGTGTATACGACCCACTGTAAAAATACACAATACAATATACACATTATCTGGGTATCAAACTCAGACCAACCGTAAAATAATAGTTGGATGAAAACATAAGGTCACATCACAATACAACAGCAGCAAATTATTTGGAACCCAAATAATCCCAAAAGCTAGATTACATCATGACCATAATGGCTTCCTGGTTTAAAAGTATGTCAGGATAGGGATAGCTGGATTATAATATTTTCCATTTTGCTCCATTTCCTACTCCTTAGTCTGACTGTGGTAATCTTGTGCTCTTTTCACCCGTCTAATCCTGGCTGTTCCTTCCCCATCCAATGTACTTCCAGTTTCTTTAAAATCCTCTTTTGGAATTTTTGATTTGAGCTCTTTTCTTAACCTTTGTTATGGTTTGCCTGTTGAGCGGAGATGCTAGCAGGATGGTGTTTCAGAGGAGGGTAGACTGGACAGTGGGGTCTTTGGTTATTTGAAATGCGGTGTTATAAGTCATTCACACACACACACATTTCTCAAGAAGACCAATCTCATCTCATGAGCAGACATGAGCTAATCTCCTTGACCTGTGGGGGCTCCATGTGAGCAGATGAAGCTGCATATGAGTGTGCCCTTCCCTGGGGAAGGAGTGGGAGGATGGCCAGGGCTGGAAGGCACCACTTGAAATTCCACTCCACCCCCTCACATTCAGTTTTCACGTTCATAGTTGTGGTAGATCTTTGACCGAAGATAGGGGGGCTCAAACACCAACCCTCAGGTTTGTGAGGACCAAATAATATTAACGGATCATGTGGATTGTGGGGTTCTCATCTGCTCGTCTCATTCCTTCATTTACAGGTCCAGGAACGTTCTAGAACATCCACATCTCCAAGGCAACCAAGACTTACACACATGGGTTGATGATCTACCCTGTACTATGCCACTTTGAAAGGAATGCCTTCCATATATATCCATTCAACTGCTCCACACAGTGACACAGTGGCAAACCACAAATAACTTTATAATAGTGTCCACAAAGGCTGTGTGTGCTGCAATGCAACAATCTCAATTGAATTTTCAATTGAAATTTCAAAAAACGTTGAATTGAAGAATGCAGTCAGACAAAGTTAGTTTCAGATTGTGCAGCCTATCGCGAGCGTACCGTCGAGGGCACTGTCGAGGGCATGGCGGGTGACCGAAGCAGCTTGACTCCATTCTAACCTGCTCACCACCCTGCCTGTGTAACCGATGGCGATGGCTCATCAATCATTTGGAGTGGGGAGGCGGGTGGATCTGGGCAGACCAGATTAGTTTAACCCTTGAGTCAGAGAAGGGGACTGTGTGTGTGTGTGTTGGGGGGGGGGGGGGGGGTGTAAGAGCCCACATTAGAGCAGATTAAACTTTTATCCTGATTCAAGTGATGAGGATGGGCACGTGGCAGGTCAGGGAACACTGACTCCGACCAAAACAAACACTCAACATCTGGGGACCTGAGGGTAAATCACCACCATGGTAAACAGCCACTGTGGAAGATGCTGGCTGGGTCAGCTGGCTGGCTCATAGGCAGTGGGGCTGGTAAGTAAATACACAGTGTTTGTACAGTGGTAAACTGTACAATAGCTTTCCCATGAAGTCATTAATAAGCAGAGCTCTGTTGTAATCAGTTCCTGCTGTGTGCTGTCTTCCACTCGAAGACTCAGTGCTCTTCACAGCATATAGAAGCCCTAAGGATACATTTATCAAATTGATTGGGAGATTAAGGTGTGCGAAGTTGATTTCTTCTGTTATTAGTACAGTACTTGCTGAAGTATAATAGGGAATTAATCATGGCTGCCTGTTGAAACATGAATTATTGTCTAAACGAAGGCCTTGGGAGAACAGTTTCAAAAGAGTGCAACTCCTTTTCCAGTGTGAAAAGAAGGTAGGACACAGTGCTAACTCAATAAGCACATTTGTTTTTCTGCACATTATTTAATTTCATTTTAGCTATATAAAGGCTTATCATCACATGAACTTTCATGCGTTGCTTAACGGTCTATAGGAAAGTGAAAACCTGAACACGATTTGGAATTAGCAGTGTGATAAAATGTTCCTCTAACGCAGACAAACAGCCCACCATTTGCATATTGGAGTGCTGATGAAGATAATGTGTGAAGATGATAGCATAGAAGAAAAAACAGCACGGCCTTACGGCCCTACAAACCAGAAAACATTCACAGTTTCGACACATTTCTTTCACTACTGGTCAAACCCTCAGAAGAAATATATAGACAGTAGGATCCATGCCTCCCGTGCTTTGCAGAAATAATCAAATCTCTTTGCGTCCCCCCCCCCCCCCTCGACCTTAAGCAAAGTTGAAAGGTATCTGTCCAGGACATGCATAGTTTGGAAAAGTCCTTTGGAGAACATGATCCAGGCAACATTCTTGGAACAATGCTAACCCCTATGTTAAACGCAGAGGTCATGATCTGGTTCCCTCATCATACATGAACCAATCACGGTGTACACAGAGCTGCCTTTGTCTCGCTGCGACCTGGCTCAAGTGTATGACTCTCAGCAAGGGCCTCGGCCATGAGCAGAGTCTGCTCCACAAGCTGCTTCACTTGCACGACATTGTATGCACACTGTGTGTACTGTACTGTATGTCAATTAGGCAAACAAAAGTGTAAAAAAGGAAATTGTTTTTTTTCTTTTGTTCGCAACAGGTAGATGACCCTGTTGAATGCATACATATTCATCCCATCCCCCGACTCTTGTCCTACACCCGTTGTGGTTGTCTAGCCCCGAGGTCTTTGTGAGCTACAAGTGTTTACAGAGTCAGTCGTGCTCCCCGGGCGGGCGAAAGCTGTGGGCGGCTTTCACTGTGGAGTGGCTCTCATCGCTGCAGGGACGCATATGAACACGTGTTGTCGCACTGCAGCCATTCACACGCTGTGTGGTTAAATATGCGTGTACAATGTATTGAAATATGCAAATGGGAATAATTGCGTCTTTGCTGTTTACTACTATACTTCCGCTAACTTTTGTGTGACATAGAAACCGATTTATTTCCAAGTAAAATCCCATTTTCTTGGTGGTCCAAACTGTGTTTTCATATACTTGTACAACTTATGTAATATTCCTCTAAATCAAATAGAAGCTAAACACGTTTAGCCACTCCATATGAATTATTCACAATAAGACGTGAATTAGATTTCAGCAAATTCAATCCAGGGGATGGAGGAAAATTAATTTCTAAAGTGACCATTGCTTTTATGAGGGGATTACTGGCAATGTGGATTGAGTGTTATTGGTTTGGTAAATGTATACTGTACACAGAAATATGCAAACTGTACAGATGGATCTTAATTTTGTTCCACAGTTTCAAGACCTACGAATTAGTTCATTCTTAGGAGATTGAAGATGCAGGAGATCTGATTTCCTTTTGAAACATTAACATATAATAAATAATGTAATCATTTAGCAGATGCCTTTATCCAAAGTGACATCTTGATCTGCAATCAAATGCTCTACCACTAAGCTATTACCCAACTCCACATATCCTTTAATTTAAACCTACTAATTTAGGCAATTCCATCTGATTCTTGTCCCTCTTATTGATGGCTGATGACAGAAAATCTATCAAAAAAACATTTTAAAAAATCAAACTGATTGTTTTGATGAAGTTAGAGTCATGCAATATTAACATCAATTATTTTTGGAATATCCCACTTGTAACGCTTCTTTACAGTTTATGTCGACATTGCTTCTACATCTATTCAAACATTGTAACAGTTCTCTCCTGTTCCTCCTCTTCTTGTCCACGGTTTCTCCATTCCCTTCTCCTCTCTATCACCTTATCTGCCCTCGAAGACACAGCTAATCACACCTACAGTCTCTCCTTCGTGTCTCCATTTCCTCTCTCCTTCCCTCCTCCCTGCCCTCCCTCGACCCCAATCTCATTGCTATGCTGATGAGGTTTGGCAGTGTTGTTGTTTATGCCGTGTGCCGTCCCCTGCTGGCCCTCACGTGCGCACAGCACGCAGCGACTGGAAGATGGGTGCTCTGCACCGCAGACTGCTCCCCATTGAAATTCACATGGAGCCCTTCCCATACGTCCATGTCCAATAACAGAGAACACTGTGAGACTCTATGTCTGACTCAGTCTCCTTCGTGCGTCATTCTGAGGAGAAGGAAGACCCCCGCCCTTGACCCGTTTCTGCAGCGCTACAGAGGACCCCATTCATGTGGTTATGTTCCTGCCTCCCTACACCTCAAAGTGCCCTTGACAACTAACAACAACTTGGCAGACTCCAAATAAGCTGCTTGACTCCAAAAATATATTGTCAGACACGAGAGGTGAGTGAAAGGTCCCAGAGGCAGAGGTGAGGGGCTGGGAGGTGTGGAGGGAGGGGCCTGGAGCACAAGAACCACAGCCAGTTGTTTGGTAAGACCCTGGCACTGTCAAGAGCAGACGCAGGGAGAAAGTAGAAAGCAGTCAATATGAGCCCTTGCTACATTCCGGGGGTTAGCAGATAAACCCGACATCCTTGGCTCATGGTCACTTCTTCCAGCTGTATTTCAACTGCTGACATGGCACCTAGTTAGTCATGCATGCTTTGTTCCCCTGGTGGACTCTCCCTGACTCTGCATCCTCTTCCCTGTGAACATCTGGGTCCAGATGACCCAGGAGATGAGAAGCAGCAGTGGTTCTGTGATTAAGACGGGCAAGAGGATGGCCGAGGAGAGTTGAGGTGGATGTGAGGACTTCTCATCCCTTGACTGCCAGCAGTCCCAGACAAAACAGCCCACGCTGATTAAAAAAAGGATTCTGACGTCTGTGAGTGATATCATTTCTTAGTATTGCTTTGCCTATTGAAGGGCAAATGTGGCTTTTTCTTGTTGGAATTCCTCCTCTCTAATCTATTATCTGGCATCGTTGGGCTGGTCTCACGCTCAGAAAAGGAAAAATCACCTCTCAAATAACACACGGGATGATCTTTCACTCGTACACATAATCTCATTTTTATATGAATTCTCTCGGGTGCCCCAGGTGCAGATTTCCTCCTCCTTCCCCCCATTTACCTGTCCTTTCTCTTGGTGTTATTCTCGCTCTCTTCTCCTGTCCGGTATATTTGCTGGGGCAGAGAGTTGCCTCATCACTTTCAGGGTACTCTTGCTGAACCTGCATGGCTCAGCTTAAAACCCTTCACCAACCCCATCCTCCAGCCCAGCGGAAAATTTGCACACAATGAAAACACAAGCCCTGCTCCCTAAGTTACATAACTAGCTAGCCGGCACTGTGATGGTGTGATGGAGTGTTTGGGCAGTTGAGCTGCAGATGCCAAGAGTAAATGGCATTAATTAGCTGGATAGTCTTCATGACCATTACTCCTAACGTTGCAGGTTGGGCTCTTGTTTTTTCACGATGCCAAGTCGTAGAGAGGGAACACATACTTGAAGTCACTCTACACTGTACGTTCGCCTCTCGTCTTTCTCTCATGCAAGCAACTTGCTCAAAAGCTTTTGCCGAAAATGCCCTTCGCGGGAGATCCCTTTATAGTGAAGCGCCCTAGGTGTGAAACAGACAAACTTGAGCATGCGCGTATACACAAACACACACACACACACACTCACCATCTCCACCTGCCGCGGGTCCAGCTGGGTCGGGACAGCAGACGGAACAGAGAACTGGATCCTCCTGCTGTCCTTCGCTGCCTCTCTGTCCATCTCTGCAGGGAGCAGGGGGTCCATGGAGCTACTTCTGCGGCCAACTCACAGATGGCCGGGGGAAAGAAGAAAAAAAAAAGAAGAAGGAAAACCTTTTGGATGGGTACTTAGAAGTCCACTGATAATTCTCCCGAGTCGACTGTCTCAGTTTTCCTGGAGAACCGGAGGGGTTAAGACCGCAAGTTGAGGGGTGCTCTTGTGACAAGAGGGTTCCCTTCAGTGTTCCTCCTCCTCCTGCTCTCCTGCAACACTGGGCTTTTGAGCTGAGATGTGACGGGTCCCTGTATCCTCCTTTCTTGCTCTTTATTCGTCAGCCTGTCAGCCCGGTGCACTGTGCTGTGAGTGGCTCAGCAAATTGACTCTACTCCCTCTCTCTCTCTCTCTCTCTCTCTCTCTCTCTCTCTCTCTCTCTCTCTCTCTCTCTCTCTCCCTCTTTCTCTCTCTTGCTCTCTCTCACTCTCACTCTCTCCTGCGCTCCACTACACTCCCTGGCTCTCGATCACACTCCCTCGTTCTAAACCTGTGCCGCGTGAGTGAAGGAGGGATGGCCTCTACTACCTCAGTGGGAGGGATGGTGGGAGGGATGAATGAGGGAATGTTGGAGGAGGAATGTGTGTGTGTGAGTGTCTGTGAGCGATAGGGTGGAGGGGATTCAGGGGGGTAGGAAGGCTACAAGTGCTCGATGCTAAGCTGAAGCTGATTTGTTTACAGTATAGAATCTAATCTCATCCCAGTGCTGTTGTTCTCTCGGTGCAATTGACCTTGTCTGAAAGGACTGGGAGCTGCTATTGGTGGAGCAGATATTGGTGGCAGCAGATATGTTCCGGCAGGGTCAGGCTGTTAAGATGTGACACAGACACACATCTCATGAGAACAGAAAAGAGAGGAGGACCTGTTAGTAATTGTAATCTGTAAATCAGTCAGTCTCAGTCAGTACACAAGACACACAAGACACACAAGACACACAAGACACACAAGACACACAAGACAGTGGACCACAACATTTCCCCTCAGTAAAGTAACTATTGTTTTGTTGATGTTACAATTGACAGATAACAAACAAGTAACTTCACACTGGCTGACGTGATTGTGACGATAATGTTTGAATAACGACATCCTCATAACAGATTATGTGAAAGATGATTAGCCGGTGAAGAAATGTATCATTCTTATGCAAATCATACTCTTTATCTGAAAGAAAAGACAGGCACTTTAAAAATAGAAATTCAGTTAAACTATAACAGTCCCTCATCACCTTTCCCCTTCTATTCTTAAACGCTGGATACATTCCTAGTATCAGTTCTTTTATAAGCAGAAAAATATATTGCCATGGCAACAGTAACTTTACACACCGTTTTGTGTGTTTGCGTTACAGTACCTGGCTCCACAGTGTGGAGGGGAGGGGGAAGAGAAAGGGAGGGAGAGAGCACAAAGCAGAGCATTACAGAGCAGACTAGAGCAGAGCATTACCGAGCAGACTAGAGTAGAGCAGAACAGAGCAGACTAGAGCAGAGCATTACAGAGCAGACTAGAGTAGAACATGACAGAGCAGACTAGAGTAGAGCATTACAGAGCAGACTAGAGAAGAGTAGACTAGAGCAGAGCAGACTAGAGCAGACTAGAGTAGAGCATTACAGAGCAGACTAAAGAAGAGCAGAACAGAGCAGACTAGAGCAGAGCATTACAGAGCAGACTAAAGCAGAGCATTACAGAGCAGACTAGAGAAGAGTAGACTACAGCAGAGCAGACTAGAGCAGACTACAGCAGCAGAGCAGACTACAGCAGACTACAGCAGCAGAGCAGACTAGAGCAGACTACAGCAGCAGAGCAGACTAGAGCAGACTACAGCAGCAGAGCAGACTAGAGCAGACTACAGCAGCAGAGCAGACTAGAGCAGACTACAGCAGAGCACTACAGAGTGAGCGAGATCAGCTGCAAATAAACACACATAAGCAGCCACCCTGTCTGCTCTCTGGCCACTAAGCCACGGGGCCGTACAGGGGTCAGCAGGACAGCAGACTGACCAGGGCTCAGCCCAACTGAGAGAAGGAGGGCTGGAGGGGGGGGGGGGCTGAGGGGACTGAAGAGGGAAGAGAGGGATGTAGGAGAGAGGGAGGGAGTGAGGGAGGGGAGGAAGGAAGGGAAAAGCACAAATGATGAATAACAAAGATGGGAGGACAGGAGTGAAACGGTCACTGGAGGCCCAAAGGACAGAAACATTGTTGAGCCTGGGAAGGATGTCATCAGCTGTTAAACCATAGAAGCAGCAGACACACTTGTGATTGGACGCAAATAAAGTCGCAACCAAGCATCTGACCCACAGCCATGAAACCAATTACCAGCACATTTCACCACCTGGATATAGAGCAAGTGCTCTGGTTTGCACCCAAGGGCAAGAGTCCCAGAGTTACCTAACCCAGACCTACACGTGCACATAAACATCAACGCATGCAGCTCCTAGACTCTCTCATTTTGGACGAGCACACACACACACACACCACTGCCTTGTCCCACCACAAAGGTACTAACGCACGCACACATGCACACACACCCGCACACACATACAGCACACTCGTCCTCCATAGGCTCTTATTAGGAATGCATGGGCATGGGCATCTGATAGACCTGACTACTCTTCCGAGGTGGGTTGGCTAGGAGATAAATCACCCATCCGTAAATGCAGATGTGAACACGTTTTTCTATTGTGGAAGAAGTTACTGTCTGGGGAGTAGAGCTCTACCACTGCCGTTGGACCTAACTGGAGCAAGACAATGTTATAATTAGAACAGGGTGAGGTGTGGACCCTAGTGTGGGTTCTTCATTCCCTTGGCACCTACTCTAAACTGTGCTTCCTGTGCTGTGAGTTTCCTTCCAAACTGTTATTCTGTCCCATAACGTCCTTCATTATATCTGTTTCATCTTGGCAGTGCTATAAAGACAGGGAGGTGATCTATCAGTCAACGCATCAATTCATCATGTTTCAAATGCAAAAAATGAGTACATAAATCTCTGTACACCGACTGACACGCAACACTATGCACGTGACATAACGCGGCTATGACTGACATTGTGACCCCGCTGCCTTCACACAGTCTCATGGGTTAATGGATGGTTCTTAGAATGAAATCTAAATGCATCTACATTCGAAGACTAGATGCATTGTGCTAGTCCATTGGTTTGGGCAGCATCGGAGAAGTCGTGATCACCATTGTGAGGGAATTGAGACTTTTTAGTTGGAAGTGCAGTCGTGTGGAGGCCGCATGGGGAGCTTGCATCTTCTGTCTTTAGAGAGGGAAAACTGTAGTTTGTGGTTAGCACAAGGGACACAACTGTGTAAGACAAAACATAGGGTATGGTAATGGTAGATACACACAATTTCACATACACAAAGACACACACACGCACACATACGCAAATAAGGCATTGTCAGATTGGGCAGGGCAATGGGACATGATTGGATCTCATCACCGCAGACTACCACTAATCCTCTGCGCCATGATTATTTTGACACATAAATAAATACATTAATACATTAACGAGTGGCCTGCTCGAAGAAAATATATATGAATTACATGCAATGTGAAATATTGCCCTTGTTATAGAATTGTCAGACACAGCAAGAAGACACTTGTGATTTTCTGTTTTTCCACCACCAGATGTCGCCCACAGATTGTTTTACAAGTCACCGCTCAGGAATTGATTTACTTCCTCAAAAGCAGTGTCACATTTTGTGGTGCTTCATGCAACCACGTATACTATAACAATTAAATGTAAACCAGAGAGAAATGAGTGTCAAATTGAATTATATTCTGTCAATCAATAGGACTAAAGTGCATCAAAAAAATATTTTAATAGCTTCAGATAACTATAACCCTCGAAATAAATACCTGTTCAATTCAACCGGACTTGACCTCTGAGGTCTGACCATAATAATGTAATTAAATCATCATAAACGTTTGGGTCTGACATTTAGCAATTACAAATATATAAAGCAAATTATTTACATTTATATTTCGATGGGACATGACCTAATCTCATCGGATGTATTCTTTTTGCTGCTACAAAGAGACAGGACATAACCATGGGTACATTTATTAAGTTTCAGCTGTTGTCAGGGAAACAAGCTAAATCTGATGTCAGGACCTCAATGCACCCATCTCTAAAACTTTCCATAAGCAACACACAAGCACACACACATGTTCCAATATCTACAGACATGTCTGGAAGACCAAAAGAGGTCCTGAAGTATTTTAAGTTCAAACTATTAATTGCAAACTTAACAGTGATATAGCCAACATCCTGATAACAGGCTACACACTGAATTGTGCTGTTGGCCACTCATTTTGTTATGGTTGCTGTTCAACCTTTGTCTGCATATGACTCCCACCACCCTTTGCTGTGTCTTTTTTAGCATTGAACCATTATCTTTATTGTTCTGACTGATATCGCAACACGATTCCACCCTTTTAATGTGGTCCCTCATTAGGATAAATGAGCAAGTATTACTATTGTGATCTGTAATTAGCATATTTGCTGTTTTACCTCCCTAAATCATATCCTATTTTTGTCATCTTTCCCGTCTGGGGCTCTGTCCTCTGGACTGTTATGTGTGTGCCATCTTTGGCACCAACCATGAATACCCCTCCCACTGGCAGCAGTTCATACCTGGCATTGCTCACCAAGTGGGCGCTCCAAGGTAGGCTCTCTTAGGATACCATGGCATGGTTATCGCAGTTCAAATGACTCATTTAGGCAATTGCACCTTGGTCTTTCTAGTAGCCTCTACGGCACTAATATCGGTTAGAAACACTCTAGCCTTAGTTTAAAAAATGATTCATGATAGGTATCCATTTTTGTTAGTTCGTATAAATCCCTCTTTTATTTAAACACGTTTTGTCCTCTACTAATGTGCATAGGGGTCTATATTATTATGCTCCAAGATGCGTGAATTCGGGCGTTTAAGACACTTCAATCAAGAATATGTCTTGTCTTTTCTACCCCCGTTGTTGTTACTCTCTTTCTCCTTCCATTTTCATTGCTGCCTCGCTTTTTCTGGCTGTGTGAGCGCGAGCACAGTGACAGATGGCGAGTCCCTCTTCCCCCGGGAAGGCAATCTCTGTGAATGCGGGCGCATGTCAATCACCCGCTCTCATGTGATGGCTCTTGCCAATGACGTGCCAGCCATATGGCCTGGCATCATAGCTGGTATGTAACCCACCCAGTCTCTGGTTATGATGCCACACTGTCTCCGCGCGTTTGGTGTAGGGATAGCAGCACACACAGAGAGAAGCCGACAGTAGCAACTACAGGAGTGTCAGAGGAGGGGTGTGGACTGGACACCCGGAGATGGTGTAAACAAACGCTATCGCCTATTACCGAGCTCCAGGAAGGAGGTAGGTTGAACATTACCTACTGTTTATAACGAATTTCACGTACTAACACATTGAAACGGAATATTTGGATTTACATGTAAACGAAAATGTACCCATTGGGACTGTTGATAAACCATAGGCTATACGTATCCTGAGCATAATTTAAGATACTGTTTCAGGATTCCACAACGAGGCAGCTTCCTCTCGTTCTTTTATCTCCAGTCAAGTGAAGGAGATATAATCAAGATACCCTCTAAGCCTGCTCGAGGTCTTTACTTAACCTACCACCTAAGGCGCAAAAACATTTATCCAAAATGACAACAATAAACAGTTAACACGCCAGTATTTTTTAAATTATATTCATTAAGAAAATGTTTTAATAATCGCATCCTTAATCGGTATTTTACTAAAGCTATGTTATTGCTTTAGGAGATTCATTTGGCGCACTAACCTACGAAATCTTTGTTCACTATGCGACTTGAAGACAGACTTTGTTTTGACCGAACCCATTGTAAAAAATAAAGTATGTGTATGCGTGTGGCAGGCAGAGAGAATGAGAGAGTGAGAGAGTGAGAGGGAGAGAGAAATGTGGGGGATGAATTATCCAGAGTTAAAGGCGCTAATTGACAAGGTATTGGTTTACGTTAATTGTATTGTGATTATAATATTTAAATAAATATAAATCTACGCACATGCACAGCTGAGCTCAAATAAAGAAACATATAATCGCGTAACACGATTAGTGTACATAAGTCATTTATAAAGCTATTTACAAATGGGTGCTTTATAATTATTATATTGCCAAGATCATAATCAATGAAAGATTGAATTATGGTATAATCCAACATGAATAGGTTCATAGTCCTCATCTAGGTGATGCAGAAAATCCAAACAAGTTTGAGTTTTGAATTGGGCCTAAACCTGACCAACTGACCATCTCATTTCTGGAACTTGAATTTCGATCACCTTGTAAGCATATAGTTTACTATTTGTAATTTTAATCGGAAATGTTGTTCTAACTCTTAGGCCTACAGTAACAATATTGCCAAATGCAGACCTTTTGTACATATAAGCTATAGCCAACACTACAAAAAACGTGACATCGTCTTAATTAACTTCAGGTCTATTATGAAAATATTTTCATAAAATACACCGAGAAAATGTGGGGTGGCTGTGTTGGAATTTCGCCAAAATCCAGAAGAGGTGGACGGGGGCGAATGGGGCTACCCGCCGCACAATGCGCCCCTTGGGACCTTATGATAGGGCCAGCACCACAGAAACCTGCTGCGAGAGGGCACGCCAAGGCACGTGGTTAGGGAGCGGAGAATGGGGTCCGTCTGGTCACGTCTGGCGCTTTTCTGTGGTCATGTCCCCTAAGAAATGTTGCCCATTCAATTTAATTAGGCACAGGATTATTTTAATCGCTAAAGAAATGTGCCATTAACTTGATCTTTTGTTCCTATCTTAAACTTGTCAGTATAGCTTGACTAATAAATAGAATGTCTAGGCCATAGTCTGTTCTCAATAAAATGCGGCATTTAGGTGAGCATTAGATTTTTTCCCAATTTAAGCATGTTTCAATAGGTCTCTATAATTATCTCTCCATCTGTCCGACATGACCGAATAGGAATATACGTGCGCTGACACCATATTCTTTGAGCCCAACGATAATCTATTATTTTTTCTCTGCAGTGACACCATGTTGACTAGGCTCTTCAGCGAGGTTCTGCCGGATGTCCAAAAGCTTGCGGGATGGGCGGACGACAGTGAGAGTGAGGACTCCAAAACCAAGGACGACGACCAAGATCACTGTCACCTTGGAGACGAGGACTTGGATGACGGTGATGCAGCAGAGGGAAGCAGCAGGGCTCAGTCCGAGATGGCTGGCGATGACGACGACGATGACGATGCTGAGGATGAGGACTGTGGAGATGAAACAGAGGGAGACAAACCCAAAAAGCGAGGCCCAAAGAAACGCAAAATGACACCTGCCAGGATGGAGCGTTCCAAAGTGCGACGTCAAAAGGCCAACGCCCGCGAGCGCACTCGTATGCACGACTTGAACTCTGCCCTGGACAATCTGCGCAAAGTTGTGCCCTGTTATTCCAAAACTCAAAAGCTATCCAAGATAGAGACACTGCGGCTGGCTAAAAATTACATTTGGGCCCTTGGAGAGATTTTGCGCAATGGGAAACGACCGGATGTTGTATCATACGTGCAGACACTGTGCAAAGGCCTGTCACAACCCACAACTAATTTAGTGGCAGGTTGCTTGCAGCTCAACACTCGGAACTTCTTGACAGAACAGTGTCCAGATGGGTCTCGGTTCCATGTCCCAAACTCTCCTTTCTCCGTGCATCCATATTCTTATCCGTGTCCTCGTCTGTCTAGTCCTCAATATCAGCCCGGTTCTAGTGCACACAACGTGCGGAATCATTCCTATGGTTCTGGCTATGACGCGGTCTATCAAGGGGGGGTATCTCCGGACTACAACAGTCCGGACTATGAGGGCCACCACAGCCCACCCGTGTGTGTAAACGGCAACTTCTCAGTGAGACAACAGGAGTCGGTATCGCCTGATACAGACAGGAACTATCATTATGCTATGCACTACTCCGGATTGCCCGGCTCTCGCCCTCCAGCAGCCCACGGCTTGCCGTTTGGTCCCTCAGGAGCGCGCAGCGGTGGCGCGCATTCAGAGAACATTCCGCCGTTTCATGACGTGCACTTACACCATGACAGGGCGCCCGCTTATGAAGAACTGAACGCCTTTTTTCATAACTGAACCCCAATCTCCTGAACAAACCCTAACGAAAGCCAATCACTGACAATCCAATGTATTATTACCCAAGCTGACACCGTTTTTGAGAGGAGAGAAAAATGAGATGGAAATAGCCCTGAATTCTCATTGTTGGTCCTCTGTTTTATTGATGTCATCCCAAAATAATCATTATGTACATTTTATCAAGGTGTGTCAGAATTCAATACTAATCAAATGTCCACCTGTATGCAGAATATGAGTGCAATCACATTAAATGCTGTATAGGCCTACATGAACAAAACATGTTATGAAACAAGAAATAAAACAAGATTTTATAAATATCTGAATTACGCTGATCGTCTCTTCCTCACTTGAAATACATCTTACTGCAAGCAGGAGCTCATTCTTATACTTCCAAACACATGCTTCACACGCTCAGGATTGCTATAGTGTCATTATGAACAACTTCCTGAAGTAGCTAAATAGTTTTTAACAGACCAGAACAAATAATTATAGAGGAAATGACAATTATAAAAAAGGAATAAGAGATTTTACTTAACTGACCACTGGCTATTCTCTCCACTTTATTGAGAGGTTTTAAGGCTCGTGTGAAACAAACACGTAAAAGACGACCAGAGAAAAAAGGCATGTGTGTCAATTACTATGTTTATTTTTTAAATTAGAAATCGACACAAAATTCTGCCTAAAAATGTCCTGGCTAATTCAATGCATTTGATAATGGACCTTAATCCTTAAGTGTTCGGATTCATCTTTAGCCATTTCCAGAAATCTTGTCAAGTCTCTGCGTATAAATCCAGAAATCTGTGATGAGAAAAAAGCTTTTGATTGATTTGCATTTGATTAGCATGAGAAAGATCCAATAAATTATATTAGGTTTGGAATAAAAATCTTGTTTTCTTCGATTAGATCAAACTTGTATTGTAATTGTGTATACAGTACGCGGGTAAAGAGTCAATGAAATGAGCATTTAGCATCTAAATGCACTTACACAAACAGCTTAACCGTAAAACAGTGTTCTCAGTGTTCAAAATACTACAGAACCACTGCAGCCATTAAACTCAGTAAAAAATGCATATATATATATATATATATATATATATATATATATATATATAATGATATGTATAATATTTATGTATATAAACTATTTGTGTGTAGCAGAAATACTGCATATGCAACAGGTACAGAAAAAAATCATGCACCCGTCTGTGAATACGCAGTTTTAATTTTCCATTCGTAATTGTAATTTTTTTCTCACCATTATATACAATAAACATTGTTTATTGTTAGATACATTGAATGAGCACCGTGAGTTATAATCTTACTGTCAATACTATAATCAAACACGGCCTAGTTTGATTTGTAGATCGGATCACTTTATTTAGAGAAACTCGACGTGTAAAAAAGTATTTCAGAAAAATTATCTAAGCCGTGTATAAAGCAATTGTATGGTTAGACCTTCATAAAATACTTTGCAAATACTTTCAAGTTCCAGTAAGACATTTAGAATATTAACACATTGGAAGCATGCCTAAAATGCAGGGTATGATGCAGTAAACGCAGAACGACGTAACTGCATTCTATGAGCAAATGTAAGCAGGAAAGTTGGGCAAGTTTTGGGCATGCAAAATAGAATCTGTGTCTGAGTTTGGCATTCATTTAGGGTGATTTGTCTTAAAATAATGCACACCTTGACACAAAAGGCCTGCATGTTGTATAAATCTTAGTAATATAGGCTGTCAAATAAAATTGTTTTTGCCTTTTTTACAGGCTTCACATATGCCCATACAGTTACACAGCTGGATGTCATAGCTTTCACAGTTGTAACATATTTGAGAAAAACGAATTCAGCCAAACGTTGCATCGAATACAGCGTCAAATACAAACTATATTTTGATAAATGGTATGTTCCTGTAAACGTATAAACAACCTTGCATTTACAAAATAACCTTAATTGAATAATGTGTTGAGACCTTCATGTTACTTGAAAGGTTGTCAATTAAGGACACACTGTAAAGTCCCACCTGTCCACTGAAACATCGACGTCAGCCTACATTCAAACAAGGAATTCATGGAGCAAGGTATAAACTATAAGCTTACGAGACACAGCAAAATTCATGGCATGGGTTAGAATTATGTCTGTTATTATAGTAATACTGAGGATGCAGGTAAGATGTACAATATCCAGGAATTGCCCACTGGTGTGTTAGACTTCTCGGTTTGTAGGCAAGGCTGTAGCCTACTGATATTGTCCGAGGTTTTTGCGGGGGTCAAGGTTTTCGGTGGTAATTTACAAAATAGGGTGGAAAGCGTCACTGCTGCGACTTTGGAACGCTGCCCCGGGACCCATATGCTCCACCAGTCGTCCAGAGTACCATCAGCACCGGGCACCAGGGAACAACGATGAATCTTGCCGATGAATTCACGACGTCATCCTAAATAGGGGCAAAAACAAAGTATAGATATATTATGCTATAGTATTCCTAATATTGGACAATTCCAAAGTTTTCTTGTATAAGCTATGGGTTCATGGGCCCTGCATTGTTTTAACATTAGTTTGGTCTTTTGTAGACCTATGCCTTCGGAAAATGATGGCCAAGAAATGTTATTTCATATTTGTTTTTCAAAATGGTTTTTCATCTGGATCTAAATTTCGATTTTAAAACAATACTATTGAGTATTGAACAGTACAGGCCGACCTTCTATTCTGTCTGAAAGTTTAGACCGATGTAAGATAGGCAGTTTAGTAAACGCGTATTAAATAGCCTCGATAATTCGATGCATATGAGCACAATATCAGTGGTGATTTTGAGAACTTAGTCTACCTAATCGATAACCGTCAAGACTCTTATGCCTCACTGTTTATTGACTTATAATATAATTGACAGATAATAGAACCACACCTGTTGGGGAAAACTCCCTGCCTTGGAGCAGCACAGTACAATAACAAGGCAGGAAGCATTGGATCCAAGTCCCCTGTTGGACAGGAAATCTAATCAAACTTAATGTGTAGCCTTTTTTAACAAGCCATGTCAAAAGGTTTTGCAGAGCATTAACAACGTCCTGTAGAGAGCTGTGAAGGGTGGCAGTAATTGCATATGCAGGTATATAGAAACGCATGATGTGTGAGCATGAATGCATGCTCCAGGTCTGTGAATGCATGCAGTGGGCTATGCCCCTGAAAGTGAAGGCCTAGACCTTCAATTAGCACACCTGCAGTGATTGTGAGTGACGTCAGCTGCTAGGCGACTTGACGCACAGCCAGAGTGCAAAGTCCGAAGCCTCACCAACACCAAGGCCTCAGGCCACATTTTAACTTTCATTTGGTCTCCAAAGTGTGGCCTATTGGCCCACAAGTTGCACGGTAATAATTTGGGAACACGGGTTTGTATTGTTGTCCAATTGTTTTGTAGGGTAGCCTAAGTTTTGAAAATAATAAATGGCTTACATATGCATAACACCAGCGATAAATCTGGAAAGAACAATTCCACCGATGGTTACTTCGAATGTCTAAATATGCCACGTGGCCTACTTGAAACCATGACATTTTGGTGTATTATCTAATCAATCAATGCAATAAAAGCTTACGCCGAATAAAAGTTTGGTTCCCGGTCAAGGCCAAGGGTGAAGGGCAGGTCACGGAGGACACAGAAAGACAGAGTGAGGCGTCTGCTCCTTTTGTGATATTTCGTCATTTAAACTATAGGCCAGTATGCACTTCTATGGGCGGGTGGTTGGCATGGTAGCTCATGGTGGAAACCGCTGCCAAATCGCTAAATGTCTCAGCACCAGTAAGCACGAGCTGAGAGGAGCTCGCCATAGCGCTGCCAGCTGCGCCACGTGCCAGCCAGTGCGCCCGGCCAAAGTGGTACTTTGGGGAGGGGCGAGTATTTCTTTCCTAATTCAACGGCATCTGTTCATTATTCTCCACCGTTAAAGAAGGGTCTCTGTGCACACTCCCAAAACAAAAGCCACCTTTTACGGCCCTGTACTTTTACAGTAACTGTGGAGCTAATGTCTGAAACTAACTGTTCATTCTGGAAGATTCTTCTCTTCCTAGTCAGTTACTTCAATGTGGGGCTGTGTTTTGCTCAGAAGACAGCCTAACGCCCTTTGCTCGGGAATATGCCAGCTGCCCAGGCCTAGGTCAACCGAGGTTTATAGACTTTAGGTTGTACAATTAACCTTTTCTTGAAGTTTAAAAGTTAACATAGGCCGGGTTCACATAATACTAATATCTAGAGTAATATCAAGTTACATAATCAATTTAGCCAGTAGGGTCCATAGGCTTATTAAAACAAGTCAGGACTTGAGATGAGACTATTAAGATAATTATCGTATTATTATTAGGCTATTATTATTATCATCATCAATTTTTATTAAATCAGAAAAGGCCGTGATTATTCAATTAAAATATAATTATAGGCCCCCAATTGGCAGGGTTAGGAATGTAGCCTATTAGCCTACTGTTTATTGTCAATATTTAAGTCATTTCATATCAACTCTTAAACGTTTGTCGTTTGTTCAGTAGCCTATTATAGACCTACACTACAACGCTGACTGGAATATATATAGCCTACCATGCATTAACGACATTAAGGCTAAATGAGCAAATGTAAAAAAACGAAGATAAAGGATTGGACGTCGTGTCAGTTTTATTTCTAATAGGCTATAGGTTTAAGTTTTAGAATACCTTTAAGGCTACAGCCAACACCAGGAGTTGTAAGTATCTGTTTTTACTATTTCAATTGATAGGGCCTGCAGGCCTTATTTGAGCCTAACAAAAATATCACGCATGATTTTGCTTGGTTTATGTCGAGCAACCACCCCGCAATAGTCGCTTTTCACTAATCGGTCATCATGATCCTCTCAAATTGCAACACGTGTGGATTGGACACAGCAACCCAAATTAAATTTGAAAAGGCTGCACAAATTCCATCTGTGTAGTTTTACTTCCATGATCCGATTAAATATTTTTCGGATTATCCTATTATTATCTTAATTATTTTGGAACTAATCTTTTCTATTAAATAATCGCTATGTAATCTTTTTTATTTTTTATTGAATGAATTGCCATAGCCCACATCGGCGCAACATGGACTGACACAGGGACTGACATCGTGGACTGACACAGAAAGCCAACACCGTAACAGCACGTGGCCGACGAAACACTGGTTTCTAAAGCGGTTAAATATTCAAAAATAACCATTTAAATATTAAAAGGTGAGTGACAACATCTTGTTGTGAGGCCATCATTACTCAAGCACGATTTCCTCTGGGATCCAACCCACTGTCCTTCTCAAAACAGACAGACACACACACACACACACACACACACACACACACACACACACATCAATACAAAATCTGAAGTCAAATATGTATATACTATGAAGCATATATACTGCAGTAAAAAAAAAAAAACTAACTTAATACCACACTCTTTCCACAATTTGTGAGAGTGTTTGGTGAAATTAGATGATAAACTCTTGAGTTCAGAGTATACCAAACGGAGGTCGGTTTCTCCGCAGAGGGCATTGGCTGCCATCTCAGCTCTACCCATCCATCCGCCTATCTTCCCTGCCTTGCCAACCCCGTGCCACACCCAACTCCATCGAGGGGCAAAGCTGGCATGGGCGGGACGAGGCAATACAAATTCCACTGCATCTGTGCACAATGGCAGAATGGGCTGTGACTCTCAGATGCTGCACAGGAATGAGCCACGATGCTATATTATGGCCAATATCTTAGTTTGCAACATCATACACTCAAACTATTTAAATAGAATCATTCCTCCATAATGCCACACGAGTACTGTACAACCTCACAGTTCATGGACAGAGCAACTCCTGAGCTATGTTCTATATTCTGTCTTGACAGAATATGTCAAGGGAAGTGTGAAAGAGTGTGTGTGTGTATGCGGCAACGTACCTATGACATCGTAGTGTGTTTGTATATAGTGCAATTGTGTGTTTGCTGTATATGTGCATGGGAGACTATAGAGGTTGTTGCTGGTCTGCACAGATGGTGGGAGTGATTTTTGGGAGGGAGGAGGAGGCGGGTGAGGGTGAGGGAGGGTGAGGAGAGAGGGAAGGATGGGTGGGTGGGGCGGTGGGCAGCTCTGACGATGCCATGCCATGGTCACGCGGGCAGCAGTAATTGGCCCCCATATTGACCGGTTTTGCAGTGCTGTGGGGCGGGCAGGCGCCCAGCTGGACCTGTCAGATGGCATTGCATCCAGCTCATTGCCCTCTCTCTTCTCTTCTTCTATCTTCCCTCGCTTTCTCTCGCTTTCTCTCGCTCTTTCTCTCTCTGTCTCTCTCTCTCTCTCTCTCTCTCTCTCTCTCTCTCTCTCTCTCTCTCTCTCTCTCTCTTTCTCTCTCTCACACACACACACACACTTTCTTCTGTCTACTCTCTCTCTTGATCTTTCGCACATGCTCACATGCACATTTTGACTTCACCTCCTTCTCACAGACGGACGTCCCGGACTGTATTTCTTCTAGTTGCTTTGCCTTTCTTTGCCCTCTTTCACACACTCAAACGAATGTGTGTGCACAGAGAGATATGCACAACACTTGCACAGGCACACACACTCGATACGCCAAATTCTGACTGTGTTTGACCGCAGATTTCAAAATTGCAGTGACTCAGGACAAATCCACAGGTCAACTTTCAAAAATGTAAAAATGAAAATGCTGAAAACAATTGACATCACCCCGGCAGACACTAAGATCATGAAATATGCATTGCATATATGACTGGGCCATCCCGCTCTCTATTTCATGTTAGGAATGTCAGCCAGGAAACACACAAAACTGGCACTGGTTTGCTTGTCTTCCTATGTGGAACATTAGGAAGCAACACAAGCTTGCAATTGAGGGATCCTTCACTGCTACAGATAAAATCCCTGCCATGAATAAATTAGGTGTACAGGGGTTAGATGGAGCCGACGTGACAGCTGAAAAGAAGACTGAATGCTTTGTGCTCTCAGGGGCTTGCAATAGAGCAGGTGGTTGCCAAGGCATGGATGAGCCCAACCTGGAGTCTTGCAGGGAAGGGTTAAGGAGTAGGTTTCAGTGTGAATGTGTCTGTGTGTTTATGAGTTTGTGGCTGTCTTTTTATGTCTCTGTGTATGTGTGTATGTGTGTGTATGTGTCTTTGTGCGTGTGAGGGACAGAACCAGGGAGGGGTAAGAGTGTGTTTAAATTCAGCGGCAGCTGTTCATTAGAACATGACAGTCACACTGTGTGTGTTTCTTTCTGAGACCTGCAGACAACACTGGATTTCTAGATTGGCAGGCTGGCTGCAGGCACCACTGGGTAAAGGAATGAGCCACTGTGTGAATGGATGAAGACAAGGGGGAGGGGGGTGGCTGCAGTAAGTAAAAGTCCGTCTGTCACACAGAATCATTACAAGAAGTTAGAAAGTGTCCCTGAATGTGAGTACATTTTACAACTCAGAAATGGGGTGTCTGGAAGAAAGAAAAAAACTAGTCATTCTTTGGGGTTAAAGACACCACGCACTGACAGCTCAGTGTAAACTGTGTAGAGCCCATGTGTGCATTGCTTCCCTGTGCAGATGCACACAGGGCATTGAGAACATATGGGCAGTGGGAAAATCCCAGTGAGCTTTAAGTTAAACCTAAACACCTGGCTGACGAGATCCCTGCACTGCTGTTTCTGTTGTTTCTCCCCTCTCCCCCAAACCTGTCTAAGTCCTTCTGGTTGAGGAACAGTCACTTGAAGCATCTCACCTGGGTGTCAGTGCATACAAACACAATGTGTCCACGAGTCTTACTGTCATGCTGTATATTATTAGTAAGATCTCTAGACCTCTGGCTCCAGGTTCACGTCGAATAAGGCCCAAGGGCCAAATTAATGAAACGTTTTAGATGAAGCCTAAGGGCCTGATCCATTAAAAGCTTGCAGCAGGGTGGAGTGCACCTGTTAAATTCAAGAGGGAATTAAATAAAACGAATGCATATCCAAGGGACTACACAACAAGATATGAATAAAACTTGTCATGTTTATTGTTTTTTTTTCTTTTCATCTTCCTGTTCATCTCTTACACTCTTTCGCCATCTTTATTCACCGCTTTACAACCCGTCTCAGTCTCTCACCGCCCCTTCCCTTTGAACAAGTCCATCTCCTCATCTCTCCTCTGTGGTCCCTCCCTCCCTCCCTCCCTCCCTCCCTCCCTCCCTCCCTCCCTCCCTCCCTCCCTCCCTCCCTCCCTCCCTCCCTCCCTCCCTCCCTCCCTCCCTCCCTCCCTCCCTCCCTCCCTCCCTCCCTCCCTCCCTCCCTCCCTCCCTCCCTCCCTCCCTCCGTTCTCTCCTCCCTCCGTTCTCCCCTCCCTCCGTTCTCCCCTCCCTCCCTCCCTCCCTCCCTCCCTCCCTCCCTCCCTCCCTCCCTCCCTCCCTCCCTCCCTCCCTCCCTCCCTCCCTCCCTCCCTCCCTCCCTCCCTCCCTCCCTCCCTCCCTCCCATCCCTCTGTTCTCTCCTCCTCTTCCTCCTTCTGTCTCCCTCCCTCCTGACTTCGCCCTCCATCCCTCCCTCTCCGCACGGTGACAGGAGTAAACACACCCATGTGTGTGTCACGGGGCGAGGCTTGAGATGGAGTGTTGACACAGCAGCCTCAGACGCTGCTCGCTATTGCCTTGAGATTAGAGGAGATTAGGGCGGGGATAAACAAAAATCTCACACCAGAAAAAGATCTAGTTTCGAACCGCAGCTTGTGTGACGTCCACTCTTTAATTGTGACTTAGAAAGGAAGGAAGCGAATGTGCAAATACGTCTTGAAATCCCACGCGATGTTGTCTGTTGTAACTGGGAGATCGCCTCACAGACCAGAGCAACGCGCAAATTCCTTCCTATCCCTTCTCTGCGTTGTAGCAGACGCACAGTTGACAGCGAGGAATAATTGGTGCCACTGCATGTTACATTTTCACCCTCACATCACAGTGAATGGGGAAGCACATCAACATCCACAATGATGAATAAATCAACAGATTCGTGTGAATTAATCTCTCTTAAATTAGGATTTCATCACAAATGTGCTCGGACATCTCCATGGTAACAAGAATTCCACGGCTGTTCCCCGGCGTATTCACAGTCGGCTACTATGGATTGACGAGGTGACATGTTCTGAGTGTACACCTACACTTGATGGAAGCATTTCATGACACACACGCAAAAGAGACCAGACACCCCCATTCAGTACATGGGAGTATTCACTCACTCACTCACTCACTCACTCACTCACTCACTCACTCACTCACTCACTCACTCACTCACTCAAACACGTCGCAGTTTATGTAGAAATGATCCCATCCAAGCATTGCCATCTCTACCACTTCAAGGAAACATCTTCCAGCCAATCAGGGTCACCGTGACCCGTCTCCTGCCTGCTCGAGGAGCATGTTTCCCACGTTAGGTATGTGGCTTTGTTATGTATCACGGTGTGACAAGCAACCAAAGTAGATTGTTGTCGGATAGACAGGGTATGCACGCGTGCACGCATGCACACACAACCACACACCCGCACAACCCCACACGCGCACGGCCACACACTCCGCAACCACACACATATACAACCACACACACGTGCGCATAAAACCCCGCAGTCCGAGTGTGTGGCGCACAGCCACACGCTCGCACAACCCCACACACGCACAAACGCACAGATGCAGCAGTACAGTGGGGTAAGCAGGGCTGCGTTTGGTTTGGTCTCTTCCTCAGGCTCTCCACCCGGCAGCCGCCAGGCGCGGCAGAGTTGGCACAGCCAGAGCCACAGTGCCAGGGGGAATGGAGTGCCACATGGCACACCCGTGCCGGGCCAGCTGGGGGGGGGGGGGGGGGGAGATGGCTACGGGGGAGAAGGAGGGGTTTGGGGGTGAGGGGTGGGGGAAGGTGGGGTGGGGTGGGAGGAGAAGGAGGAGGTGAGAGGGGTGGGTGGGGGAAGAAAGGAGGGGGTTGGGGGAGAAGGGGGAGAGGGGGGGTTGGGGGGGGTTGAAGGATCGACGGGAGGGGTGAGGTGTGGGGGTGGGGGGCTTTTGCATCTTAAATTCCACAACATCTGTTCGATGAGGCAAGCAGTATACTGTTGTAGGATGCTGGTGGGTTTGCAGGCAAGCACTTTAATTGGGGGTTGGGGTGTGTGTGTTGTTGTGTGTGTTGATGGGTGAATGGGATAGGGGGAGTGTGTGTGTGTGTGTGTGTGTGTGAGTTTAGTGAGGGGGGAGGCTCTGTAAGGATGTTAAGGCTAATTTTCAATTTTGCAGTTTTGGCTGTGCTCATTTTCTGCACATGAAATACAGCCTTGACCACGCTCCAAGAAATCAAAGAATATTGCTGAATTCTTCACACATATGGTCATTTTGCTTGAGGGTTATTTATTAAAACCATTCAGTTAGTACAACAGAACAATTGGGCAGTGAAGAGAGTAATCGCATCCCTATATGGAGATAAAACAGTAGTTTGTTTTTGAAGCATAGTATTATTCACAGCTCTCATATTTCAAAGCCAGAAAACCCACCCCATGTTGGATAGAGGATTGGGGCAATAATGACTCTCACCTCTCACCATGAGAAATTAGCTTTTGAGCATCCCCCCTAAACACACACACATACACACACACACCTAGCCCCCACCTTCTCCACCCTCTCCTGCCTGCTGGCACTATGGGGAAAAGTACCCCCCCTCCCCCATTTATCTGCCCCCCCTCCCCCCACACACACACCCCCTCCCCCCCATCGATGCCAGCCGACGGCCCTCGCAGCGTGGCGTGCCATCTGCTGCCCCCCTCCCTCCCCCTTCCCTTCCCCAAACTCCTCTGCCTCTCCGCGGCATCCTACCCATAAGCCACCGCTCCAGCCCGGCTCTGGGCGCCACCAAACAGGAGGCTTTAGCGCGGATCACTTCATCTCCGATACCCCCGCCAGCGCACACGGGCAGGGAGGGCAGAGAGCGGGAGATGCGCACACACATCCACCTAAACATACTTGCTGTCTTTACCAACATGTACAGCCAGTCCACGTGCACACGCAGACATGGCCGCAAGCACAAAGACAAAGACATGAACACAACCCTCGCACACTTTCATGAATGCCTGCATGGGCACGTGTATTGTAGATGTATTTGTGGAGATAAAATGTGGTGCTATGCGCTTCCAAACAGACATTCATACGTGTGCACGCACGCACACACACACACACACACACACACACACACAGAATCAAACCATGTATGATTTCAGGTTCAGCTATAACCTTGTGACTTAGCTTGAATTATTGTGTCAATGTGCTACTTACCCAAGATACAAAACAGATTTGCTCATCCTGAAAGGACTACATACATGTGGTGTGTGGACAGCTCTCATGAATGTTTAATCTGGAGAGCTCTAATAGGGATGAAGTCTTTCAAATCCTTTCCCAAAACCAAGGGGGTAAAAGTGAAGCCATGCCAAAAGGCTGATTAAACGTTTTTAAACCTGTCTGTCCCTCAGAGAATGTAAATAGTGTGGTCCTAATGTGGTAAAGAGTAATGTAGAGTGTAGGCAATATGTACTTGTCTTGCTGTTATTTACTGTTAATTGAAAATGTAAAGACATAAGGCTATACATCTGGGCCTTATGTGTGGCTAGTAACACCCAACACAAAATAGAATAGATACATTCACGGATTGACTGTTGTGTGTCCTGTGAAATAATTGACTGTCTGATCTGAAAGTCTAGATATCCGAATGCCTTTGTATGTGTGTGTATGTGTAATCATCTATTGATTAACTATGTTCCAAGATGGGCACCCATTCAATGAAAGAAATTTACACCAAATGTTCAAATTTGGTGTGAAATGGTTTAAAAGAGACTCACCCTGTATTGCAACCAAGAATTGAGGTCATATCATTTAAATGCAAACAATAAAGCAAGTGAACTGGAACTGACTTGCTCAATTGGCTGAATAATAAGGAATTGACCCCAACCTTGATAAGAGGAGAGAAAGGAAATTACTTAGAACAATCTTTCAGAAAAATATGATTTGGACATAGTGTGAGAGAAAGCTGGCGGGATATTGTGAGAACAACAAGAAGAAAGAGAGAGAGAATAAAAGAGAGAGAGGAATGAGAGTATGAAAACAGTGAGAGAGAAAAGAGAGAGGGAGAAAAATGGAAAGTATGAAATAAAGAGAGGATGATAAATAGAGCGAGTGAGGGATACTGCTGTTTGTCCATTCATCTCAGGTTGGTGCGAAGGGCTAAGAACTGACAGCTCATCCATCAGCCATGGGTGGTACTACCGAGCACTTGGGACAGGACCAACCCCTCCCCTCTATCTGCTCCTGTACCCTCCTTTAGGTTGTCATCCTCACCGCTCTCTTATTGTGCTGGTCTGTGACATGCCTGTTTGTAAAACAATCAGTTTGATCAGCAAGTTGGATTATTTGGGATTGTTGCAGTTCACCTGAAAGCTATGTACGAGAGAGAGAGAGAGAGAGAGAGAGAGAGAGAGAGAGAGAGAGAGAGAGAGAGAGAGGGAGGGAGAGGGAGAGAGAGAGAGAGGGAGGGAGAGAGATTGTTGCTGTTTTACTGTGTGTGTGTGTGTGTGTGTGTGTGTGTGAGTGTGTGCTAGAACTAAATGGGTGTTTGCATGTGCATATATATGTGTGCGTGTATATATATGTGTGTGTGTGTGCAATAATCGAGTAAAGGGCAGCAAGTTTATTGGTGTTGACAGGTGGCCAAAGTTGAGGTCTGGCACAAGGAAAAAAGGAGAGAGGGAAGGAAAGAAAAAAAAAAGAGAGAGAGGGAGGGAGAAAGAGACAGTGAAGGTATCTAGGATATCTGGGATCATTGGGGATTGTAGCGAGACTTGCATGAAGTCTGAATGGGTAAGGATCGATGTAATAAAGTATCAATGCAATAAAGTATCTCAGAAGGAAGGAGGAGAGAGATGGTGAGAAACTGACAGAGGGGGAGAAGAGTAAGAGCAAAAAGTGGGGCGACAGTAAGGGAGAGATGGTGAGTGAGTGGAAGAGAGAGATGAAGGGAGAACATGAGCGTGTGAGAGAGAGAAATAGAGAGAGAGAGAGAGAGAGAGAGAGGGAGAGAGAGAGAGAGAGAGAGAGAGAGAGAGAGAGAGAGAGAGAGAGAGAGAGAGAGAGAGAGGGAGCACTCAGCAGCTGTCGACCTAATTCCTCTAACACAGTGCTTGTGCTCTGATTAAGAAAGTGATCTGGCCTTTAATTTCCTCCTGACACCAGCTAATGCTCTATATCTCAATTGCTGCTTCCCTGCTCGCTCGCCATCACCACACCACACACGCCTCCAGCCACACCATCAGCCCAGATGCAGGGACGGTGTGTGTATGTGTGTTTGGATGTACAGGACACGTTACTAGTGTGCTCTGTATTACTGGGGAAGAGTGTACAGAATACATTGCATGCATGTGTTTAGCCAAGAATGACTCGTCAGGTATTCTGTGGGTAGATGCGTGTGTATTGTGAATATTAATGCCATGCGCTTATATCTGACATCTGTTCTGATGGTGTTTGTGGGTGTGTGCATGCAGGTGTATGTCATTTGTGCGTGTGTAGAGATAGTGGTACTGTTGTGATCCCTGGCATGTGTTTATCTGCGTGTTACAGAGACCCATGTCTTAGTGTGTGTTTTTGTGCGTGTGGTTGTGTATTTCCATGTGAGTGTGTCTGAACCTGTGTGTATTTATGTGAGTCTCTCTCTCTCTCTCTCTCTCTCTCTCTCTCTCTCTCTCTCTCTCTCTCTCTCTGTATGTCTGTGTGTGTGTGTCTTCAGGAGTCGAGTGTGAAGGAGAGGTGGCGTTGCTAGGGGGGCCAGGTTGTGTGCAGACAGCAGCCGTGGCAGACGCAGCAGCAGTCTGCCAAAAGAAAAGAAAAAAAAGAGTGGAGTAATGCCAAGAAAAGTCCCCAGAGAGAGATGGAGAGATAGAGGTAGAGAGAAAGAGGAAAGGAGAGAGAGAGAGGGAGAAAGAGAGCGAGAGGGAGAGACGGGGAAGAAGGAGAGTAGAAGAGAGTATATATAAAAAGTCTCCAATCATTAGCCATACATTTTCTATCCTACATATCAGGAATGATATAGATCATTCCGGAGGACAAATTAAAAGGAAGAAAGAGAGGGAGAATATGAGACAGAGGGAGGCTCAGAGATGGGAGGGAAGAAAATAGAATGATGAAGGAAGCAGGGGAGCGAAAATTAAAGAGACAAGACAGTGAGTGAAGATGAGTGGGAGTCGTGGAAGGGGAGGGGGAGAGAGAGAATGAGAGAGACAGAGAATGGGTGAGAGAGAAAGAGAGAGGGACAACGGGTGAGAGAGAGAGAGAGAGAGAGAGAGAGAGAGAGAGAGAGAGAGAGAGAGAGAGAGAGAGAGAGAGAGAGAGAGAGAGAGAGAGAGAGACGTGTCTGAGTCAATCTGTTCAAGCTCATGTGGACCATCCTTCCTAATGTCACCCATCCGTCATTGGTGCCGGTCTTTTGTACGAGGCCGTGTCACTCCGTGTCGCTCCTTCACCTCCTCACTATCCCGCTGGGTTCCTTCCCTGTTTGCTTTTTGTTGCCTTTTTCAGTGCTCCTCCTGCATTTCTCTCCTTCTTCTTTAAATGGAGAGCCGTGTGAACGCGCTATGCAAATGAGATGGTTATTACCCCACTGCTCATCAAGCCGCGCGGAGCAGACATTAATAGGCTGATGAATATGCATGTGAATTTGTTAATTAAGTTAATTATTCTGCTGAAAATGCATTCGTCTTCCAAGGACATCTTCCCCAGGATTTCAACCTGCTCCACTCATTAGTCATGCGATATTTCATACGGAGAGAGGGAGGGAGGGAGGGAGGTAGGGAGGTAGGGAGGGAGGGAGGGAGGGAGGGAGGGAGGGAGGGAGGGAGGGAGGGAGGGAGGGAGGGAGGGAGGGAGGGAGGGAGGGAGGGAGGGAGGGAGGGAGAAAGAGAGAGAGGGTGAGAGGGGGAGAGAGAGAGTGAGGGTGGGGGACAGCAACAAGACAATGTAATTTTTGGAAAGTCTAGAGTTGCTGAGTGCGGAAAGCTGGGTCACAAAGCAAATTGGTGACAAAGTTTGTTGAGGAAAGTTTAACTCCCACCATTCATAGTCGCATCAACCATTGTTTGAAATATACATTCAAATTTGGATGTTGAAACGACAAACTTAAAACCTCCAACAGCAGTTGAGGTTTTCAATGAGTTTGCCATGCTTCTCTCTAGTCTCCATACCTCACTGGTTATTTCTCCCTAATTGCTTATTAAAACCCTCTTAAATGAACTTTTTGTGCCAACTTTCCAACACATTAATTAATTGTTGTAGCCAATTAAGTGCCGTTGTGCAAATGAGCCTCATCACAAATGGTCCTATAGGGCCCCCCGTCCTCTCATTCTATCTCTCTTTCTCTCTCTCTTTCTCTCTCTCTGTCTTACACACACACACGCACACACACACACACACACACACACTCTCGTACCCCTCCCCTTTTCACACACCCAGCTTGTCTTCCCAGAAGCATTTGCACATTCACAACACACTGGATGCCACAGAAACAGGGGCTATATCCTTGCATCAGTTTTTCATATTGTCCTCCATCTACCAGGGTGAATTACCTTAAACAGACAACATGAAGTTGTGATACTTCACAATAAGTGTCTCCATCCTTTCATTTTAAAGAGCACACTTCACGACGATCGGTTTTCAAATGCTAAACTATTAAGAAAATGTTTCTCTGTCAACAAATAGTTTGAAAAACAGTACAACATCTATGTGTATGTACGTGTATATGAGTAACCATTAATTTAAAGAATCACATTCAGTTATTTACTACAGTGCCCTTCATCATTTCTATAAAGCATATGATGCAATGGACAGCAAGTCCACCAGAAACACATAAAGAATGTGTGGACTCATGCATCTCAAAATACTTAGCGACATGAACAGGTTCTCAACGTGAGCAACGCTATCACGGTTCCATCTCCATTTCCAACAGTGTGAATAGTACAGCGACAAACATCAACAACAAACCTGACGCGCTCTCAAAATGGCGGCCAGTAGCCGTTTCCTCTACCGCACTGCCTCCCCTACCCACGCCTAATTCCAAAGCTGAGGTGGCAGTGATACACCGCCTAGGAAGGTTTAGGAAAGGCTTACCAACTGTGCCAACCTTACCCCCTGTGCCACCCCCAACCTCGGCACTGAGGGGGGTCCCGGTTGGCATGGCAGGGTGAACTACCCCCTGATTGATGGGCACGGATTCAGCCCCGCTAGAGTCTGCCCATGTGCAGCGCCCGACTCCCCAAGGCCCAGGCCTCCCTTTATCCCGCTGCTGTCTTGGCATCGGTGCCCATCTCTCCCCCCTCCCCCCTCACCCCTGCCTGCCAGCCAGCCAGCCAGCTATGGCTCCTGGTGGGCACATCAATTACATGGCGGCACCTCCCTTCTTTTCTCATGTCTGTCTGTGCTTCTGTCTCCTGTCTCTGACTGTCCCAATCTGTTCAGTCTCTGTCTGGCTATCTTTGTGGAAGTGTGTGTGTTTTTGTGTGTGTATGTGTGTGTGCGTGCGTGGGCCCAGTTCAGTTGCTTTCCATTCTTTCTATTTGTAAAAACAATCATATTTTATAAAGTGTCTAGGATTTATTGTTCTGTAAGGCATATGTGACTGATTTCCATTTCATGCACACAAATGTCTACTATTATGCACACATACACACTAATAGAGGCATAATCTATAAATTCACATTCACATATATACCTGAACACACACACACACACACACACACACAATTGCTCGTATACAAATAGACACTCAGGTACCCTACACAGGTCATAATGGTTGGTGGGAAAATCCCTCCAGAGACCACTCACTGATGTGGGCTCAGCTGTCCAGAAAGTCTCAGGTGTTTGTGTGTGTGTGTGTATGTGTGTGTGTGTGTGTGTGTGTGTGTGTGTGTGTGTGTGTGTGTGTAGGTGTTTGAATGTGTGTGCATTCTATTTTTTCTGTAAGCTTGTGAGTTCATGGATTTGGTTTGATAACAGTAGTAATTTGTTTTGCACTCTTAGTTGCATTCCAGTAAATACGGTTAAAAATAAACCACTTTGTTACATTAAATGAGCAACACCTTGTTAGCACGGAAAAAAATATATTTGCGTGGTAATTTCGCTTAGGTAATGCCTTTGGATAAAGAACTAACTTTGTCTTGACTTCAGTGTGTCGAATGATTTTAATGCCCGGCCGGATAGGCCTATATTTGGAATTCCTGAATGTAAAATGTTGCTTAATATGATAAATCAACTTTAAAGTGTAGCCTATTGTCACTGGCTTCCATAAAACTAAACTGAAACAGTAGCGCACATCTTCAGGTTAAATTGATACATCACATTTTTGATAATCAACTCAAGCGTTAGCAACGGTGGACAAGACCCCAATGAACTTTAATCCTAGAAAAAAATTACACAAACATTTTACTGCACACGTTGTCCCAAATAGCATAATTAGCTGTTTTCAAAGTATTACAAAATATGAAAAATAAAAAAAATACAATGGAACGTATATATTCGCCACAACTTAGATTCAATGTGGCCCTCTAGTGTCCTCATCAAGAGATTTTTTGTCTGACATCTGGTTCTGCCGATACAAATATTGAAGCATTAGAATAAAACATTGCACGACCAAACCAACAAATGCTTATTTTAAATTTAATTCAATACATAAATAAATATATACTACAACAGCGTGCAATCTCAACCCAGACCAGACACCTTCATCGTTGGAGTGTAAATCATAATAACTGATTTGAAGTCAGTTTTGGAGATAGTAGCTCCTTCAGTTGAAACGTGATTCTAATTGTTTTAAACTGACCTGGAAATGGGGTCTGAGAGGGACTCGTGTCCGTCTTTCTACGGAAGCCCGAGTGGAAAGCGGGGAAGAATAGCGAAGATGGCGGCGGTTTCAGGGGTATCTCTGCAGGGCAGTAGTCCAGCAAGAGAACTTTCTCACTCGGTTCAGTCTGCAGGGGCCCCGTTGCTTGGAGATCGGGGAAAGGGTGAAGAAGGAACAGGTTAGTCTATCATTTGTGCGAGTAGAGCTTCGTTGGTCAAACTCTGCGATCAGCTATCGTGGGGATAGCCAGGCCAGTCACTCACAACAACAGCCTAAGCTAGTTTGCTAACCTAATACATTAGCACTGTAGACACAACACTTTCTGTTTGAGATCTGGGATACTCGTAAAAGTCCGGCTATCTTTCTATTTATCTTTTATGATAATGGTACAGTAGCTATCCAACGCTAAGTTTGTTACTAGCAAATCATGTATACAGTATAACTAGTTAACGTCAACTGACTAGCTTGATTCGAGCAACGAACGAAGGCTACACTAGCGAAGCTAAGCTACAAAGTTGGAATTTGAAGCAACCACCCTGTCTACAATTCCAGACGGAACTTTTAAACGTGTTTCTAGCCACTTCTTGTTTAGATTGTGTATAGCTTCTCTAATAACATGTCGACATTTCGGAGAAACAGAGACTAGTAACAGGTAATATGGGCTAGTGCACGGTCGTATAGCTCAGTGGTTTTCAAACTTTAGTTCCTCAGGGTCCACTGTCCTGCATGTTTAAGATCATGTTTCCCTGCTCCAACACTCCTGTTTTCAAATGAATGGGTCTCTATCGAACTCTGCCGAAGCTTGATAGCGACCATTGATTTGAATCATGTGTGTTAGAAGAGCGACAACATCTCAAACATGCAGGACAGTGTACCCCGAGGACCAGGGTTAAAGACCACCGGTATAGCTGATATTCATAAAGCTGTAAGTAGCTAGATGTTAAGTTTGTTGTGGACTGGTACTTTCAGAAGCAGAGAAGCAGGGTCGTGTGAATGTGCTCTTGGAGAGGCTCCATGCCAAGCACAACGCTTCACGAACATGGCAGGAGACCAGCAAGGTGGTGCGCCAGGCAATGGTAAGACTGAGAGCCCAGATATCGTGTTGAGTGGAAAAGACTGACAACGACCCCCTTTTATAATTTAATGTCTCCCTCTTTACCCCCCCCCCCCCCCCCCTTCTCTCTCTCATTCTTTTTTTTCTGTTGCAGGAGAAACGTGGTGTGACGAATGCTGCAGGACACCAGCTCCTTCTCACCTGCCTGGAGACACTGCAGAAAGCACTGAAAGGTGAGACAATCAGATGTGAGGTATAGGAGATGGTATTCTCCTTTTGAAACAGGAGAGGAAAATAAACAAAACATAAAATACAGAAATGTGTTGATATTTCTCAGACCACCAAAAGGATGAGCTTGCTAGTCATGAAGCTCAAAAAGTACATGGGTCTCTCTGCACAAGCAAACACCGGATGCCTAATTGGCCAGCAGGCCAATCTCACAAAGCATAACTGTCACCACTCTTAATGTTCATGTCACTTTTCACACAACGTGTTTTGGTTTATTAAACTTAGCGGCTCTTTGACATGCTTGGTTATTGGAATCCTCTTTCTGTGTGTTAGTGTCCTCTCTGCCCTCTATGACCGATCGTTTGGAGTCCATTGCCCGGCAAAACATGTAAGTTCTCTCTCTTTCGAGCTCTCTATCGTTCTCTTCCCCCCTCCCCCCACCCCTCCCTCTGTCTCTCCCTCTCCAGTGGAGACTTGGCTAAAGACTTGAGCTAACGGCCCTCCCCTCCCCAGGCTGGGCTCCCACCTCAGTCCCTCAGGGACTGAGTGTTACATCACCTCAGACATGTTTTATGTGGAGGTGCAGCTGGACACGGCTGGTCAGCTGGTGGACGTCAAGGTGGCCCATCACGGGGAGAATCCTGCGGTCAGTACAACAGAGATCAATGCGGTAGTTAGGATGTTTGAAGTTTGTGTATTTGATGTGTCCTTAGTCAATATCCCACCTCTGGTCTGCCAGACAATGCTTTCTTTTGGTTTGGTTGCCTTGTTGGTCAGTGTGCTCTACAGTTTTTTGATATAAATGTTGCCGTTTCGATTTTGTTCTACTTTGCACAAAGTCATTCAGCATTTTATCCGAATGACATGTAAAGAAGGTGCTGATTGCTGAATCCATTTGAAATTCTGTTATTTTAGAGCTGTCCAGAGCTGATTCAGCACCTCAGGTGAGAGAATAAAATACACCATCACGTGTTCATACAGTACATACACGTTTCACTTGCTTACGTCATTAATTATTACTAATGACACATGTAGCTATCCAAAAATAGTACAACGCAGAGATGTAAATCAGGGAACACATCAGAAGCTGCTTATGCCATGGCTACATAATTAACATCCCACTGACTTTCTGCCAACCACTCTCATATGTCTCATACAGGGAAAAGAACTTTGAAGAATTTTCTAAACACCTCAAAGGTCTTGTCAACCTGTACAAGCTTCCAGGAGATAAGTAAGTTCATTTGATCCCATTTCTGGGTAGTCAGATGTTTATCTTTTAGGCATTTGATGAAGCAGATGAAGGTGCAACGTCTTGGGAATTAATGTAAACCTCAAAAGAGTTTGAAAGCTAATTCCACAGTTCAATAAATACGTTTTTAGCTTAATATTGTATGTTCATTAATGTAAACGATGAGTAATCACCTTAAATTATTGTAATGTCAGTAGCAACACTGTCTTAGCTTTTCTGAATTTTGTTTTATATACATTTGGAAGTGTACTGTGCATTACTTTGTTCAAAAAGAAAATTATTCTGTTCCTATCCAGTAAACTGAAAACCAAAATGTACCTGGCCCTGCAGTCTCTAGAGCTGGATCTGACCAAGATGATGCACATGTTCAGGTAATGTCCCGCTCCCAACGCAAAGTTCTAGAGTCAATTTCTGCGTTTTTTCCATCACCTAATTCTGTCGTTGACCACAGTAACAACACTAGTTGTGCGTGTTGCAGGTTAGCCACAAACGCAAACACGGTGGAGACCATCATCCATGGTAGCGTGGGCCTGCTAACAGCCAGGAGCGGCGGCCATCTTGTTTCTCTGCAGTGCTACGTGTCTCCCTATGACGTGTTCGAGGAGGGAACCGGAACACAGCTCAACTTCACAGATACAAACGGTGAGAGGACAGAAGGTGAATCATACCGACTGTCTCCAATTATGATCTGAGTTGAATTGACTGAAGAAAACAGGTTCGCTTGGGTTTGATAAGAGTTAATAAAGTGAACAAGTTCAAGACAGAATTCTTCCGTTTGAAAGAACGCATCGTCACTATCAGAGCGCTCACAGATCATGCTTCATGCCCCTGCTCTGCACAGTGCCTCGTTCTCTGGGCGTCAGTGTCTCCGTAACAGTAGAAGGAACTTCCTCTGTCTACAAGCTCCCCATCGCCCCCCTCATCACTGGATCCCACCCAGTAGACAACAAGGGGTGAGTACCACTCGACAGACCTGTCTGTCTGAGCTGCTTCTCCACGGCCTATGTGTTGTGGATACAGATGCTACCTCTGGGATAAAGGGAGTATTTGTCAAAAGTGTTGTATTTATCAAATATACAGAGTGTTAACATCATCTTGACAATGAAACGCATAGGACGAGGTTTCAGTCAACAATGTACTGTAGCAGCAATTAAATAAATAAGCAAATCTAAGATGCATATAGTATGAAAAGTAACTAAGTCAGGGGAAATTATTTATACATTACATGCAGTGGGACAGTGTTCCCAAGCACATGAAAAATTTGTCTCAGATATAGGTAATTAACCTTTTATTTTGCTAAATCGTTGTTATAAACTCTCTGGGGGCTAATTCAGTACCATACTAGAAACTGGAGCACTCGCACACGCATACACCAGGGTCTGAAACGTCTTTCATCAGTGTGTAACAACAACAAATGTTTTAACCTCGATTGTGTGTGTGTGTGTGTGTGTGTGTGTGCTTTAGAACCCCATCTTTCTCCTCAGTCACTAATTCCAACTGTGTGGACCTGCCTGCGTGCTTCTTCCTGAAGATGAACCAGCCCATGCCCTTCTCCCTGTCTTTCATCCAGCGAATGGGCAATGCTACAGGTGAGATGGAAAGCATGGTGTGTGTGTGTGCGTACGTACATTTGTGTGTTACTAATTGTACACTAGTGTGTTTGTCTGCCCCACCTGTGTGTCACCCGTGCACACGCGTGTGTGTGAGATGTGACCTTCTAACTCAGCCTTTCTCAATCCCAGTCCTCAATAACCCTTTAAAATCCTGCATGTTATAGATAGACATAACATCTGAACCACGCAGGGCAGGGGGTCCCGAGGACCAGAATAGAGATAGGCCCTGCCTGTTCTAACTCCCCTCTCCCCTCTCCAGGGATCCCTGTGTTTGAGACTCCCCCCACGCTGGCCAACCTCTACGAACTCATCATCCAGAGCCACCTGCAGGAGGAGGGAAGCCCTCCACCCACGCACCACATGCGCTTCTATGCCGTGAGTAACTCCTCAGTCCAGGCCAGCCGTTAGACAGGAGCCAGGTCCAGCAATCAAGAGGAGAGCCGAGGGAACCCCTTCCTGATGGGATAACCAGTGTTTGCATACGCCTGTTCTCCATCTCACCTCGACCTCCCCTCTGATTCTGACCGTTGAGGGCTGCTCTCTCGTGTAAAAGCTGTTGGATCGGTGTGATTGCTGTCACAGTCACAGTGGAGAAAAGCGTCTCAATACAAAAATAATCGAATGTAACGTAAAACAGACACAACCGAACTAAACAACACAACTAAATGGTCAGACATGTTTAATCGATCCATAGACAGTTCAATATATCCTTCCGAACGTGTTCTCTCTCGCCCCAGTCGCTACCCGACCAGCAGCACTGCTACTTCCTGAACGGTGACGCGCCGGTGCAGGATGGGCGGTCCCTGCAGGGGGCGCTGGTCTCCAAGATCCCCTTCCGCCACCCGGCCCAGGTGCCGGCCCTGCTGGACGTCATCCGCCACCAGGCGGCCTACAACACGCTGATCGGCAGTTGCGTCAAACGCACCTTCATCAAGGAGGGTGAGTGGAGGTGGCTGCCATGGCGAGAAACGAGAGCAGGGCGTTTTTCCTCCGTAAAGGAAACCTCTCTGTCTCTCTCTCCATTCCTGGAGGAAGAGCAGGCCGCTGTGATGTGATTGGTTAGAGCTGATGTTACAGAGACGTTTTCCCCTGTCCTGATTGGATCACCCTCACTTTATTAGTTTGATTTCTCGAGTCAAATAAGTGTTATTTGTCGTATCCAACGATTGCATGGTTTACCGACACTACTGCCGGGTGAAAAAATACACCGAAGGAGATTTTTAAGTCAGCGTGATACATGAAGATTTGATCATCTGTGCTTGTTTCAGAAACCCCAGGTATCCTCCAGTTTGAGGTGTGTCCCCTAACAGACTCCAGCTTCAGCGTGTCCTTCCAGCACCCTGTCAACGAGTCTCTCGTCTGTGGTGAGCGTCCTGCCCGCCACGCCAACCCATATACGTGGCTTTTCACTCGTTTGTTCTCAGCGAACCTACTTTGGAATCGGGAGACGCAGAGCATGGGCAGCATGTGCGTGTCGCTCGTCCAGGCTGACAAAAGTCTCTCTGAGTCACTCCCGTCTCTCTTCCTCCCTCTCCCTCGATCCTGCAGTGGTGATGGAGGTGATAGACTCCAGGCAGGTGTCCTGCAAGCTCTACAAGGGCCTATCAGACGCCTTGATCTGCACCGACGATTTTATCACCAAAGTGGTTCAGAGGTGGGTGATTCGATTTTTCCCCTCAGCAGGCTCCTCTTGATGCGATGACGTAGCAGAAGATCGTCTCAAATAAGCAAGGGTGGTACAAAGTACTGCAGCAGCATGTTTAGGAAGACACCAGGTCCCTATAGTTGGCTCCATATCCTAAAGCATTTTTTTAAATGTTCCTTAATATTAACACAATTTTACTTGAAACTGGACACAGTGCCACTTAGTACACTTAATTTGTGGCACTATTAGAAATAAATTGTTTAAAATGTAATCATCTCAAGACCTCTTTAATTTAATCAGCCGTAATCTTCGAGTTTTCCATCGTCTGACACCATCCTGCTTTTCTTCTGTCCTCGCCAGATGCATGTCCATTCCAGTGACCATGCGGGCCATCCGAAGGAAGGCCGAGACCATCCAGGCGGACACGCCAGCCCTCTCACTCATAGCCGAAACGGTGGAGATCATGGTGAAGAAGAACCTGCCCCCTGCTGGCAGCCCCGGCTACAGCATGGCCACAGGCGCAGATGGAAGCAATCCCATGGGGCTCCCTGGGATGAGCGGAGGCAACACGCCAACCGGCGGCAACAGCGACGGCCCTGGTGGCGCCTTCCCCGGGCCTATCAGTTCGCTGTATGGGATGGGTCGCAGTCAAGGGCAAGGCGGAGAGTGCATGCCTCAGGGTGGGGCAGCCAATCAGCAACAGCTTCAACAGCAGCAGCAGCAGCAGCAGCAACAACAGCAACAACAACAGCAGCAGCAAGGTCACTCAGACGATTTCAGCAAAGTGACCCAAAATCCCATACTGACCAGCTTGTTGCAGATCACAGGCAGCGTGGGTTCAAGTCCCGGCCCTCAGAATGCCTCGTCCGGCTCCCAGCCTCCCCAAACCCCGCCCCCGACATCATCACCAGCCAGCAACACCAAGAACCATCCTATGTTGATGAACCTGCTGAAAGATAACCCCGCCCAAGACTTTGCAGCACTGTACGGGTCCAGCCCCCTGGAGAGGCAGAATTCGTCGTCGGGTTCGCCTCGCACGGACGGCATGGGGGGCGGCTCCTGCCCCGGGGGCGGCACCAAGGTCAAGAAGAAGCGCCCGCGGGGGACGGAGAAGGGTGGGGTTGTGTCTGGGGGCGGAGGTGGTGGTGGGGGTATGGGTGGGAAGCAGCAGCAGTCGTCCATGCAGCACCATCACCAGCACCCGTCTAGCCACGTGGACGACTTCCACCGCGAGCTCTTCTCCATGGACGTGGACACCTCCCAGAACCCCATCTTTGACGTCAACCTGCCGGGCGACGGCCTGGACACGCCTCACAACATCACCCCGGCGCCCAGCCAGTGCGGGACCCCGCCCTCCGGGCCCGGGGTGTCCTATCACGCGCAGTCGCACGTCCAGTCCCAGCAGCAGGCGCCGCAACCTCCTCGCATGCGGGACGTCCGCCTGTCCAGCTCGGACAGCATCGGCGCCGACATCACGGAGATCCTGTCGGATCTGCCCGAGCAGACGGGCAAGGGCGGCGGGGGCGGAGGGCACGGGCAGCACCACATGGGCGGCGGCGGCGGCGACGAAGGGGGCGCCCTCGGCACGCCCATCCGCGACTCGTCCAGCTCGGGCCAGGGCAGCGCCGTGTTCGAGGCGGACATCTTCAACGCCAACAGCAACGAGAACCCCTTCACGGACGCCGCCGACCTCATCGCCGAGGCGACGGCCACGGCTGCCACGCCCAACAGCGACACGTCGTCCACCAACTTTTTCCCCGACGCGGCGGACTTCAACCCCGAGCTGCTGGCGTCTGGCCACGGCTTCCCGCAGGCCTACTTCGAGGACAGCTCCCCGAGCGCCGACGGAGACCTGGACCTCGTCAAAGGCTTCGGCGGGAGCAGCCAGCAGAACACGCCCTCGGGCACCCCCCGGAACCCCACTCCCCACGGCCAGAGCACCCCCGACCCGTCGCTCAAAGACCCTTTCGACATGGTGTTCGGCGGGAGCGGCGGAGGGGGCAAACCTCTGCTCGGTCAGGCCCCGGATCTGGGGGATGCCCACTCCTCGCTGACGGGGGACCGGCAGAGCCCCCTCATGATGGGCATGGGGGGGGCCGGGAGTGACTTCAAGAGCGGCGAGACCAAAGCCAAGCAGCAGCAGCAGCAACAGCAGGGGATGATGAGGGCTAAGGATGACATCGGTATCGGCAGCGGGAGCAGCGCGGGGCTGGGGATGATGAGCGGAGGACTGTCCTCTGAGGGGAAGCAGGTCAAGCGAAGCCGCACCCCTTCCAGCGAGGGCAAATCCAAAGAGGGGAAGCCTCCCAAACGCAAGAAGCTCGACCCGGACGGGAAGTCCCCTTCCCACAGCTCAGGGGGCCGGCCTTACACCCCTCCCAGCGTGGGCTCGGGGTCCGGGGGTAGCATGGGCGGAGGGGGGTCCAAGTCCCCGGGGCGCTCCCAGACCCCACCTGGTGGCGCCACCCCACCCATCCCCAAAATTACCATCCAGATTCCCAAAGGGACCATAACCGGGGGGAAGACGTTGTCCCACGGGGGGTACACCTCCAGCAGCTCTGCGGGCAGCGGCACTGGAGGCACGGGAGGCATGGGCGGAAGCAAGAGCCACCACTCCCACTCCTCCTCTTCCTCAGGGAAGATGAAGAGCAAGGAGGGCTCCATGGGCCACAGTGGCAGCTCCAAGCCTGGGAGTGTGGGAGGCGGTGGAGGGGTTGGAGGTGGACTCTCGCAGTCCAAAAGCTCGTCTCAGGGAATGGGTGTTGGCAAGCCGGGCTCCTCCCCCATCACCAAACATGGCCTCTCTGGGTCCGGAAGCGGTGGAGGTGGCGTGGGAAGTGGGAACAAGATCAAGCCCCAGGGGGGCAAGCCCCCCGGGTCCCTCATGAATCCCAGCATCAAGCCCAACATCTCGCCCTCGCATTCTCGCTCCGGGGGCTCTGACAAGCTGTCCTCCCCCATGAAGATGCAGCAGTCGCAGGTCCCAGGGACGCCACCCTCTTCCAAGGCCAAATCCCCGATGGGCTCCGGGGGCGGCGGATCAGGGGGGTCCAAGTCTTCCTCCGGAGGAGGAGGAGGTGGTGGAATGGGCTCCCAGAAACCCATGGGGGGCGGCTCCTCCTCTGGCTCCTCCTCCTCCACGTCCTCGTCAAGCTCGTCCTCTGGCAACATGGCCTTTTCAGGAGGCTCCCAGTCTCAGTATAGTGGTGGTGGAGGAGGAGGAGGGGGTGGAGGGGGAGGGGGAGGGGGAGGAGGAGGGGGTGGGGGGGGAGGAGGGAGTGGAGGGGGGGGAGGAGGAGGAGGAGGGGGGGGTGGTGGTGGAGGTGGACAAAACAATGCAAACAACCCCAATGCCAAGGGCAAGTCTCCCAGTCGCAACAAGAAACCCTCCCTGATCGCCGTCATAGACAAGCTCAAGAGTGTGGGCAGTGGCACCGGGGGCTCAGAGGATGGTTGTGAAGGCGGCCCCCCTGTCACCGGGGGGGGCGGCGGGGGTGGTGCTCCGCCCCCGGGCGGGCCGGGGGGCGGGCCTCCAAACCTCGGCGCCTCCTCGAAGCACGTCATGTCGTCGCAAAGCGGGGAGTATCTAAGCAAACGGGACAAGATGGACAAAGAGGGCAAGGCCAAAGTGTCTGTTTCGGGGGGCAACAGCGGGGAGAAGAAGATGATTGACCCCAAGACGGGAGCGGTGTGCGGCACGGGCGTGGCCAAGATCATCATCAGCAAACCGGACAGTGCCTCCCCGAGCATCAAGGCCAAGGTGACGCTCCAGAAACCCGGGGAAGGTTCCGGCGGCGAGTCGATGCGCCCCCAGCACTCTGGCGTCAAAGCGTCGCCGCTGTTCAGCGGCTCCACCCCCAAGCACGACCGCTCGTCCCCCAGCCACAGCCGCTCCCCGGGGTACATGCCGCTCAACCACGACAGCGAGAGCGAGTCGGGGAGCAGCTCTGTGGCGGAGAAGTCCCACCAGAACAGCCCGAGCTCAGATGACGACCAGAGCATGCGGCCCCTCCCCCCGCAGGACTACATGAGCTCCGTGGCCCTCAGCTCCGGGGAAAGACACAAGAAGCATAAGAAGGAGAAGAAGAAACAGAAGGAAAGGGAACGAGAGAGAGACAGAGACAGAGAGAGGGAGAGGGAAAGAGAGAGGGAGAAGGAGAAGAAGAAATCCTCCATGTCTATGGGCCCTACGTCGCATCCAATGAAAGCCGACAGTTGGTCGAGGTCTCCCATCTCGGCTTCTGATTCGTCGATGTCCATGATGGGGACGGACCGCCCCTTGAGACCCAGTCCGGTCTACATGCGAAATGAAGACGACGACCTCATGGACTCTGCCCTCACGGGCAACCTTTAACCCTCAAAGTAGACACGTTTTTAAGCGTCTCACCAACAAAGAATCTCTCGTTATGCATGCGATATCTGCCCCGGTTAAGACATTGAAGTTGCCTGAAGTTAAAAGGATGGAGAATGCAGGTACCAAATGACTGTGTTCAAAATTCAAACATGGGTCAATTTTTTAAGCAGAATATTTTTTTAAATTAGTTTCCGTGCATTACTGATACACAAGTTGGTCGTACACTGTGGGTGCTCTAGCACATGATTTGAATCCAATTTGTTCACCCTTTGACATCAAGTTTTGCCTCCAAATGTCTCAATAACATCAACATTTTACATCATTTTATTTCATTTGCTGTTTGATATCAGACTCCCCCCCCCCCCCCTTCTCTTATCTTAATGATATTTTAAGTCAGAGTTTAAGTTTTAAGGTAAAGATGATCAGGCATACTTTAATTGGAGTTTGCAAATAATTTCTCCTGGGTGGGGTATTTACCAGGGGTTTTATAAAGAACTATGACATTGTTTTATGAAGTATTATCAAAGGTTTCTAACATCTTATTGTACAGTTTAAAATGCCTTGATTTTGTGCCATGTGATGGGGGATCATAGGTTTTGATACCACTGAACATGTTTACGGGGCAGGTTTGTGTAGATATCAGTGATTTTATGCTATTTAAGTACATAAACCCATGTGCTTATTTTTAGCATAGAAATGTATGAATATAAAATATTTCCATGCCAAGTATTTGTTGTGATCATTTATTTTATTTAACTCATGTTGGCTTGTGTGCTAATGATATTTAAAGCAGGTGTCATAGCCATGAGGTGGCTGATTTCTGATTGTTTACAATAACTAGATTCGGAGTTAGTTCATCAGCAACTGGCCTGAGTGTTACATTGAAGGCCAAATCAGCAGGTCTAACAAAAAAGAAACAGTGATCAGGATCTAATCAGATTGTTGGCCTGCCATCTCCATAGATCAGGGCCAATTCAAGAGACATGTTGTTACATAAACAGCACAGTAGATGTCAGCAATGAGCTACACTGTGTAGTCCTCATTAGTTGAGGAAACAAATGTTTGTCCTTCCAGGATGGAATCCCTGTGGTAATGATTAGGGGTTAAATATGTTTCATGCTTGTACACAAAACAGAGAGAAGAGGGGACAAGGCAATTAAAATGTAAACAAAGAAAGATCTAAGGACACTGTAAAACACTTTTTTTTTTTTATCAGGGACATGGAATGGGTTGGTTACAGTTAGTTGACTTCGTATTTATTAAATGCAAAATTATTATAATGCAAATATACATTTTGAAAGGAGGGGTTAGCAGCATGTGTGTAAACACCCTTATTAAGAAGCCAGAAAACATTGTTAGTATGTCAACCTAAAGGAATGTTGAAAGATAAAGTACCCCTTGTGTCACTTTTGTACATTGACGTATAACGCAGGGTAAAAAATGGGGCCCTCTTTTTACGTCAACCTTGATTTATGTTTGCGTACAGAAATCTCCCGACCCCGAAGTTGACTTTCACAATGCCATCAGATGGCAATACATGGTGTGGAACGATCAAATCCACTCAGCAGAGAGATGCTGTGCGTGGAGCTGACATGGTCGTCCATGGTTCTCTCGTGCATATGACTACGACGTATGCCCGTATACGGAACCTGGTCGTTCTCATTCCTCACAGGACTGGGGAGAAGGAGCTGGATTGGGTGAGAGCACAGCGCTCCCTCCTGTAGGAGCTTTGTAGGACGTACTCCACCTCCTGCAATGTTACAGCCCGCACTTTTGACTGGCCTCCACCCACTCACTGCTCATTTAGCTGTGACATTGACTAGCGCTCAATCAAAGTCTATTGTGTTTTCACTTAAAATCCATTCCACACATGTACTCTAACGAACACTTTCTAAAAGGGAGAGAGCTGGGGATTAATGGGTAGGGTCACGTGCGTTCATAATGCCGGTCTTGGACAGAAGCCTGCATGTTACAGATATGGATTGTACCTCCTAAGTGGCGGTTCTGCCATTTTAATTGGATTCCTCTCAGGTTTGTGCTGATCTGAAAACAGGGAGGGAAGGTGAGAGGATATGAGATGATGCCACTAAGACATAGCTCAAAGTGATGGCCTCCGTCACTATCTCCTGGCTACCTCCCAGCCTCTTAATAGACACCTGGCTCGGAGACTCTCTTGACCTGTGACCTGTAGCCAGAGCCTTTACTCTGCCTTGATGACTTGCTGGTACCTCTGATGAGCTACTTGGCCGGTGTCGGGTTCTGATGTGCTGACTCAGGCAGGCGAACTCCCACTGTGCACTGCAACACTGCACCATCGAGTCGGTCGCTCCCTCGCAAGAGGGCTCTCGGCTCAGGTGACACATGCTTTCCCAAGCCAGCTGTGGCGTTTGCATTCTTGAGTTCCACGCCCACACACGCGCGCTGAACAACCGGAGGGGTTGTTTCGGAGATGCAATGCATTATTTAGGCACGGTCTGAGTGTTTCGGGGTCAACAGCGTTAGTGCAATGTGTTTGCTGGTGAGAAACGGCTTGTCTAGCAGGAGCATATGTATTGAGTCATCGAGTTAAAGGGTGTCGAGATGTCCAATGTCAGTTGTCGTCAGCTGTGAAAATACTTATAATTCAAGTTTCCCCCTGGCAAAATAAAGTAATGGTCTTCATGTGAGGAAGCATTTTGCCAGTTCAAAGAATAATCAAGAATTAATTATCAGGGGTACAGACCCTCTTTCATACAGAACACGCACGTTGCCTGACTTACAATGGTGGTAACAGATATTCTCAAAGTGATGATACCTATCATCTGTCCCTCTCTTATGTTCCCTCAGTAGACTCTAACTTGCACTCACAAATACACAAAGAAGGTATTTCTGTGGCCTCACGGCTCAGTGTCAGCCGAGATGCTCATTTGCGTCACACATTTTTCCCCATCTGTCAAATGTCAAAAAAAAAGCCTGAGATAGCATGCTCTGCAACTCTCCATCTCTCACTCTCTCTCACTCTCTCTCTCTCTCTCTCTCTCTCTCTTTTTCCTTCTCTCTCTTTCCTTCTCTCTCTCTCTTTCAATTCTTGACTTTCAGCTCTCTGTCGACCTTCATAAACTGCTGATCTCTCATTTCTCCTATTCATCCATTTTCACCATCATCCCGCCCACCTTGCTAACCCAGTTTTCTGGCTCACACTTGATCCTATTCTTTGGAACGTCTCCATGTTTGACTCCTTCTTTACTTCAGTTATCCTCTGCTATGCTTCCCTCCATCTTGCTCGTCAGACGTGTTTTGTGTCCCATTTTCTCTAATCCCTCACATTTCCACAATTTATTTTCCAATTTGCACTTGGTCAAATTACTTCCATTCTTCTCTCTTGTCCACCTGTTTTATGTTTCCTGTTTCCAGAAAACGTGGAAACCATTATTTCTGCTTCTTCATCTCTTTTTCTAAATCTCCTGCCGCCCCCGTGAGAGCTGCTGCCTTGGGCCTTCCAGCTGCTCTGTCCTGCCAGAACTTCCATAAGCTTCTCTCTCTCTCTACCTCACTGTCTCACAGTCTCTCTTTGTCTCTCTCTCTCTCTACCTCACTGTCTCACAGTCTCTCTCTGTCTCTCTGTCTCTCTCACCCCTTCTGTGCTCTCTCTGTCTCTCTCTCTCTCCCCTTCTGTCGCTCTCTCTGTCTCTCTCTCTCTCCCCTTCTTGTGACCCGCGTCCTCTGTGCCCCCCCCCCCCCTCCCAGCACCTAACACCGCAAAGGCCAGGCTGAAAGCTGACAGAGAGATGCTTTAATTCTCAGCCTGCGATTTGGATGTTCTAGTTCCGCTCCTTAGTTATCGTTAAGAGAAGGATTAAGTGTGACTTAGATAGCTGCAGTATTTAAGGCCAGAGATAAGGAAAAGGGAGCAGGATCTGAAAGGTCGTCTCAGGTTCCAGAAGGGATTTTTGAACTTGTGTTGGAAATCAAAGCTCAAGTTGTTTGGAGATATGGCTTCTTATTAGGTACAAGGTAAACAATCTGTGCTGACAAGGCGATAAATGTCAAAGCTAATGTGTTTTGCGTCAACCTAAATCCCTGTGAGACACATACAGTGCATTGCTAAACCGAAAGTTTCAACAGAAGTGTAATATGTGACACTGAGAGGTTCACAGGAATGGATGTCAGAAAGGTTTACTCCAGTTGTTGTATTTCCTCAGCCATGAAATTAGTTTAATAAATTCTGCTGACAGCCTTCCATATGTGGTGCTGTGTCTATAGCCTTTCACTCCTGATGAACTAGATGGCACGGAAATAACGAACACACGCTATTGGCTTAGATAAGAAGTCATTGGGGGCAGAGTCATTTGCCAGTTAGTTAGGCTTTATGGCAGAGGAATGGAGGGGAGAGGGAAGAAAGTGCAGAGGTATTTTCAGCTCAGTGCTGCGTCTTTAAATAAACTGTAAGATATTGTATCAAGGGTATTATATGTCATCCAGCAAGCTTCTGGTAAACTCTATTGGCTGTTTTGAATGTTCAGTATTCAATTTTGAGTGTGCAGTTATAAGTATACTGGATTTGGGGAAAGCTGTGTCTATAGCTAGCATAACCTCTTTGTCAAGAATGTAGAAAGGTTATGAAATGGCTCACAGTATGGGTCAAGGCAAGTTGTCTAATTGAGTTTGTATTTTTCCACCTTGTAGCCTGGGACAAATTCTGCCTCTACATGTTTATCTGCACTGGCAGATGGGTTTGGATATCCGCCCATTTCCCTCCTATCAGAATGTGGTTGGGACAATCACAATTGTTATATGGGGCGGGTTAAATACGTGACTGTACAGAGGAGCATCTTTGAGGCATTTCCGTGAACACTAAAGATTACATTTATTTGCTCTGATTGTTTGTATTTCTCCAATTCCATCCCAGTGCGCCCAGAGGCATGTGGGTCTGCACCAATTGATAACACCCCTTGGAAATTGACAATAAAGATTGGTGGTGCCAGGCTGCTAATACAGCCTGGTCCTGTAAAGAAGAAGTCTGATCAAGATGAATCATCTCACTCAAGTCAAACTGGGAGTTCTGTCAGCAGGGTTTGTGAGAGTGCCAGGCCCCAGACAGAGGCTCAGGAGGGGTCACGACCCAGCAGGGGGGGCCTGGAGTGGTGGGCGAGGGCCTGGTTCTCCTGCAGACATGACCAGCGGTCTCCGTAGTCCGACCCACAGTCTGAACGCCAGCCTGGAGCAGCGCCAAACAGAGCCATGATGGAGCTCCGGTTGACGAGACCCAGCGGGGCCAGAAACACACCAGCTGGTCTGAGGGGGGGGGAGGGCTCCATAGACACGCGAACCATCGAGGACCTGTGAGAGGCCAGGATGGAAATGAGGCATGTCGCGAATAGGGGGTGGAGCACGCAACGGAGGCGGATGTGATGAGCCGGAAAGATCCAAGAGGCTGAAAGAGACGAGGGACCCAGGGAAGAGGGGCCCACACCCAGCCAGACAGCACTGCCAGGACTCTGGGAGGACATGGGGGATCGGTGGAGAGGAGGGCGGAGGGCGGAGCTGGGGGAGTGTGGGGAAGAGAGGAAGGGCGACGGGGAGACCAAGTCCTCCTTCTACGTCTCTCTCCTTTTCAAAGAATCAAGGAACAGGTGAAGGAAGGGCGCGGAAGGGAGGAAGGGACTGAAAAAGAGAGAGGGGGTTAGATGGAGGGGAAGTAGGAAAAGAAGGGTGAGCTAGAGGGAGCAGAGAGCGTCCCCACATCAGGGACTGGGTAGGAGAGACAGGGAGGGAGGGTTCAAGAAGAAGTAACCATCTGATGGGCAAGTCAACAGTTAGTGATGGAGGACTACAAGCATTGCTGGGGATTAACATGGTCACCACCTTCCCTCAATGAATGACATTGACTGATTAGCATATGAAGCACGGGAAGTCTTACAGGTGAAAAAAACTCCAAGCAACCCCAGAACATTCACCCCCACTGTGGAGGAGCTACATTCTCAGGACCATGGATAGGGTCACACAAATCAGGACCTTGGACAGTTCCTTTGCCAAGATTTGGTACTGAATAGCATGTGCGTGGTTCTTGACAAACAAATAGGGATTCTAGGTTTATTCAAGGCTTTTCCTTGCTACAACTTGTGTGTCCTTCCATGATAGTGTAATAATTGATTAAGTCTGGGTTTCAACTTCCACTGGTGAGGAAATGAAATTTGAAATGAAAACTTGTGAAGTGACACGTTTTCTGTTTCGTCAATTCTCACAGTGCAACGTTCGTTCCTGGTGGCCCCCACAACTTTAAATTAGGTTTTGAATGGAGGTTCAGCGCCAGTTTAACCCTTGGTAATTTGGCCTGCTTACACTGCTCAATCTCCCTAAGTGAGTGTGTTTCTGCACACGGCCAAAAGTCTTGAAGCCAGTTCAGCCTCTCATTAAAAATAAATGGAGTTCTATTGTCCCTGTAATCCCCATGGGATGGTGCAGCAGCTACCGCCAGGGCCCTGTCAGATGTGTCAAACACCTCCCCTCAATGTCACTCTGGGAGACTGGCTCTCTCTCCCCCTCCCTCCCTCTCTCATTCTCACTCCCTTTCACTCTGGCCCTCGCTCCCTCTCATGAATCTCCTACAGACCCCCTAACAAAGTCTGCTCCCACCCTCGCCAACTGTCTGATGCTCCCTCATTCCCTCACACACTCTGAGGCCGGCCCACAGACCTGTGCGTGCTCTGTACTCTGCATACAAAGCCCAGAAATACACACACACACACACACACTGTTTGGCCTACACTTATCAAACTCGCTCATCAACACTCAAAGTCTTGCCTCAAGAACACAGGAGACACGTTCCTGTCATGGGGTTCTCTGTCTTGCCTTGAGACCAGATTTGTTTTGAAAATGGATTTTCACACTTTACCTCTTACTCACCACAAAGAGCTCTGAAGGTGCAAATGGAGTTTTTTGAATATTTCACACAACGTGAGAGGGAATTAGTGTAGCAAAAGGATCGCACATCCTGCAAGATGAGGAGACAGAGAGTGCTAACCTTCTCTCCCTTTCTTCCCTGGTCTCTCTTTCCCTCTTTTTCTTCCATACCCTCTCTCTCCTGCTTCCCCCTCTCCCTTCTGTCTTACTCTCTGTCTCTCTTTCACACACACACACACACACACACACACACACACAAACACACACACTCACACACAAATCCCACACACTCTCTCAATCCCAAGAACCCAGTGTTCTCCCACTAACCCTCATCACCAGCAGAAAGCAGCTGTACTGTATCCCTGACTGCTACTAAATATAGCTGGCTGTCATATTTGTTGAGCAAACACATATCTTCAAGCTGGCACTGCCTCTGTATGTGGACCTCTCTGTCTCCGTGCTCTCTGGCTGGCATTGTCATCAAGCCCACCCCCTCTCTTCTTTCATGATACTCTCTGTCTAACCTTCTCTCTCTCTCTCTCTCTCTCTCTCTCTCTCTCTCTCTCTCTCTCTCTCTCTCTCTCTTTCTCTCTGTCTCTCTTTCTCTCTCTGTCTCTTTCTTTCAGTAA
>NC_140373.1:9760000-9780000 GCF_054491055.1 Hypomesus nipponensis | reverse complement strand
GAAAATGAACCACAGAATCGAGACCGGGGGCTCCAGCGTTCACTGGGAACGGTGCCTATACAGCCCGAATCAAAGGTAAGGACTCCCCTGTGAATTGCTAAGAATGTTCTTGACATGAGTTCTATATATCATTGTAGTCGAAGACCCCGTGTTAAAAACATGCAGGGGACAACAAGTTACAAGCAACAGTATACTTATGTAACCCTATTAGGCTCAGCACAGCCTCTGCATGGTTGGTGATCCTTGCAGACTACTCACGGGTTGTGTAGGGTGAGAGGTTGATTCAGTATGTATTATAAAATGTAGTGAAGCCATAGAAATGTCAAACTAATGTTGACACATGCCACCCATGAGTGATAGTATTGCCGGCGATAATAGTCACAGATTATCTCCTGAAATCCTTAAGTATAGCATCACAACCAGGAAATATATAACCTTTTTTCAGACAATGTCTATGACAGGAGGAATGTAGAATGTAGCCACAATGTGTTGTCGTTACTGTGTTGTATGTTGTATGTGTCTGTGTGTGTCTGCGAGGATGTGTGTTTGTGTGTGTGTGTGTGTGTGTATGTATGTGTGAGTTGAACTAGACAAAGCTCCAGGGTCAGACTGGATCTGGTCCTCCCAAAGGTTTGTACTTGAGCAGAGCAGTTTTGCTTCATCTCTCTAAGCACCCAAACTATCACTAGATGCCCCTGTCCTAAAATCCCAGGATTATGTGCAATGGAAGTTAAAGTGATTAAAAGAGGTGTTCACTATGTCAACTTGATCTGTTGTAGATCAATGGATCATAGTCCTTAGTGTGGCATGTTCAAAAAAAAATTGTGGTAAGTAATTATCACATGGACGTTTCCTGGAAAGTATTTTCTTAATGAAATAGTGTGCAGTTTATATCGTAAAGTCAGATTTTTTCAGTCTCACATGATCGTATTTATTCAAGTGAAATGAAAGTGTGCTCAACAATACCTACTGTATATAATCTAAACAGATTTGAAACAGTAAAAAAAATCCAGAAAAGACATATCTTGAGTCTCAGCTATACAACCAACAAATATCTCCTCCAGCTGAAACGTCAACCGCAAACAGGCACCTCAACCCCAACGCACCCCAAGCCACAGGATGGGAGGGTCTGCTGTTGGTCAGGGCTGGGGCAGAGGGTGGGCAGGGGGAGAGAATTTATGACTTAATCAGGTAACAGATGTTTCTCTTGTCTGGCTTGGAGCTGGGTCATCACTCAGATGAAACGCTGTCTGGACAAGACAACAACGGAAAACAAACAAAAGCCCCCACTCCATGTTGCTCTCTCTGCCAAGACCTTGGCAGCCGTGTTCCCTTTCCAAAAGAAAGAGGGGGAAATGGAGGGAGAGAGAGAGAGAGAGAGAGAGAGAGAGAGAGAGAGAGAGAGAGAGAGAGAGAGAGAGAGAGAGAGAGAGAGAGAATGGATGAGAAGGATTTTGTGTGGCCACAGTCTGGAAGAATCATCCGTCTTTCATGCTGTGCCTCTCTGTTCTCTCTTTGTCTCGCATGCTCGCTCTTCCTCAGCCTACATTTCTCTCTTTCTTTTCCGTCTTTCTGCATCACTCCCTCTCTTTCTCTGCTCTGGATCTCCCCCGGTCTCACCTTTCCGTCTGGTTCTCTTGCTTACCACTCTGTCCTTTTCATAGCTCTCTCAGGTGAGCCCGCTGGCCTTTAGTGCCCCTCTCAAAGTAAGACGGTGAGAAAGTTAATGGATATGTACTTTACCTTCTTTGGGCTCCAAAACCAATCGTTTTTCCACTTCTCTTTTTTACATTCTGAAGGCTGGGTTGATTATGTTGGGGTTTTCAAATAGACGAGTCCACTTGAAAGGTCCATGACACAGTGGGGGTAGAAACATTTCAGTTTTGCTTCTGAGTCTCTTTCTTTCAGTTTCTTTTATGAGCTGGTGTAGCTGGTGAAATTGCTGAACGTGCAGAGTACCAGGCCCTCTTTACACGGCCCATCAGTTCAGCAATGAACACAGAGACACTTTTATGAGGAAAAAAGTTATGATGCCGGCCTGCCTCTGTATCGAACTCCATTTAGCTGCTCACTTGATTGTGTCCCGTTATCTCAACCCTTGCCTTGTTTCTTTGTGAAACATTTTCCAACTCGGTCAGTTCCATGTCCTTCCATCCCAATGTCTCCCTCTCCTTTTTTAGGCGTGAATCCAAACCCATGTTTATCTGTTCTTCCACCTAGTCTATCTGTTGTTCTCTCTCTCCTCGTCCCTCCATCTCTCTCTCATGTTTTGCTCCCTGCCTTCCCCTTCCCCTCCTGGTCTTTCTCCTCATCTTTCTCTCCTCAACCTCTCTAAACCCCAGGATAGTGATTTGCTGGGGACGGCTCGCTGGGATTTTGGCAGGTTGGAGGTGTCCTTAAGGACAGCAACAGGGGACACTCACCAGAGCATGGTAAAAGTAGAGAGGGAGGGAAGGTAGACGGGGAGCGGAGGGAGAGGGAGGAGGAAAGGGGTAGAGAGCGATCCAGAGAACGCAAATGATATGAAGACAGGAAACGAGAGAAGGCAGAGAGAGATGCTGGAAATAGAGACACACTGGCAAGGAAATAATGAGGTGATGGAAGGGAGATACAAAACACATGCTGCAGTTCCGACAAACGTTTTCTGTTTCCCTTCTTGTCTCCTGCTAGTATACGTGATATCTGGTTTCTCCTCTTTCTCTCCCCAAGAGTTGAGCTCCATTATAAAGGTTACTTCATTCACAGCACACAGCAGGGGTGGCGTTAGAGGAGAGGAGAAAAGCTCAATTTAGTAATTCAATAAAAAAAAGTCTCTATTATGCTCATAATGACAATATTTAAAAGGTGACTCTGACCGAGAAAGGTCTTTGCACAGTCAGCGTGAAGACTGAAAACAGATGGATAAACAGAAGTGACCTTTTGTGGTTTAATTACAGAATAGAGCTGAGTTGGGATGTTCTTTACAGAGTGGGCAGGTTTAAAGGCTGGCACACACAGAAAAAAGACAGATGAATATATCTTTCTTTTGAAGAGTTCTGTTGAATGCATACAGCACATCCCATGATATATAAATGTTCTATATTCTAAAAGCATAGCTTTTTAATTCATATTCCAAATTTAAACTAGATTGGATGACATATAATTTTGAAAGAAGCACTGACATGAGGTTGAAGTTTAAAAGTGAAAGGGGTTGTGTGATGAAACTAACATCCCACAATAGCACACTAGAATACTTGGGCTTTCCTTAGCAGACTTGGACATAAGCTCATGGGAGGTGTGTGAGAAGATTTGGTGACATATCCCCTCCCCTCACCCAGCCAGTCGCCCATTCGCAGATTGATGAATGTTTCTGTATTCCAACGACATTAAAGACCGAACATTGCTGTTACCTCGTGCTAATTGCTTAAGCTGCTTACGAAAGAGATAAGCTTTCTAAACTGCTGTATTTGGATCTACACGTTCTTCACCCACAACACTCTCCAACAGCCAACATGCTAACATATGAACGGCTGATTATAGAAGGCAATGCTGTGCTAAATAAAGACCAACCTAGAATAGTAAGACACATGAACAATGCTAGAATAAGAAGTGGAAACCCTTCCACTTGTCTCATAGATTGGACTAGCTCTCCACAAACCATGAGCCATTCCTGTGAAACATCCCCTTTTCATGACATCTTTGAACCAAGCACTGATTGGATCTGTGTTTGTGAATTTGTTCAGCCCATATCAGTCATGAACTGTCTATGAAGTTCTGTCACATACAGCACCATTTAATAAGGAATATTATTTCTTGACAGTATCATCACTTGAAACAGACACAAACCCCCCCCCCCCCCCCCTCAAAAAAACAGATTCACCTCTCTACCTGTTACTGAGATAGTTGCTATAAAGAGATTTTTATAAAGCCAGTTTGTGTTGGCAGCAGTTTCCTAGTATCTTGAAACCTCACCATTTCTAGGCATGCCATGTGAACAACACCTCTCCCTGTAATCATTAATTTATCCATGCATCTCACAACCGGGCTATAAATAGCACCACCAAACATCTCTGTGCAGCACACATCTTCAAACAGGCAGAGTACAAGGCCGGGACGTCTGCTTTGCTCTGGCACTGTCGGCCCAGCTCACGGAGGGGTGGGGGGTGTGGAGGGAACAGGGTCGGGGTGCATTGTTTAGGTTCTCAAAGGGGTACGGGAGAAAACGGGGAGGAAATATTCCCCAGCCTAGTCTTCTTGTTGTCTAACCGCCTCTCGGTCTCTCTCTCTCTCTCTCTCTCTCTCTCTCTCTCTCTCTCTCTCTCTCTCTCTCTCTCTCTCTCTCTCTCTCTCTCTCTCTCTCTCACTCTCTCTCTCTCTCTGTCTCTCTCTCTCTATCTCTCTCTCTCTCTCTCTCTCTCATTCTCTCTCCCCCATGCTTTCTCTTTCCCCTTCATTGTGGCATTACTGCTATCTATCTCCCTCTCCTGCTCTGTCTCTTTCCCTATCGCCTGCTCATTCTGTCTGTTAGGCTAATTGCTGTCAGTTGTTCAAAGAGAGATGGGGCTCTGGGTTTGGGAGCCATAAATAGATTCTACAGCACCTGAGGGAGAGATAGCAGAGCAAAGGAGCACTGTTGGGATTGACAAGGTTGGCGGTCCCCAAGGGGCCTGCTTTTGTCCCATTCGTTTTTGTGTGCGTGTGTGTGTGTGGGGGGGGGGGGGGGGGGGGGTTGGACAGACAATGGGCATCGAGGCAAATTGAAGTGGCAGGTATGTTTCTCTTTTGGCTCACGAATAGGCACCCCCACAAAGTTAAAGCTGCACTCGTCGTCACACGAGCACCACCACACCCCTGACACCTCCACACCTCATCTCACACCCGACACCCCCAACCTCCCCCTGAACAACCCCCCCCCCCCCCCCCAATGCACCCCTGGGCCCCCATGTGAACGCTGAACACTGCGGCGGTTATGAGTCAGACGCCTCGGGCTCTGGGGGGCTGGTGCCAAGGTGTGAAGGTACCCATGGGAGGAGCCTGTCTGTCACTGTGCCCTCTTGTTCACAGCTGGTATCTCTGCACAGTATGGGAGCAGCCACTGTGCTTTACCCACTGCCTCTGCATAAATGTGACAGCACTTTAGCCCAAACCAAAGACCCATGGAATTAAGGAGAGATTGCTGAATAATGCAGACCTAACAGTCTGGTGATTAACCCTGATGGAATTCACAACTGCGTCAACATTAATACTCGGAGGTGCTTAACTGTGCTGTCATGGCGGTTATTCATTAGAGACAGTTGAATATGTATGCAGGTGTTTTACAGGAGGCCTGTGATCCAGCTCTTTGTGCAAAGCTAAAGAGACAGCAGGCAACTGCGTCTCAGAAAGGACATTGGTTTGATGTTTACTCAGGTCATTGTGACTAAAATGTATTTTAGAAGTTAACAGATGAAAAGAATAAATAAAAGCAGCAATAAAAATCAGTAGAAATAGCTTGAAATAGATTACCAAAGTCAAATGGGGGCACGCATTGTGGTGGAAAGGAAAATGAAATAGCCTATTTGATACGACCACCAGTCAACCTGAAAAAAAGACATTAAAGCGAGCATGGCTACAGCTCCCACAAGAAAAACACTTGCAAGAGACACTCACTAATGGGTCAACAGAGAGAGCTCTTTTCATCACTCAAGCTAATTGGCGTTAGTGAATCCATGGCTTTAGGGAAGGAAAGAGGAACCTACTCAACATTATTGATGATCCTTTCCAAGAAGAAGCGCACACAGGCTACAATAATTTCTCCCAGGTGCTGAGAAAATATACCGATGCTACAGAGACACTAGGAGATGGCACACCCAAGCACACACAGACACAGACAGACACAGTTGTGTACACCACAAACACAACAATCATGCAGGGAAACAAAACATATGTTCCCAAATTGTGTCTAATAATGATAAAACTCAAATTAAACTAACTAAATTTGTTTTGGTTTCCACTGTAAATCACTCACTCAATCCCTCACGCCTCATGTTCTGTTGGTTCTTAGTTCCGTGGGGCTTATTATCACCAAATATTGGAGCTCATTGCCTCCAACTCCCCGTAATCTGTTGTCATTATTGACATCTCATTATTGCGGCCAAGAGCAGTTCCTGGCAAGTCTGCAGGAAACTGGAGGTGAGGGGGGGTGGTCGTGGGGCAGGCTGAGTGAAATATAAACACTGTCTTTGTTGTGCATCAATGCCTCAAGTGTGGGGGAGCAGGCCGCTCAATAAAACTAATCAAATCGGAATTTTAAGGGATATTGAGTTGCCAGGATTTGCTTGGAACAGCACATTTCTGATCCAAACGGAGAAGGAGAAAAGCATAAGATGAAAGAGGAGATGCCAAGCCTGGCAGGTGAAGGTCAACCAGAGGGCATAAGCAGGTTGCTGGATGCACTTAACGTCGGACGCCAGTTACTTGACCGACATGTAGATTGGAATTCTGTTCATCTTCATTGCCAGAAATGACAATATTGTTTTAATATACAGGATATCAATATTTCCCAAGTTTTTTCCAGTTTTGAGGAAAACCCTTAAACCCTTGGCTAATGTCTTGGAAGTCCTCTAAGCCACAAATGTGTCATTTTCTGTGGAGAAGAACTTTCCTAAAAAGCTTAGTAATAGTACAGATTTAGTTACCATTGTGAATAACAGCACCATGGTATACTGCATATAGGAGCATTTCTACTCCAATGTCAAACAAAACCATTTTTTTTGGTCCACAGCTCCAGAGACTGAAGCGCTCCCTCTCCTTCAAGTCGGTGATGCGCAGTAAAAGCGTGGACAACTTCTTCCAGCGGAACGGCGAAGCCCGCCTCCCTTCGGCCCTCATCACCGAGCCCTCGCCGCAGGAGTCCGCTCCGGCCGCCGACCGCTCGCCGTCCATCTCGCCGTCCATCAGTCCCAACCCCTCACTCTCATCCCACTCGCCCTCCGTCAGCCCCTCCCTCTCCACGTCCTCCAAGGCCCACGTCCAGGCCTTGTCTCAGCCCAGCAAAACCCACTGTTTCCAGGAGCATGTGTTCCGCCGGCCCACTTGCTGTCAGCAGTGCAAGCACATGATCCAGGGTAGGTCCTCTGAAGGCTCACAGTGGGCCATTCGCTTCCACCCTGGTCCTGCCATCATAGAGTCAAAGGGACGGTAGTGTATAGTAGCAGCATGCAGCAATGTGTTTTGCAGTACTGTGCAAACACATGATCAATGGTGACAATGGTGACAAGATTTGTTGTCTACTACTGTGTTCAGCCCTACATTAGCAATCTTCAAACCATGAGTCTTACATGCATTCCCATTGTAAACCCAGATGATTAGTAGCTAGCTAAAGTCAAAGCTGTCTATCTGTGGAACATCTTGTTAAGGCACCCAAGCGGAGCTCCAATTGAAGCCCATGTAATGCAATCATGATGGATAGTTGTTCTTGATTGAAGATCAATGACTTCTGTCATCACTTGTGCTGTCATACCATACAGTATGCACTGACACTTCTTATTGCACAGGATGCTGCTGATACTCGTTTGTCCTCTCTTCTTTAACGTGGGTGTGCCTTCATGTGTGTGTTTGCAGGAAACTCCAAACAGGCGCTGCGCTGTAAAGCCTGCAAGCTAGGAGCCCACCTTTGGTGCTCCTCCGAGCTATCCCAGCAGCCCTGCAACGGCAAGGTAAACCAAACTGACCCTGTCCCAGCTCTCCCCACCACAGTCGCTCACCAAAAGCTAGTACCAATAGATAGCTTCCAAACACAGTTCACGCCTATATACATTGTCTTCTATAGGCAGCCAATGTAAACAGAAAAAGGAGTGCAGATTGCAAGGTAGAACTTGAGACGGCTTCAAACCATCAACAAGACCCGTAGTGGACTTGTTTTTCTCTTATTCCTTTTTCTTCCTCTTGTTCATTGCAACTCAACCATGATATATGAACTGGCTAAACAACAGTTCTCCAGAGGCTAGTTGATTATGCAGTAGGTATTGTTTCAGCTAGGCAGGAACCAGCTGGTTGCCTTAATTGTCTCTCAGTTGACTCAGATGTGTGGGAGGAGGTGGGGAGTCTGATCAGTGCATTTAGCCTCAAACTCCCTGCGCCAGCGTACTTCGGAGTGGATCAGACCTTTTCCTGACGCGTTGGAGGAGATATAAAAAGACAAAGTGGCCCGAGCAAAAGAATTAGAGAAAGAGAGAGGTTGAGAAGAATAGGTAGAAAGAGAGAGAGATGGGAGGAATGTGTAAAACGTATCAGATGTTCTGTATGAGAAACATAAGCCAAAAGTGCAGAGACTGATATCAGCTTGGGTCCCAATGTATTCCCTTGCCTCCTCCCCCCTCCCCATCCCTCACACTCCCCACCCTTACCCTCCACACCCCCCATACCCCATCCCAAATTCTGTGTTTTCCTTACTCTCCTCTCAAGTCGCTCGGAAAATCAATATCTCCCTGCACCAGCCGCTGTGGCTAATTCAGTGTGAAATTCGGTGTGTTTGAGGCGCACGTGGGCCCTTGAGGATACGACATGGCAGGCCGGAGCCAAGCCTCGTGTGTCCACACTGCACAGTCATCAAAGCGAGGGATTAGACATATTGAAGAACCGGAAGACAGATGCTAGCACATGCTAGCAGCTAGTTTATTTAAAATGTAGCCTAAGGTTGGTGGCTTTCTGTTTCTTTTTGGTTAAGGTGTGTAATGAATTTTGCTGTCCTTTCCTCCGCTAATGCAAAAGTGTTGCCATGGGGGTAGTCGTTTTTCCTTTGTTTAGGCGTAATTGACTCATGAGTTATGGGGACAATGTTTAACATCAGATGAAGTAACCCTGTCTATTGAATGTAGCTAAACTGAAACCGATTTAATAAATACAAACTGCTCACAAGTATTGTTATAAAAGCTTAAGGGGAGCAGACAGTAAGTGATTCATTAACAACACACACTAACCAATAGAGAGGTGCATGGGAAATATTGTGAACAGCATACTTTAGCCTCACTTGTATTACATTTAGTAATACAATCAAATATTTAAGAAGCTAGGTATTTTAACCCCCCTTTACCAAATAAATAAAATAACATATCACATAATCCATAAAAAATATATTTCTTGACATGGACGGCTCTTAATATTTTCACAACAAACACATGTACAATATAAGACACAAATTGAACCGTAAGAAATGTAGTGTCTGGTCAGACCAGGGTGAAAGTGTGTTTGTCGACTCATGCATTCTAGATTCGCAATCAGTTCAACATCTGGCCGGCATACTAAATCACCTCAGAGGGACGATCATCCAAGGTGCAATCAGTCCTATCCTCAGAAAAGGGATTATGTGCTGGTACAAGTTGGGCTTGAAGGGGTAAGGGTTAGGGAGTGGTGAATCATGGGTAAGACTCCCCCCCCTCTCTGTCTCCTTTCCAGATCATTCCCTTAATCTGGTTTTTAAAAATATTTTTTCTCTCATCTAATTTTGAATGTGTCTGTTGTGAACCTGCAATGAAGAGCAGAATGTTAGTCTTGGAATGAGTCCCTCCTGCCTTCCCTGTTCACCTCAGGCCTGGTCGCTGGCAGGCTTTGGCTCTGCCTCTCATTTATCAGAATCTCACCGAGGCATTCACACATCTATTATGTTTCAGGTGCCGGGTAAACGAGAGATAAATCTGATCCAGGAAGGATAGCTGGCATGCCTTATGATTTATGTTCTCGGAAAGAGAAGCTTTATTTTGATAAAGTGAGCAGGAGTAGAGGGCTTTTCAGCCGTATTTTAGACTTTGGCATCTTCTGAAAAAGGTTTTTTTTTGTGTACATGGTATGGCTCTTCAGCCATAGTATAGAATATAATAGAATAGAATAAAATACAAAACAAAACAAAACAAACTAGTCTGCTGAACTATTTTAAAAAGGAAAGTTTTACAGATTCCACGGAACTGGATACCAAAACTTTGCCGTCATCGCCGTCAAAAACAGTACTTTTAACAGCTTGTTTCTGTTACAACATCTGAAGCACCCTCTCATGTCTGCGGGGAAGGAACGTCTTTCCACAGCTGCGGGGGCACTTTGATTTTCATGTCAAACGACAACACCATGACTTTGGTGTGCCCAAACCCGTAGCAGCCAGTCGGGGGATTGTAAGAACTGCGTCTTTCTATAATCAGAAATGTGCAGAGATGAACAGATACGGTTCAAGCAAGGTAGAGCACAGCCAGCCATCACATTCCACTAGTCCACCTCCACCCGTGCATCGCATGTGGTCTTCAACTCACAGTGACCCAGAGGGTGGGTCTTCTGGTGAGGACTGTCATATCCTGTCAACGTCCACTTTGTGCATCCGCCCATCCACTTCAAACCCTCCCACACACATAAACAAAAACACACACAGGTAATACCCACGCAAAATCACAACAACAAAAAAACACAATATACACTCGTTCTCCAACACATAGGTACAGTGAACAGTCAGACACCCATCCGACACAATGGAAACACGTGGGGAGGAACAAACACGTAACGAAGGAACACGTATGTTTGTGTACACGTTGCACACATGGGGAGAACTCAGAACGCTGTTTTCTCCGCTCACTGCAAGTAACACACACAGTCACACACAACCCTTGCATCCATTCCGATCACCCTCCCGCCTGAAACCACAGGACTATCCATTTACTGAGGACAAAATACCTGACCTCTGTATTATTCAGGTTCATCTACCTCGGATTTCATTCAGTCGAGAACAGAAGTCTATTTATACATCTCTGTTGTCCTCTCTGTCTCTGTTGTCCTCTCTGACTCTGTTGTCCTGTCTGTCTCTGTTGTCCTCTCTGACTCTGTTGTCCTCTCTACCTCTGTTGTCCTCTCTGACTCTGTTGTCCTCTCTACCTCTGTTGTCCTCTCTACCTCTGTTGTCCTCTCTGTCTCTGTTGTCCTCTCTACCTCTGTCCTGTCTGTCTCTGTTGTCCTCTCTGTCTCTGTTGTCCTCTCTGACTCTGTTGTCCTCTCTGTCTCTGTTGTCCTCTCTGTCTCTGTTGTCCTGTCTGTCTCTGTTGTCCTCTCTGACTCTGTTGTCCTCTCTGTCTCTGTTGTCCTCTCTGTCTCTGTTGTCCTCTCTATCTCTGTTGTCCTCTCTGTCTCTGTCCTCTCTGTCTCTGTTGTCCTGTCTGTCTCTGTTGTCCTCTCTGTCTCTGTTGTCCTCTCTGACTCTGTTGTCCTCTCTGACTCTGCCAGACGGGAGCCTTCAAGCGGAACTTCAGCTCTCCTCTTCTAACTAACGACATGTTGGGAGTGGTCAAGGAAGCTCCTACGGCACAAGGTTAGTGTGTGTGTGTGTGTGTTTGTGTTTGTGTGTGAGTGGGTGTGTGTGCGTGTGTGTGTTGCTTCCCTCTTCCGGTTTGTCCTTTCAGTTACTGTTGATCTGTTAACAGTGCCAGGCACAAGGACTTCTTCTACAGACACACCCGCGCACGCAAGGAACATTTAGTCCCTCATCTCACTCATGCCCTATAGAGGCATATTTGGGCTAAAGAATGTGAAGCTTTTGCTGGGAGATTCCAGAAGATCCTGCTTTGAACAAGCATACCTATCTCCCCCCCCTCTCTTCTTTCTTTTCCCCTTTCTCTCTCTCTCTCTCTCTCTCTCTCTCTCTCTCTCTCTCTCTCTCTCTCTCTCTCTCTCTCTCTCTCTCTCTCTCTCTCTCTCTCTCTCTCTCTCCCACTCCCCCCCCCTCTCTCTCTCTCTCTCTTTCTCTCATCTTCTTTTCACCCCTCACTTATGCACACTTGCTGCCTCCCATCCGCCTCTTCCTCCCTCTCTTCTTGATCCCCACTAGAGAGGGAGTAAGTTCTGTATCCTTACTGGAGTCCCTGCACATTGTGTGTGAATGTGAGAGCAGCTGTCAGAGATACTAACACACACAACACTCCAAACAGCTTCTAAACTCTAAAAAGCCCCTGCTTCTCTGCCTTCCAAACTGATTAAGTGCCTCAGACTAGAATTACCGTGTGTGTGTGTGTGTGTGTGTGTGTGTGTGTGTGTGTGTGTGTGTGTGTGTGTCTATTTCCACACTGCTTTGGTAATTCGCATTCTGCTTAGATCAAGTGTGTGTGCGTGTGTCAAATCATTGCTTTGGCTTCTTCATTCTGTACCAGACAGTCAATGTGAGGTGCAGGTCCTTGCCTGCCCACCACTTGTGTCCTGTGAGAATAGCCAGTTGTCTCTCCTGTCCATGTACACATCTGCTAGTGCTAGGAGTACAGAACACAAGGTTCTCAGGTGGACGTCAAGGTCTATCTTCTCCAGCTGAGTCTTGACGATGCCAGTAATGCCCTGAAGACTGTCGACTCAATATTCGGACTATTGTAGAACTTTTTTCCTGTTGGTCGTGACTGTGTTGACAAATAGTTGTCTTATGCATGTGTGTGTGTGTGTCTGGCGATGTGTTTTTTTTTCTCCCAGTCTGATGAATTGTGTGTGAGTGTGTGTGGAATGTGTAAATGTGTCTTTTTTTTCTTTCACTCTTCACTCTGATAACAAAGTCTGTGTGCTTACTGCTTCCCAATGGTGCCTTTGCCTCTGATGCTGCATTGCATACTGATGAAGGCACACGTCAGAAAGCTTCCATGCTTGGTAATAAGTGAATTTATGCTTTGCGACCATCTAGGTGTAATGTTTTCATTGTTCCATTACACGCAGTACCTGAATGCACGCTTGTCTGTGACTGGTGTGTATGACCATCCCTGCCCAGGCATATTTATATACATTGGGTACATGTTTCTCTGTGTGTGTGTGTGTGTGTGTGTGTGTGTGTGTTTGAGTATTCGGTCAGACGATTGAGGAGAGACAGAGACTGTAAGCTGTGTGTGTGTTTGTGTATGCGTGTGTGACCAGCATATTGTGGAGAGACAGAGAGTACTACAGTGAAAGGCATGTAAGTGGACTTCTAACACTAGATGTGTGTGTGTGTATTTGTAGAGTGTGGTAAGGCATGTGTGGACCCTGTATACGAGGCTCTGCGCTACGGAACCTCGCTGGCTCAGCAGAGCCGGTCCAACTTCAGCAGTATCTTTGAGTCACCCTGTCATGAGGTAACACACATAGTAACCCCCCCCCCACACACACACACACACACACACACACATAAAAACAATTCACACCGCTGACATCCGAGTTATGCACATCCTCAAACTTCTCCCTTTTTCGTCCCTTGTTTCCTATAGGATGATACATTTGATGAGGGCCTCGAATCTCAACCAATAGCTGAAGAGGAGCCTGTACCAGGAAGTATGTTACTTTCACTTCTAAACTGTCACCCTCTTCATTTGATCTTTTACTGTTCAGAAACTTCTGCTCTTGTTATCAGTATGTGATCCAACTAATGAAAAAGTAATTTGTATTAAGCTACAGTACTACTTGGTGGGAACTGCTAACTCCCTGTTGCTATCTGTACTGCGGTTCTACTTGGTGGGCACTGCTAGCTAACAGTGAACTGCCCCACTTCCTGAAATATGGCTGTCATTACACACCATCATTACACTAATCTATTACACAGGGAGTGCTGCTTGCTGACATAACTGGGTTGGCTGTTGAGTGAGAGGGGTGTAGGAGTGTCTACGCTATCTTGTCAGAGAAGGATGTTGTTTGTCTGTGTTTGTCTGTGTTTGTGTGTGTGTTGTGCAGTCTTTTGTCCAGTCATCTTCCTGTCCTTATGGGTGCTGATATTTGAAGTAGTGAGCAAGCTTTCACTGACCTCATGGTCCATTCTCCAAGTGACAATTCTCTCTCTCTCTCTCTCTCTCTCTCTCTCTCTCTCTCTCTCTCTCTCTCTCTCTCTCTCTCTCTCTCTCTCTCTCTCACACACACACACACTCTCTGACTCTTAAACACACACACTTCCTCTCCTCTCATATCTCTCCAGATCTCACCCCTCCTGAAAGTGAGAAGGCTGATTCAGAAGACAGGGTCAGCTTGAAGGTGAGTAGGAAGCATTTAACTCCTCCCCTTTCATTTGTCCTCCTGCTCCTCCATTCCCTCTCTCCTCTCGCCCTTATCTCTCTTCCCCTGTTCTCAATGACAACCAGCAAACTCTGATTTCATGTGATCACATGTGATTCTGACTGTAATTCTCCCAGTTTATCATACTGTACTGCATTCAGTATGATAACTACAACAAGGGTACAGCATTCTGACAAATCCAGCAAGTTATTTGGCTAGCCTAAGAAACAGATGCAATAGAGACATTGTGCAGCCAAGGGCATTTCTGCCTGTTCTTGAGGGGGCTACAGTACAGTGTGACTGCTCCAGCATCAAGCCCACCACTGTCCTCACCGCTCTGCTCTCTCCCTCCCAGACTCCCAAACGCATCGAGGTCCATTCCATACACACCTACGTGGCTCTGTACAAGTTCCTACCCCAGGAGAAGAATGACCTGGAGCTACAGTGAGTTCAAGACACAAGGATTTGTGTGTTTGTTTGTGTGTGCGTGTGGGTGAGTGTGGGTGTGTGAGTGTGGGTGTGTGAGTATGCATCTAGCTCTGTTTGATTGGAAACGGGGGATAGGGAAAGTATGCAATTCGATTCATGACCATAATCCAGTAATAAATGACTTATTATGCATTACGTGGTGCAGGATTTATTCAACTATGATGTAAAGAAGTGGTTGTGCATAGGGAAAAGAAAGTGTTGAAGGTGTGTATGTGTGTGTGTGTGTTGGGAGAGGGGGTGAGTTCACTGCAGCAATAAGGTAAGTGGGGGGGATGGGGGGGCACAGTGCCAACACACACACACTCACCATCTGTCTTCACACTGGGGCGCTGAGACATGGCTGGCACACAATGGGGGCCGCGAGGCTGGGAAGGACAGGCAGTGTGTGTGTGTGTGTGTGTGCACGTGTGTGTGCGTGTGTGCACGTGTGTGCTTGTGTGTGCGCGTGTGCGTGTGTGCACATGCATATGTGTGTGCATGCGTGTGTATGTGTGTGTAGGCAGGCATGTGTGTGTGTGTGTGTGTGTGCATTCGTGTGTCTGTTCAAGTGCCACCATAACCCATTCTGAATCTGTCTAAATGATGTATGTCTCTCAGCTTGTAGTTTGTATGTAGTCCTTAATGGGAAACAATGTCTGACAGAGCAAGTCACTGTAAGATGTCTTAAGAAAATCCGGTGTTCCAAACAACCCCTGCTCTGTTTCCTCAGACCCGGGGACAGGGTGCAAGTCATAGATGACTCCAACGAAGACTGGTGGAAGGTAGGTAGAAAAACAACCGCACTCCATTTTCAACTTCCTTACATAACGCTTTATAAAAGAAATCTAAAACAACTCAATTCACTTTTAGCCATCAAGCTAACCTATTTCTGTCCAAGTCTTTCAGTTCAACTTAATGGGGTGCAATACAGTGGTAAAGTGCAATTTATCCGTGGCCAGTCAAGCTTAATCAGGCACAACTTGGGTATTTCATCTATCGGAAATATTCCACCCGAGTCTGAACAGGAGTTGGAGGAAGTGACCGGAGCTGGCTCTAATACATGTTTAATGAGCCCCAGCTTTGACGTCTTAATGGAGCATGTGCTGAGCTGAGGGGAAAGCAGACATCAAGCTCACTAAACAGACACACACAGAGTCAATAGAACACACACGCTCTGCCCGGTCACGTACACTCACACAAACACGCACTCACACACACACACACACACACACTTGCATCCCTGTTGAACATGTACACTCACACAAACACGCACTCACACACACAGGCATACATAGCTTCAGAATAGGTAAACAGACACACACTCACCCAGAACTAAGAGTCCTAAACCAAGATGCACTTATCTATGACGGATGCTTGTTTTGCAGCCTGACCATGTCCTTGGTTAACTGGGTGACTGTGAATGAAAACATATAAAACAAATAGCAATGCATTAATCTACTACGTACGACCACAGCATCTCCTTGACAACAGGACTGTCACCACTCGTTTGAACTCTGCCTTTCTAGTTTTAATCATAAACATCAGAATAAACAGAACTGGGAAAACAACTGCGAAGGAAATGATCTTTTATTGTACACACATCAATTCAATGTCTTTGTCTATATGTTGAATGACCAAATTGATATTTCTAGGATTGACAGTTTTCTGGTATGTGCATGTGTGTATGTGCCTGTATTGTGTGTGAATGTGTGTGTGTGTGCCTTTGGGATGTATGTGTGTGTGCCCGTGGTATGTGTGTGTGTTTACACAGGGGAAAAGCAAAGACAAGGTGGGTTTCTTCCCTGCCAACTTTGTGCAGAGGGTACGCCCTGGCGAACGAGTGTGGAGGGTCACGGAGGGTTTCCATGGCAACCGCGAGAAAGGCCAGATGACTGTAAAAGAGTCTCAAGTACGCTGAGACACACACAAAAAAGCCACTCTATCTAACACACACACACTCACACATACAGAGCACTCTCACCACAAACCCCATTCTTCTGCACATGCTTGCACAGTCCATCCCATTTTACACATGCATATTAAATGGGGTGCAGATAAAAGTAATGACCTCACTCCTCTCCCCCTCCCATCCTCACATACCCTTTTATTTCCCATTTTCTTGCCGCAAATCCATCCCTCGCTCTTCCCTCGTGTCTCCTTCCCTCGTGTCTCCTTCCCTTGTGTCTCCTTCTCCACGTTCTGCTCCCCCCCCTCTCTGTATCCTACGGTCGCCCTCTCCTTATTCACCCCCAGATCTGTGTGGGGAAGAACGAGGATACCGACGAGTACCTGAGGCTCAGCAGCGGCAAGAAGAAAGGCTTGGTCCCGTCTAAGTACCTCCTAGAGATCTGACTCTGACCAGTGAGGGCTTCTCCTCTCCCGCACCTCCTCTGCCCTCCAGGCCCCTCTGCTAGCGCTCCCAGGTGGGCCTCACCACCTCAACGCTGTCTGCCGCCCCTCATGGCAATGACTTGGAGCCCACCCCCCCCCCCCTCCCCTCCCCGCCCCTCTCTGCCCATCCGGCCCCACCTGTCAAAAAAGGACGTGAGTTGTGAGACAAGAAAGGTGGACGTTGTTCTGAAACGAGTCTCCGTGAATTTTGGCCGCTGCTTCGCTCTAAGATGTGGAGTGTTCCGGAAAGGATGAGGATGGTGGAGGCTTCTTTTGAGCTGCTTTTTCCTGGGGTGTAGCTGACCTCACTTCCTTCCTGTACCGGTCACACGCAGAGCACTCACAACTGCAAATAGAAACACTAACAAAGACTGAGATGGTTGTATACATAGCCTGGCAAACACATGCTTACAGTACACACACAAACACACACACACACACGTATTGATGACAGCCAAGTGTTGGTATTGAATTGGAAACAACTGTGAAAGCTTGTGTGGATCTAAAAGAAATCTCATCCGACTATACAATAACCCTGCTTCTGCTCTAGCCCTGCAGAACAAAAATGACCAATTGTGGAGCCTGTAGGGTCTGAGCTCAGCAAATTTGGCTACCATCTTCAAAGAGGTGTATCTTTGTCTGTTTGACGGTAGCATTGTTTCATTGTAGCAGCTTGTGCAAACAGAACTTTTTCTTGGCTGAACCTTGACACCCCCTAGTGAGACTGTTCAGCCCAGCTCGCTGGGAATCCATTTATTTAGCACAAAGGGCAAACCAAGGTTGGTTGCAGGGGACAACGAAGCCACAAGGGTCCTATGATGACTGACTAGTTGTAGCGGGACTAGTGGAACTGAAAGGGTACTGTGGCATGGGTCTCTCCCTCTCTGACAGACATTTCGAGGTTGTCTGGGTTCATTGATGTCCTTATGACTTGTGTTTATTCTCCTCACACCGATACACTATTTAGACACAGATCCTGTTACTTTCATTGTTACACACACACACATGCAAACACACACACACACACATGCAAACACACACACACACACATGCAAACACACACTCACCCTCTGTCATATATCTAAGCCCACAGTGTGCCCTTCTACACACACACACGCAAACACACACACTCACACCTACAAATGCACACGCATACAATGCTTCAGACAGCAGATGGTGTAGCAAATTCAGATATGTTCAGCCATAAACCAAGGTAGATAGTTCACTCCGAAAAGGTCAATTGAAAGGGTTTTCTTTAGATCTTCTTTAGATCAGATGTCATGTATTACTTGGCCTGACAATTGAGATGTATTCCACTGACTATCTTAAAACAAAGGTTTCTCTGTGGCCCAAATGAATGTTGAGCATCTTAAATCCATTTTTATGGATTGATATCATGTATCAAGATTTAATTCTTGTTTATTTATCTTTATCATGATTTATACATTACAAGGCAGTAGCGCGGCCACACCATATGAAACCTGGCAATAACCGTTGTTGGTAATATACTGTGTGTACTCTGTGTAAATAGGAATGAGATACCAACTTTAAATGTATTACAGCATCAACTGTGCTGGATCCAGCTTCTCCAAAATGTTTATTGCCCCTATATGGCATGAGCTTCATATCTGACCAATCAGCACAAACCACATCATCACAGCACTATGCACACCAGTGTAAGGCAATCACACGTTTTCTATTCTCCCTCAATCCTAACCACTGTATGTATTCACAAATTGTACAATCGACTATACGTCCTCAGCGTAGATGTTGAGCAACGGTTTAATCCTCAGCATCCTTGGTAATATATGGGTTTCAGGGACACATTGGTTTAGCATGTGTGAACCCTAATCATGACCATCCTCTATGAAACTGTGGACAAATATTGACTCAGGAAAGTAGTCACTGGTAACACATTATTCACTGTTTCTGCACCTCTAGCTGGAATTCAATCCTCAAACATTTCAATAAACCTGAAATAAAATACAGCTCAAAAGACAATCGCTTTTCTTCTGGCACCCTGATATTGTGAGTCTTAAAGTTTCATTGACAACTGAACCTCAATGCCTCACTAAGTCTTCCAGCCCTTGTCTGTCCAGCAGACCTGTGATGAGCCACCAAGCTGATGATGTGCAATATGCGTGCACAAGGGTTTGATCTCAGGCTACAGTACGATGACTCTGCAGCATCCCGGGAAGTTTGCTTCTTTCTTAATGATCCCAAATAGCATGATTAGTTCTCAATTAAACTAATTGTCGACGGAGGAGGTGCTGGCAGGCGCGACGTGGAGCTGGCAGACGGGTGCGGCGTGGGTGTGTGTTCGAGAGAGAGGGAGAGAGAGAGAGAGAGAGAGAGAGAGAGAGAGAGAGAGAGAGAGACGGTCTGTAGAGTGGACCGAAGTGTGTGCGTGCAAGAGGGAGGCACTAATGAAGTGTCATTCTGTATACGTTCTTGTCAAACCCTCATATGACTCCCACGCACTCTATCTACCTCTGACTCTGTCCATCCCACCCTCTCGTTGCTTCGCTCACACTCATCTTCCACCGTCTCTCCCTTTCCCCCCCCAGACTGTTTCTCAGTCTGTACCCCTCTCCTTCTCTCCTTTCGCTCTCCTTCCATCTCTCGCTCTCTGCCAATTTAGCTGGCAACAGGCCCTATTGTAGTGTAAATGAGAGGGACTGTCTTTGTTCAGCGTGGCATCGCTCTGTGTAATCACCTCTCCCTTATCAGATCATTTTCACTGGCTCAACATGAAAGCTAGAAACTAGAGAGTTTGCCAAGAGGCAAAGCAAAAGTGTGTGTGTGTGTGTGTGTGTGTGTGTGTGTGAAAAAGAGGTTGGGAGAAAGAAGGAGGACAAGTGTGTGTGTGTGTGGTGCAGAGGGGTTGCAGGGTATTGATGTTGTGCTAGTGTTAAGAACCTGCCATGACATGTAGACAGGGACCATCGCCACATGCACGCAAGCATGAGAATGAGTATTAAACAGTTGTTTCCAAAAACAGCATATCTATATGCTATATTTACATGCACCTGCATCTGTAAAAAGACTGGAAGGTGCACAAACACATTCAAACACACATGAGCACTGTAGTACAAAACAATCTTGGATACAAAAAGAACATGTCTTGCATGGCGAACACCTTTTTTCTTAGGACTAGCTTATTT